>NC_143043.1:19678364-20278364 GCF_057628025.1 Oncorhynchus mykiss | reverse complement strand
GTGTGGAAATCCGTGACCTGAAACATGTTTTCGTTTTCCTCTCCCATAGATCCTACAGACACAAACTCGACAGCAGCTGACAAGAAGAGCAAGAAGCCATCCATCCCTACCTCCGAGAGTGAGTTTCCAAAATATGCTTATTCCCCAAAGAAGGAGCGGCATGGGATCTGCCTTTCCCACTGCTGCAGCCTGTCTGCCTCCTCGAGCTCGGGCACTTTTATAGCATGTGAACAAAAAAAAAATATATATTGTTCTTACCCTGTAATCGGCTTGCAGAGAACAAAGGACAGATATAAGGTGTAAATAGTGATCAGTATATGTTTTATCCGAAGTAGGTTCGATTTACACTACTAGAAAAGATTACTAAGAAGATGTGCTTATCTTAATAGTCCTCTTAATCTTTCCAAGCTTGAGGAATGCATAGGTAGTTTGACAGAGTTATGTGCTATACCCCTCCACATTATTTTCCATATGATGTAAGCCTGTAAAGAACCCAGCCGAATCCTCCTTCTGAATCAAGCACATAAATCTTCCTTTACTTAAAAGGCTTTGGATCGGCCACGCTTAGGGCTGAGCATGAAGCATGTCCGTTTAGCCCTTCAGCCTGGATGGTTCCTTCCAGGGGTCAGAGGCCACTACGACACCCCTCTCCTCTGTGATGTTTGACAGAGCTAATTGACTGCTGTTTGTCTTTAAGCCCGGGACACTCGCTGGCACTTAAAACAAGCCCAGGGAGAGAGGGAGAGGAAAAGGCAAGGGGGAAAGAGAGGAGAGGGAGGAAGTGAGAGCGAGAGACCCTTTGCATGGCTGCCCCGCTTACTCAACCTCCTCTCCCGAACTTCCATGTAAGGCTTGCGTCTCCCTGTTCCTCAGCCATCTCTTGATTCAGCCAGAAGCACATGCTCTGGCCTCTTTTTCCAATACTTGGAGGTTCTGCAGAAAATCTGCCAGTTTTGGGATACGCTTTTGTCCTGCTGGAATGTGGCCTGACCCCAACAAGCCACAAAACTCAGAGCTGTAGGATAGTTTGGAGCAGTTAAGTAAAAGCAGGAGGCTGAGACCTGACACAAGAGCCCCAGATTTATTAAGGCTAATCTCTTTTGATGTTGGATTCCCAAGTAGGGTAGATTTGAAACAAGGAAAATGTTTTCAAGTCTGGCGTCGGGTATAATTCTGTTTTTAGAATGATTCATTCACTACAATGTTCCAATGGGGTATTGGATGTCATGTGAAGCTATAACCCCGATTTGTGATAGTTGGTGTCAGTGCTTATACTGTAGTTCTTACATATTTTGTTATTTTACATGGTACTAGAAAGCTTATTGTTGCCAAATGTAACGTTAGTTTTATAGCTTCATTCTATAGCTGGAGGACTCCTGATATCTGCAGGAGTGTTTAACTTTTTGGTCTTTATCTGTTGTGGTCTAGTACTGTCTTTTTGCTAGCTAGGGCCATCTACTTTAAGTGCTGCCTGTTTTCCCAGTGGCTGACTTGGTGTGTGAACTGCTGACTGCTCATAATTTGCAGGTAGTTGTTGACACATCAACCAGGATCAAGGGGCTTGTTTTGCTCCCCTCCTAAAGAAATTGCCTGACAAACCTGCCTGCCCAACCCCATCTCCTCCCTTCTGGAGACCTCATTTCCCTCATCAACTCATCCCTGACCACTGGCTGCATCCCCTCTGACTTCAAAATGGCTCGAGTTGCACCCCTCCTCGAGAAACCATCACTTGACTCATCGTCAAAAACTATAGACCTGTATCCCTTCTCTCTTTTCTTTCCAAAACACTTGAGCGTGCTGTCTCTGATCAACTTTCTCATCTCTCTCAGAATGATCTTCTTGGCCCTAACTAGTCAGGCTTGAAGACTGGTCATCCAACCGAAACTGCTCCTCTCTGTGTCAGAGGTTTTCCACACTGCCAAAGCTTACTCTCTCTCCTTTGTTCTCATCCTCCTAGATATATCCACTACCTTTGATACAATGAACCATCAGAGCCTCCTCTCCACCCTCTCAGGGCTGGATGCCTCAGGCTCTGCACACTCTTGGATTGCATCCTACCTGGCAGGCCGCTCCTACCAGGTGACGTGGAGTTGATCAGTGTCTGCACCACGTACTCTCACTACTGGTGTCCCCAGGGCTCGGTTCTAGGCCCTCTCCTCTTCTCCCTATACACCAAGTCACTCGGCTCCACCATATCCTCACATTGTCTCTCCTATCATTGCTATTATTACCTTTATTTAACTAGGCAAGTCAGTTAAGAACAAATTCTTTTTCATTGATGGTCTAGGAATAGTGAGTTAACTGCCTGTTCGGGGGCAGAACGACAGATTTTTACCTTGTCAGCTCGGGGATTCAATCTTGCAACCTTTCGGATACTAGTCCAACGCTCTAACCACTAGGCTACCTGCGGATGATGGTCAACTACTTTTCTTTCACCCCTTCTGACACCCAGGTGGCAACACGCATCTCTGCGTGCCTGGCAGATATCTCAACTTGGATGTCAGCCCACCATCTCAAGCTCAACCTCGACGGAACTGCTATTCCTCCTGAGGAAGGCCTGCCTGCTCAAAGACCTATCCATCACGGTTGACAATTCAACAGTCGCCTTCCCAGAGTGACCCCGGACAACACCCTGTCGTTCTCTGCAAACATCAAAGCAGTGACCCGCTCTTGCAGGTTCATGCATTACAACATCTGTAGAGTACGACCCTACTTCACACAGGAAGCGGCACATGTCCTAATCCAGGCACTTGTCCTTTCCTGTCTGGACTATTGCAACTGGCTGTTGGCTGAGCTCCCCGCTTGTGCCATTAAACCCCTGCAACTTATCCAGAATGCAGCAGCCCGTCCAGTTTTCAACCTTCCAAAGTTCTCTCAGGTCACCCTGCTCCTCCGCAACCTCCACTGGCTTCCAGTCAAATCTCGCATCCACTACAAGACCATGGTGCTTACCTACGGAACGGCAAGAGGAACTGCCCCCTCCTTACCTTCAGGCTATGCTCAAACCCTACACCCCAACCCGACCACTCCGTTCTGCCACCTCAGGTCTCATGGCCCTCCCCCCTACGGGAGCCCAGTCCAAGCTCTTCTGTGTCCTGGCACCCCAATGGTGGAACCAGCTTTCCCCTGAAGCTAGGACAGCAGAGTCCCTGCCCATCTTCCGAAAACGTCTGAAACCCAAACAGTATCTTAAATCATTCTCAACATTCAACTTGCACTTGACCCCCCCCCCCCCCCCCCCCCTTCTAGCTCCAACTCTACTGATAGCTACGTTGAGGAACAATGTACTGTCTATGCCTGTGATATGTGGTTGTCCTACCTAGCGATCTTAAGATGAATGCACTAACTGTAAGTCGCTCTGGATAAGAGTGTCTGCTACATGACAAAAATGTAAATGTTTTGATTCAGATTCTCATCCAGATGCATGGTCGTATTACATCCAAGTGCTTTATCGAGTGGGCTATCGATGTTATTCGCCATGTTATGGTTTTTCTAAAGCAGTCCCTGTTGCTCGTGTGTTATCTAATTACAGCCGCAGAGTGTGGTGAGCCATGGGAAATGCGTCAGTGGTGTAGTGCTATGAAAACAAGCAGCTTTTTCATCCCCGCTGGAAAACTCTAACCCCTGCACATTTATTTAACTTGCGCACAGTCCAGCACTGCAGGGTCCCGGAGAGCTCAGAATGCACTGTCCCGTTGGGACACTCAACCGCTCCTTTACCTCATATCAAACTGCTTTCATCTGTGCCCTCTACTCCTTTTGACAGCCCGTAACAATGCTGGACAAGTGAGATGTAATGTTCTCCCTCTGTTATGATGGAGTGTGTGCTCATCAGGTAATTCAATGGTTTCTCTAGATTCCATGTTGGGGGGGTGGGGCGATTAATAAAAAAATAAAAATAAAACTGATTGTGATACAGGCCTGTGCAATGCAATGTCTCCAGATTGTCTAAACACAATGAAAGTAGAGAGAACTGACTCCAAGCCTGTGAGAAGGAACCAGATCAGGGTTAAGGCCGGACTTGTTTTGACAGCTTCAACACGTCTCCGGCTGGGTAACATGGTGCAACTGCTCTGCAGCTCACATATGGACCGTGAGCCTTCAAGGCTTGATATCCTGGGTGCTGGCATAAGAACAGTTTAGTAGCAAGTAGCTGAGAATTTTCCACTTCACAATATGTACATCACATCTCAATGGATTGTAATTGTGGAGTTCTCAGCTGAAGGCGTCCACATGCTTTCCATCCGAAATAGTTGGGAACAGCTCGTGACGTTTTGGTCTTCTGCAAGTTTTTTTGTGTTTTTTTTGGAGGGGCTGTTCGTGCACAAATATAACGTGGCAAGCCAAAGTCTATGCCCCTTCGGTGATTGGTCAACAGTAGGGGTCATTCAACGAGAGACTAATTGTTTTCATGTACATTTTTTCACTTGAGCAAAACTGCAAACGTCTTAGTTGGATGTACATTTTTGAGACTTAAGACCAACTTGACAAAAAAAAAATTGATGCGATTTCTTGAGTTACACTACATGACCTAAAGTATGTGGACACCTGCTTGTCGAACATCTCATTCCAAAATCATTGGCATTAATATGGGGTAGCCTCCACTCTTCTGGGACGGCTTTTCACTAGTGAGGGGTTGGCAATTTCAGTCCTCGAGGGCCTGATTGGTGTCACAGTTTTGCATCAGCCCCAGCTAACACACCTGGCTCCAATAATCACCTAATCATGATCTTCAGTTTAGAATGCAATTTGATGAATTATCTGTGTTTGCAAGGGATGGAGAAAATGTTGACAAATCAGGCCCCAGAGGACTGGGGTTGCGCACACCTGCACTAAATGTTTGAACATTGCTTCGGGGACTTGCTTCCATTCAATCACACAGCATTTGTGAGGTCGGGCACTGATGTTGGGCGATTAGGCCTGGCTCACAGTCGGCATTCCAATTCATCCCAAAGGTGTTTGATGGGGTTCAGGGCTCTGTGCAGGCCAGTCAAGTTCTTCCAAACCAATCTTGACGAACCATGGACCGCACTTTGTGCACGGGGGCATTGTCATGCTGAAATAGGAAAGGGCCTTCCCCAAACTGGTGCCACAAAGTTGGAAGCACAGAATCGTCTAGAATGTCAATGCATGCTGTAGCATTAAGATGTCCCTTTACTGGAACTAAGGGGCCTAGCCCAAACCATGAAAAACAACCCCAGACCATTATTCCTCCTCCACCAAACTTTACAGTTGACACTATGTATTGTGGCATGTTCGCGAAATGCTTATGCTTCTAGATCCGACAGTGCAGCAGTATCTAACAGGTAATATCTAACAATTCCACACTGTCTGTGTGGGTGGACCATTTTCAGTTTGTCTGTGATGTGTACATTGAGCAGTGTATCATTTTTATGGCGCTGGTCTGATCCTTTTGCTACCAAAGTCGATTATTTCCTGAAACAGCTGTTCCATTTATCTAGCGCTTTGATTTGTTATGTGTGAATGTCCACTATGTCTGGGCTGGCTGGCTGTTTTTCAAGGATACACAAAGCGGTTTGGTTGAACTGTAGATGGGAAGGTGAACCTTTGCCCTAGTCTGAGGTCCTGAGCGCTCTGGAGCAGGTTTTCATAAAGGATCTCTCTGTAATTTGCTCCGTGCATCTTTCAGTCTCCCAGTCCCTGCCACAAAAAAACATCCCCACAGAATGATACTGCTACCACCATGCTTCACTGTAGGGATGGTGCCTGGTTTCCTCCAGATGTGACACTTTGCATTCAGGCCAAAGAGTTCATACTTGATTTCATCAAACCAGAGAATCTTGTTTCTCATGGTTAGAGTCCTATAGGTTCCTTTTGGCATACACCAAGCAGGCTGTCATGTGCCTTTTACTGGGGAGTCGCTTCCATCTGGCCACTCTACCATAAAGGCCTGATTTTAGTGGAGTGCTGCAGAGATAGTTGTCCCATCTCCACAGAGGAACTGGAGCTCTGTCAGTGACCATCGGGTTCTTTGTCACCTCCCTGACCAAGCCCCTTCTCCCCGATTTCTCAGTTTGGCCAGGCGGCCAGCTCTAGGAAGAGTCTTGGTAATTCCAAACTTCTTCCAATCCTGTCTCAGAGCTCTGTGGACAATTCCTTTGACCTCATGGTTTACTTCTTTCTCTGACACGCACTGTCAACTGTGGGACCTTATTTAGACAGGTGTGTGCCTTTCCAAATCATGTCCAATCAATTGACTTTACCACAGGTGGACTCCAAGTTGTCGAAACATCAAGGATGATCAATGGAAACAGGATGTACCCGAGCTCAATTTAGTATCATAGCAAAGGGCCTGAATACTTATGTAAAAGTATATATTTTTTAATGGATTTGCAATTTTTATTTACTTGAGTTTGCTTTGTCATTATGATGTATTGTGTGTAGATTTAGGTGGGGGGTAAAAATAATCAAATTTAGAATAAGGGTGTAACGTAACAGTGGGGAAAAATGGAAAGGGTCTGAATACTTTCTGAATGCACTGTATCTACAGCCCTCAAACTCAACTGTGGACTTTGAAGCCAGTTCTGTTTTTTTTTTTAATTGTTCCCCTCTAATCAGTGATGATTTTAGACCTAGGACACCAGGTGGCTGCAATTGATTCAGGTAGAACAGAGAACCAGAATGCTCCGGACCTCATAGGGTAAGAGTTCAATACCCCTGATCTATAGTATGACAGCATCAGCATTTGGCTACCAACAGCTGGCAGACATATTTACATTTGCTTAGTTTGAAAACGTGTGCTAAATGCTAGCTAACGTTTGCATAGAGATAGAAAGCTAGCTCTTTTGACTTTCACTTACACCGGTTGACTTCAATGCATGATTAGTTTATTTTGGACCAAAGCTAAATTATTTTGAATTGTCAAACGGCAGCCATGCATCGACTGTCACCAGAATAAGACCCTTAATATTTATTGGCGCATCAAGCTCATCACCTTGCACTTTCACAACCCTGTTGGGGCTACAATTTATTTAATCTGTAGCCCCAACCCTAATAAATTGCATACATTCCCGAAGAGTCATAGTGGGAGGACCAAGTTTACTTCAATATGGTTATTATATCAATATTTGAGCATCAGTGTTTTCACCGATATTTCTCGCATTTATTTTAAAGACACATTAAGATCCGGGCCTCCCGGGTGGCGTAGTGGTCTAAGGCTGGCCACCAGAGATTCTGGGTTCAAGCCCAGGCTCTGTCGCAGCCTGCCGCGACCGGGAGGTCCATGGGGCCACACAAATCATCCGGGTTAGGGAGGTTGGCCTAGCGTCTTCCGGGTTAGGGAGGGTTTGGCCGGCAGGATATCCTTGTCTCATCGCGCACTAGCGGCTCCTGTGGCGGGCCGGACTCGGGAGAGGCGAGGTCGCGAGTCATGGGACAAGGACATCCCGGCCGGCCAAACCCTACCCTAAGCTGGACGACACTGGGCCAATTGTGCACCGCCGTATGCATCTCCCGGTCACGGCTGGATGCGACACAGCCTGTGATCGAACCGAGATCTATAGTGACGCCTCTAGCAGTGTGATGCAGTGCCTTACACGGAACCCAAACTGGCAGCACATGTGCGCCATCGTGCATACATTTATTTTGTCCCCCCACACCAAACGCGATCACGACACACAGGTTAAAATATCAAAACAAACTCTGGACCAATTATATTAATTTTGGGGACAGGTCAAAAAGCATTAACATTTATGGCAATTTAGCTAGTTAGCTTGCACTTGCTAGCTAATTTATCTTGGGGGGATATAAACATTGAGTTGTTAATTTACCTGAAATGCACAAGGTCCGGCCTCCCGGGTGGCGCAGTGGTTAAGGGCGCTGTACTGCCTGGGTTTGCGCCCAGGCTCTGTCGTAACCGGCCGCGACCGGGAGGTCCGTCAGGCGACGCACAATTGGCCTAGCGTCGCCCAGGTTAGGGAGGGCTTGGTCGGTAGGGGTGTCCTTGTCTCATCGCGCACCAGCGACTCCTGTGGCGGGCTGGGTGCAGTGTGCGCTAACCAAGGTGGCCAGGTGCACGGTGTTTCCTCGGCGCATTGTTGCGGCTGGCTTCCGGGTTGGATGCACGCTGTGTTAAGAAGCAGTGCGGCTTGGTTGGGTTGTGTATCGGAGGACGCGTGACTTTCAACCTTCGTCTCTCCCGAGCCCGTACGGGAGTTGTAGCGATGAGACAAGATAGTAGCTACTACAACAATTGGATACCACGAAATTGGGGAGAAAAAGGGCTAAAAATTCAACAGAAAAAAAAGAAATGCACAAGGTCCTCTACTCTGCCAATTAATCCACACATAAAACGGTCAACCGAATCGTTTCTAGTCATCTCTCTTCCTTCCAGGCCTTTTCTTCTCTTGACTTTATATTGCGATTGGCAATATGAACAATATGAACTTGTTAGTCCATATGCCTTGCGACGGTGATACAGAGATGTATAAGGCCGAGACGATAAAACCGGAGAGCAACTTCCCTATTCCAGCACCATTTCAACTTCAACATCATCAAATAACCTATGACAGTGACAACTAAAATATACATAAAACAATTTAGTCCATTCAACGTAAACTATGTGGCTGTGCATGGTTCTCATTTCTCTGTGTGTTCGTGCAAGTAGGGGGAAAAATGGCTAAAATGTTTGCTCACTAGCCTAAATTCCTTTCATGGGCAACGATGTGCCAAGCCAGCTAGTTAACATCTAGCATGTTGAACTTCCATCCTCAGGCACAATGTATGAATTTATGGTTGGATCAGAATCGCAGTTACAATCATTGGCCAGTATGGAGAATTAAGTAAAACCACAAGTCCAAGTCTCCATCCATGGCTAATTTAGGAGAGGCAATTTTAGCTAGCCACCATAGGGCCACAACACAACGAGATGCAACAATTCAAGTTTTTTTCTGTCAATGACTTAAAATGTTGCTTTCGATGTGATTGGAGTGAAGCCAAATCTAAACTGGCTTCCCTTGACACTTTTTAATATTATTAGAATTTGTTTTGATGTGACAGGACCATTCACAGTTGAGCTCACACAGTTTAGCTCAACGCTGATTGGCTATGTTATATTTTTTCAATCAAGGGAGGTCAAATGCTCACTGGCTTCTCTTGAATTCAGTACTATGGATGGCAACAACGTCATACTCTTTTTGACCAGACAGAGTCAGACGGGTACTGTTTCGCTCACTTTGATGCTTTCTCTAGTGAGATACAGCCTCTTGCGAAATGAAGGAAAATTATGAAACAGACAATTTCTGGGGGAAGCCTGGCTTCCCTTGGTACCCATGAATACACACACTACCTTTTAACTGCAGCTCAAAGGCTGGGTGCAGTAGTTTATTTAGAATTCAGAACTGAACGGATGTATGTGAACTTTACAACTGGACTAATTAAGCATTCGTTGTTCTTTAAAGGGAAAATCTATCTTTTGGTGTTTTTTTATTTTTCATTAGTCTGCTGTTGATACAGTCCTGACATATTTTGCATGTCAGCAGTCAAATCTTCAAGACCTTGGACTTTCAAGATGCAAAGTGTCACCGGCCCCATCACGTTGTCATGATGCAAAATGTATTTGCATCATGATGTGGCCGGTAACACATTGCTTCTTGAAAGTCCAATATCTTGAAGATTTGACTGCTAGCATGCAAAACATTTAGAAAAAAATACCGAAAGAGTGGATTTCCCCTTTTTAAGTTCTCTACTTGTTTTGGAAACTTCATGAACACAAGCTTTTAAAGAGTACGCTATTTCCCGCATTAAACCCTTTCACAGCCATTCGGTGTGCTCATAACAATTTTAGTGTGTTTAAAAGCCTGTTCTCTTTGTTTGGCTGTCATTTTCTGTATTTGACGCTGCAAATGTAAACAGCAATGGTAGATGTTATTTGTGCAATTAAACTTTTTATCAGCTTCATGTTTTGTTTCAGTACACTGGGCAAAAATAGTTGTTGTAAAAAGGATGTTCTTTCCAGAGAGGAGGATCTCATGCAGAAAAGAGGGAAGTAAAGACATTGCGAGCCTAAGCTGTAATTCATCAAGGTTAATATTCCGTGTTGCTCCTCACTAGCTCCATTAGTTTGTTTTTACTGTCACATTCATTCTTGACGGCAATCAAATGTAATGTATATTGTGCCAAGAGCTATTCCCTGAAGACTTTGGTACATTTTTTTTTTTTTTTTTATGACCAAAAAAGGCAAATACCAAAGGACAAGGCAGCACTTTCTTCCAGGACATCTACAAGAGAATAGCTCCCTCCCCCAAGTTCACTTATCAGACAGTTTGTTCTCGGTTCCCATATACTGTCCTGGGAAGAACTAACCTTTTCTATGAAGTTCATAATGCCTTATAATACACTAGTAAAGTCTTCAGAACTCATAAGTGGTTATAAAACCAAAATGATTTTATAGATGTACTATAAAGGCAAATGCTTTAAACAAGGATTCTGAATGTACGAAAGTGTTATTTCCCACAGTATGTGCTCCGTCAGAGGCTAGCCTACAAACTGGACTGGTGTTTCAAACTTGTGGTAAATGAGCTGTACAAATTCAATCTTCATCTATGCTTTGATCAATAAGTCTTGTCAATAGTAACAACTGGATTCCAGCTATATTGGTGCGCGAACACTGAGTGATTATGTTGGGAAAAGAACAGGAACTTAAACTTTGATTTACTGATGCTTGCTGCTGCTGTTGCTCACAATGTAATCAATTGCAATGACATTAATTTATGTGAATTCTACACACCATTTTTAGAATCAGTCTGGGTTCTGATCAATATATTCATTTTACTTGAATAATTGCGTTGAAGATTCACAAATGGGAATCATTTGTATCAAATCTCATTGGATCCATTATCAACTGCATTGACATAACTGCGGCCTTCCCAATTTGTAATTTATTTTTTCCAGGTGAGGCAAGGATAAAGAAACCGAATACAAAGACTCCTCCCAAACAGGGTAAGAAAGACTTCCTCATACATGCAAAAGGTATCTCTATGTACCAAGCTTCTCAGAGTAGGAGTGCTGAAGTAGGATCAGCTCCCCCTGTCCAAAAAGACAAAATGGATCCTAAATCAGCTCTTCTACTCTGGAGCACTTGATACATTGAGCCCCTGTACTAAAACTCTCTGGCCTAATAGAGAACGACCCAAATGTCAACAAGCAGGATAGATGATCCCCCTAGCCTGTGCTCCAGCCCAGCTCTCATTCAGGCTAGAGGGCCTAGCTCATGTGCCAAACACTGGCTGGACTCAGCTGCTCTGTCTGAGGGTGCCTGTAATAGCAATGGGAGATTCCCCCTGCCAACCCATCTCAGCCCCCAGATTATTGGACAAACAGTGGACGGGGGGAGCCAGATGAGTACTGAACGCTTTACCTGGAGGTTTGTTCTGATGATGGATACAGATGTTTCTTGCTGAAGTGTGTGTGTGTGTGTGTGTGTGTGTGTGTGTGTGTGTGTGTGTGTGTGTCATCCAGCTATACCACCTCAGATTGTTCAGTTCCCAGACGACATGAAGATCCTGGCAGGAGAGAAGGTGGAAATTCTCTGTAAGTTTGGAGGAGCTCCTCCAATCAAATGCACCTGGCTCAAGTTCCGCAAACCAGTAAGGACAAGTCTGTACCAGTCCGCCCCTTTATGTATTGATTATGTATTGACTCTATTGCTCTGCCCTGTCTATGATCAACTCCAACCATCACCTGAAATGAACCACCATGTCCAATTTCTAATTATTTCTGTATATATATTTAATAACACTGTAGTAACTCTATGTAACTGTTTTAGCGAAAGTTTCCTTCTCCGTGATATGACTGACCTTTTTTATGGTGGTTTTGTCTGCAGATCCAAGAGGTCAAAGGTGATTTAACCATTGAAACCACTGAGTCCAACAGTAAACTGACCATCGCTGACAGCCAGCAGGAGCACTGTGGCTGCTACACCGTAGAGTTGCGAAACAACTACGGCGTGAGACAGGCTGCTCTCAACCTCACCGTTGTTGGTATGTTCCATTTATCCAAATCAGGCCGTATTGAGTTTGGCCTCTAGGCGCTAGGCAGTGATGCCATTTTTAGCTCCATCATTGAGATTCCCAAGACAATTAAGACTCTTGAGGCATCTTTCCCTGTGAAATTATTTTTTGCTATAACGCATGATTTAACTCGCCCCACTACCTATCATGTTCGTCTCTCGTAAAAATGGCAGTCCTGTAGCTTTGGGGAATGTGGTTGGGGAAGGGAAGGTACGCAGGCCGGGAAAGCTGGAGCTCTCTAGGTCCTAACACTAACAAGCCACTGCAGGGATCTCCAATGGCCTTTTAAGGCTTGTGCTTTCTCTTCAGCTGTTGCTTTAATGAGGCCCTTTGCCACTTCTGTCAGAGTGGAGTGTATCCAGCCTGACTCAGGGAAAATACGCAGCAGCCTGGGAGACGAGTTATTGCGCTGCTCCACATAAACGCAACCGTTTATGTGCCCAGAGAACTGTTAATAGCGTACAGAGACACAGCACTTGTTACACACTGGTATAAGCAGCCCCCTACTTAGATGCTTGTTAATGTATATGATCCTCGCGTTACTATTACAACCTTCGACTGCATGTATGGCGTATAGAGGTTTTAGTATTGAATTGTTTCATATAATTCGTTTCATTGACTCCTCCACCATTGCAAGCCTGTTGGTGTCAAGCTGTGCTCTTTGAGGCAGATTCGTTTGGTGTTTTACAATGGAACCCTGTGGATTAAGTGGGGGTATGCTGGTAACAGCTTGTGTAACATGGCTCCCACCCCTTCAACAAAGCAGGGAGAATAAAGTGCACTGTAGCTGGCTGTACATAAAACTGATCCAGACTTCTTGTGTGGATCCTCCCTGCCTCACTGATCATCTGCTCTCACGTATAGTCTCCTGTATTGTGCCCTTTAATGGACACCCTGCCCTGGCTGGATATGGTGAGACTGTTGTTGACGAATGGTTGTTGGCTGTTCAGAAGGTAGCCACTATAGCCAGACAAACCTTTTTTCATTACCAACACGGCTGTGCTTTTGTGTATGGTGACTACTGAGTACTGACATTTGTGAATGGAAGGTTTGTTTGTCCTTCCTGGAACTGTTATCATTCGATCTCCCCCTCAGGTGGTTCATCTTGCACTACACATTTATCAGATCCTGGGACTGGGAGTCTAATCTGTCCAAATCTTCACGAGTCGACTAACTCAACTCGCGCCTGTGCAGCGGCGAGAAGTGGGGGTCTAGGCTTTGTCCCAAATTGAACCCTATTCTCTAAGTAGTGCACTACTTTTGACCAGGGCCCATAGGTATCTGGTCAAAAGTAGTGTACTATATAGGGACTGGGTTACATTTGGGACAAAGCCTGGAGTATGTTTCACATCAATGTAACCCGGACCAGTGTTCAGAACTCAGCGTTGACCTCTTGAGTGGCTCTGTGTGACCTCTGTGTTCCAGACAAACCTGATCCCCCTGCCCGTGTTCCAGCCGCCTCAGACATCCGCCGCTCCACCCTCACGCTGTCATGGTACGGCCCCACCTACGACGGGGGCAGCGCGGTCCAGTCTTACAACCTAGAGATATGGAATTCTGTGGACAACGAGTGGAAGGATCTGGTCTCCTGCAACAGCACCTTCTATAATGTTCACAATCTGCTGGGTCAACGCCAGTACAAGTTCAGGGTGCGGGCTGTCAATATCTACGGTATCGGCGAGCCCAGTGCAGAGTCTGAGCCTGTCACAATGCTAGAGGAGGATGTAGAGGGTAAGTGGGGGTCTTCTGGTGTACTGCCACTCATTGGTTACACTTGTCACTCGTTGTTAACAAGCTATTTTCCTTGACATTGTCGGACAGTGATTCATACTAATGATTATTGATTCATACCAATGACTAACGACATTCTTTTATAATTTTATCGAACAGAAAAGGAGGAGGTTGAGGATGATGAAGGTATGTCTAATCCAATCCATGTTTCGACATAATTGCTTCCTTCCCAAAAATAAAAATGGGTAACACCTATGAAGCACACATGTAAAATGCTTTATTACGTCCTTTGTTTTGCAACGTGCTTATGTGTTATGACTGACTCGGCATTTATACTGTCATAACTCCAAAGTGTCATGTTCCTATTTTCAGACAAGGAGCCAGACTACAGAGACGTGACCGTGAGAACAGACGTTAAAGTCAAGGATCTGTACGATGTGGAAGAGCGCCTCGGAACGTGAGTACCCACCTACAAAACGTTGGTCAGCAAAGCATTTATTTAATTGTGCTCCTCAGGCTCAGTCAGTAGAGCATTGCACTTGTAAACACTTGAGTCGTGGGTTCGATTTCCGCTCCGGGCCCCCATATGAACAGAGTATGCCCTACTACTGTACGTCGCCTTGGATAAAAGCCACTGCTACATGGCATATATTTCATGCGAAGCATTGATCTACATTGACACTTGTCCGCAATAGGCCTATTGTACATGCCTCGCATTCATGATCTCCTCTAATTCCCCCAAAACATTTTTGTCTTCTATGTTTTAGGGGGAAATTCGGACAAGTATTTAAACTTTTGGAGAAGGCAACAAAGAAGCATTGGGCTGGAAAGTTTATCAAAGCCTACTCTGCCAAAGAGAAAGATAATGTGAGACAAGAGATTGCTATAATGAACTCCCTCCATCACCCCAAACTTGTCCAGTGCATTGATGCCTTCGAGGGCAAGTCGGACATCGTCATGGTTTTGGAAATGTGAGTATATTTCATTTCACTTTTATACCTTACAAATAATATTAATTTCAGTTACCCTGTGGGGCCTGGTCAAAAGTAGTGCACTACTTTGGGGGACACAGGCCTATTTACAGTAGTTTGGCTAGAAATGTTATTTAGTAGATGATGACACTCATGTTTAAAAAAATGTAGTTTTTTAAAAATAAAAACCTGAATATGAAAGTGATATCATCTTTATTTTGGGGAAGGAATTTGTTTTCCATTTCCAACATTTCCGTCTGTATTTTATTTATTTATATTTTTTTACCAGACAGACACTTCAGACAGAACCATTGGCTTTTTTTATATGGTTATGCTTTGAAAAAGTTCACTTGCCAAATATTTTAGACATGTAAACACATTAGACTGAAACACTTCCCCTTTTCTTTTTATAGCATTGTCAAACAGTTGACTGACACAAGAACACTTAAAAACAGCAATTGTCCTTAGTACCAATTTTAGACATGCCTTGTAAGCTGAAAAATGATATTCGAGATGCTCTAGATTTGACAAGGATGTGGTATCCAGTGAATGATTTTCATATTTGGCTGTGATTATCTATATTGCAGGATCTCAACCATCTTTCTCTCTCTCTCCCTCTGCAGGATCTCTGGTGGGGAACTGTTTGAGCGTATCATCGATGAAGACTTTGAGCTGACGGAGAGAGAGGTCATCAGGTACATGCTGCAAATCGTGGATGGGGTCCATTACATCCACAAGCAGGGCATAGTCCATCTGGACCTGAAGCCTGAGAATATCATGTGTGTCAACAAGACTGGGAGCACCATCAAACTCATCGACTTTGGCCTCGCACGCAGACTAGGTAACCAGGCCTCATGTGCAGAAGACATTTTCAGGATTAGAGTTGCAAAATTCTGGTAACTTTCCCAGAAATCCTGGTTAGAGGATTCCCAGATATCCTGCTTATTCCCTCCTGATTCCAGAAATATTCCAACTGTGATTTGAAAACTTGGGAATTTTGATCAAGTTACAGGAATTCAGAATCATGACGTTTCTTTTCAATAACTTTCTATGCTAAACTTCAACATTTCATTCTTGAAACCCTCTTCCCTTGTGTGCTCCTAGAAAACTCTGGAACATTGAAAGTTCTTTTTGGAACCCCTGAGTTTGTGGCCCCAGAAGTGATCAACTATGAAGCAATCAGTTACCCAACAGACATGTGGAGTATAGGAGTCATCTGCTACATTCTGTGAGTGTCAAGCAAGTTATAAGTACCCTTATAACCACTATAAGTACCCTTATAACCACTATGAAGTACCCTTGTAACCACTAGAAGTACCCTTGTAACCACTAGAAGTACCCTTGTAACCACTAGAAGTACCCTTGTAACCACTAGAAGTACCCTTGTAACCACTAGAAGTACCTTTGTAACCACTAGAAGTACCCTTGTAACCACTAGAAGTACCCTTGTAACCACTAGAAGTACCCTTATAACTAGTCTTATTTGTAATATTTGTGGTAAGCTTCTATGGTAACACTTTATTTGGATAGTCCCAAATAGATGGTTTGTAGATTGTTCAACTAATTGTCAGCAACATTTCAACTAAATATCTACTTGCCCTAGCCTTAAAAGGCAACATTTGGGTTGTTATTATGAAGTATTTACTGATGTCCTACACAGTTTGTGGAGTTTTATGATTTCATGTCTGACTGTTTAGTGATGAGCAAATCCAGAAATTGCTTCTCTGACGTTTTCCAGTAGGATCCCTGAGATGACTAATACAATACCTTTTGGACAGTCAATTATTAGTGATTGTTATGTTGCTCTGGTTGTCTAACATTTGTAAGTATTTTAAATAGAGGCTCAGAAACCCTTAGAAATATATTTATAGTCGGCTTACTCCAATATTTTTCTGTTCTGTTGAACTTTAATGATTCCATTTGGCAAAACCACTCCCACCATCACCAAACGAAGTTGCAGCTCCTGCCGCCATTTTGCCCTTTTTATTCATTCCAATGGGCCTCCAGTGTTGTTGGAAGGTTGCTTGGACAGTTGCTGAGGCTGTATTTGTCTTATTGTTGAAAACACTATTTCAGGTGCAGCAGGTTTAGTGCGTTAGCTAGCTAGCATTGGTAATGTTGGCACCAAAGACACAGGCTGAGACTAGGACTCCTTAATGATTTGCCTATACATTTCAGAGTAAACGTTGTGTTCTTCTGACAGGCCTACATGTTAAGACAGTTGCTAAGATCAAACTCTGTTATTGTTGCAAACTCTATTATTTTGGATGTAGCAGTCGGGCTAGCTAGCATGCCATCTAGATGCAGTAACTCTTATGGTTAGCGTAGCTAGTTAGCATCTAATTATACTTTTTTTTGTGGGTTGCAGTTGATTGGTGACAATAACGTGAACAGATATTCAGCATGACATTCATCCAAGCACTATAATTTAGAACCCAAAAGTAATGTGAAATACACTCAGAACTTATGGCGTGAGCAAAATATCTAGACTAAGCCTTGTCTGTGCTTGATAGCCAGCCAGCTAAGCTAAAAGCAGGCGGAGCATTGGGAGGCGAAATGTACCCTGAGAATCATAGTATGCTGTAGGGGAGTACAATACAGAACCTTCAAAATGACAAATGAGGAATCGTGCAGTATGACTAACAAAAATGATCTAACAGTAGTGTATATTCACTGGCCAGTTTATTAGGTACACCTGTCTAGTACCGGGTCAGACCCCCCTTTGCCTCCAGAACATCCTGAATTATTTGGGGTATTCTACAAGGTGTCGGTAACATTCCACAGTGATGTTGGTCCATGCTGACGCGATGGCATCACGCAGTTGCTGCAGATTGGACGGCGGTTCATTCATGATGCGAACAGCCTGTTCCATCTCATCCCAAAGATGCTCTATTCGGTTGAGGTCTGGGGACTGCGCAGGCCACACGTAAACTGAACTCTGTCATATTCATATTTTTTCACTCCTCAATTGTCCAGTGTTGGTGATTGTGTGCCCACTGGAACCACTTAGTTTTTAGTTGATAGGAGTGGAACCTGGTGTGGTCGTCTGATGCAATAGCCCATCCGTGACACGGATCAGCGAGTTGTGCATTCCTAGATGCCGTTCTGCACACCATTGTTATACATTATACATTATTTGTCTTTTTGTGGCCCGCCTGTTAGCTTACACAATTCTTGCCATTCTCCTTCGACATCTCTCATCAACAAGCTGTTGTCGCCCACAGGACTGCCGTTGACTATGTTTTTTTGTTTGTCACACCATTCAAATCAAATTATATTGGTCACAGACACCATGGTTAGCAGATGTTAATGCTAGTGTAGCGAAATGCTAGTGCTTCTAGTTCTGACAGTGCAGCAATATCTAACAAGTAATCTAACAATTCCACAACTACCTAATGCACACAAATCTAAGTGAAGGAATGGAGTAAGAAACATAAGATGCAAGATGGTATAGAATACAGTATATGAGATGAGTAGTGCAAGATATGTAAACATTATTAAAGTGACTTGTGATCCATTTATTAAAGTGGCCAATGATTTCGAGCCTGTATGTAGGCAGCAGCCCCTGTGTCAGTGATGGCTGTTTAACAGCCTGATGGCCTTGAGATAGAAGCTGTTTTTCAGTCTCCTGGTCCCAGCTTTGATGCACCTGTACTGACCTCGCCTTCTGGATGGTAGCGGGGTGAACAGGCCGTGGCTCAGGTGGTTGTTGTCCTTGATCTTTTTGGCCTTCCTGTGACATTGGGTGTTGTAGCTAATCCTGGAGGGCTGTTGTGCAGACCTCACCACCCTCTGGAGAGCCTTGCGGTTGTGGGCGGTGCAGTTGCCGTACCAGGCGGTGATACAGCCCAACAGGATGCTCTCAGTTGTGCATCTGTAGAAATTTGAGGGTTTTAGGTGACTACAAATTTCTTTAGCCTCCTGAGGTTGAAGAGGCGCAGTTGCGCCTCCTTCACCACACTGTCTGTGTGGGTTGACCATTTCAGTTTGTATGTGATGTGTACTCCGAGGAACTTAGCTTTCCACCTTCTCCACTGCTGTCCCTTCGATGTGGATAGGGTGGTGCTCCCTCTGCTGTTTCCTGAAGTCCACAATCATCTCCTTTTGTTGACATTGAGTGAGAAGTTGTTTTCCTGACACCACACTCCAAGTTCCCCCACCTCCTCCCTGTAGGCTGTCTCATCGTTGTTGGTAATCAAGCCCACTACTGTTGTGTCATCTGCTGATTAGATGACAAGGGAGTACAGGAGGGGGCTGAGCACACACCCTTGTGGGGCCTCAGTATTGAGGATCAGCGAAGTGGAGATGTTGTTTCCTACCTTCACCACCTGGGGGCGGCCCGTCAAAGTCCAGGACCCAATTGCAGAGGGCAGGGTTGAGACCCAGGGCCTCCAGCTTAATTCTGAGCTTGGAGGATACTATGGTGTTGAAGGCTGAGCTATAATCAATGAACAGCATTCTGATGTAGGTATTCCTCTTGTCCAGATGGGATAGGGCAGTGTGGTGGCGAATGCATCGTCTATGGACCTATTGGGGTGGTATGCAAATTGATGTGGGTCTAGGGTGACAGGAAAGGTGGAGGTGATATGATCCTTGACTAGTCTCTCAAAGCGCTTCATGATGACAGAAGTCAGTGCCACGGGGAGATAGTCATTCTCGGTAAGCCCTAGACACTTGTGCGTGAAAAGCCCAAGAGGGCGGCTGTTTCTGAGATACTGGATTCGGCGTGCCCTGCACCAACATAGTTTTGCCCATTTTAACGTTCAGTCAAACAGTAACTGGATGCCTGTTTGCCTGCTTTATGTAGCAAGCCACGGACAGACATGTCTGTAGGAGTGATCCATTTTCGTGTACTTAATAAACTGGCCCGTGGGTGTATACAAACAGCGTAACTGGTTATAAAGTGCAGAATTGTCTTTTAAACCTTGCTATAACCCTAACCAGCAAGCTGTTCCACTAATAGTTGATAGTTTGAGCATCTGTATATCATCTATAGGGGACTATGCAAATAAAGTATGGCTGTCTATGTGCTACAATGTGTCCCTAATCTCAAACCAGCCTAATCAGGTTTTTCTGGGCTTTCATGCTCTCTGCAACAGATACTTTCCACCAGCAGGCAGTGTATGGGCCTTTCCGTCCTCTATGCCTGTAAATGGATATAGAGGAAGAGCACAGCGATACTCTCCAGTGCCCCCAAACCTCTGAGGTCTCCTTGGTCCACAAAGATTTATTACACACTGCTTACATAAGTGTTACAAATGAGGCTCTCCCCGTATCTCCTCTGTTGCTTCAGATTCCAGAGTGCGTCCCAAATGGCACCCTATGTAGTGCACTACTTTTGGCCAAGGCCCTATGGGAATAGGGTGCCATTTGGAGAATAAAAAAGCTTTACTGATGTACCGTTATACACCTACAGTATGGAAAACACCTGGGTGTGCCCAATGAAACAAGCAGCTTTGTTGAAATTTACCAAGACCACCAATAGTAATAATTTATACTACAATTTGACCTTTCTTCATTTAAAAGTAAGCAGGTTTTAGGGTGCTGCCAGGGTGTGGTGTACTTTCCATGCAAAGCAGAAGTGTTTTTTGGTAGATATTGTTGTGCAATTTTTGTTGGTCAACCATCACGATCCTCTATCGCTTTGCCTCTTTCTCTCTCCCCAGCGTGAGTGGCCTGTCCCCGTTCATGGGGGACAACGACAACGAGACCCTGTCCAACGTGACCTCGGCCACCTGGGACTTTGAAGACGACGCCTTCGATGAGATCTCAGACCACGCCAAAGACTTCATCACCATGCTGCTGAAGAAAGATATGAAGTAAGCACGATGGTGCTGCTCTCTGAAACACAACATGATGAAAGACCGGAGGCATTCCAAATGGCACCCTATTCCCTACATAGTGCACTAATTTACCATATTTTAGGGTGCCATTTGGGATGAAGTCCCAGTCTTGACATGATTTGAGTGTAAATGTTGTAGAATGGCTTTGATCAGCCTGCCAGATGTCTGTTTTCATTTTTTGAGGTGTAAGATGTACGTAATTCTTCTTTCCCAAATGGCACCCTATTCCCTGGGTTGTAGACTACTTTTGACCAGGGCTCTGGTCAAACGTAGTGCACTATATAGGGTGCCATTTGAGACTCGACCCAAATCACTATCTGATGTGTTGGAATGCAGTGAGAATGAGGTCTTTACGCCTCTCGCTCAGTGCTCATGTGGTTCTCTGATCGTAGGGCCAGACTAACATGTGATCGCTGCTATGAACACCCATGGCTAAAACAAGACACTGGCAAAATGGAGGCCAAGAAGCTGTCCAAGGAAAGGATGAAGAAATACATCCTGAGAAGGAAATGGCAGGTAGGTGCAAGCAGAACAGATCGTGGGATTTGTCCCATAGGGCTCTGGTCAAAAGTAGTCAACTGCAGTATATAGGGAATAGGGTGTCATTCTGCTATAGGAGAGGCTACAGAAATTGTTGACTTGCCTCATCAGGCTGTCTCGATGAGCTTCCAAGTTGGTTAAGACAAGTGAATCTCACTAAGTCCCTGCAGTTCAACTCATTCTGAGTGCTCACACATGAGTAGACCGCTCATTTTACAACAAAGTCAACATGGAGGTCCATTAGTATTTCATGAGGTTGAAAAGGACAAACTGCAAGCATCATGTTGGAAAACTAGAGCACAAAACAGTAGACGGTGAAAGTGGAGCGATGTCTTTTTTTTTTGTCCTTTATAAATCCTGAAGGCAGCAATCTCAGGGATCAAGTTATCAAGCTTTGGTTGTAGTAGCAAGCATACTTTTAGGATCACAGGCTGGGTGTGTCCCAAATGGCATCCTTCGCCATATATAGGGCGCTACTATAGACCAGCTCAGTGCACTATAAAGGGAATAGGGTGCCATTTGGGACTCACACCTAGTCTATAAAAACTGGCCAACAAACAGGACATTTCAAATTGATACAAACGAGCCCATTTACTTATAAGATTGCGGTTCTAACATTTCTGGAGGATGTAATTATCTTCTAGCCCAAGGACTGTTTGTACTGCTCATACATGTAACGATTGCATCATTGATTTCATGGCAGAAAACGGGACATGCAGTGCGGGCCATAGGAAGACTGTCGTCCATGGCGATGTTGGCGGGCGTCAGTGCCAAGAAGGGCTCCCCTACCGAAGGTGGCATGGCAACAAAACATTTATTTATTTATTTTTTACTCATGAATGTTCTAAACCTTTCTGTTGTACGCCTGAGCAAGGGATGGCACTCAGCTAGGGGTGTTTGTTTTATTAATGCCACTGAAAATATTTGCCCTCATTTTTTGGAGCACTTTGGTTGGTACAGTAGGTGGTGCTACCAAGGGAGCTGCTGCTCCTATTCGAAGTCAAAGCAGCACTCTCTGCACCAGTTTAACTTGAGGCTAAAACAATGTCATTTTGTTTTGTCTCATATTTTGCAGAGGACAACCAGTTCCTTGAGTTCCTGGAGTCTGAGGAGAGAACCCAGGTCAAGCCCACCTTCAGCTCCATGATAAAGGATGTTGAAGTGGTAGAGGGGAGCGCAGCCAGATTTGACTGCAAGATTGAGGGTAATGTCTCACAAACTCCTCATTTACATATACATGCAACATGGCCTCCTAATTTACATATACATGCATCACAAGTGCTGTATCCATTCATCTGCCATGAAGTACATAAACCAAACAAAAGGAAGGCAAATATGGTTTTGAGGCAGCACACATAGTGTAAACTTTTCTCTCGATGGTTGTCCATAATTGTAATCTGTTCGATCCCATTCATATTTCTTAATACTACCTGCATCCTATGAATACCCATTGAGAAACACAGCCTGCATCCCGAAGTGGCACATGCTACAATATGCTGTTCATCCTATAAGAATGCTGCTCATTGACTACAGCTCAGCCTTCAACACCATAGTGTCCTCCAAGCTCCTCACTAAGCTCAGGGCCCTGGGTCTGAACCCCTCCCTGTGCAACTGGATCTGATACTTCCTGACTGGCCAACCCCAGGTGGTGAAGGTAGGTAACAACACCTCCGCCAGGCTGATCCTCAACACAGGGGACCCACAAGGGTGCATGCTCAGCCCCCCTCCTGTGTACTCCCTGTTCTCCAACGCAATCATCAAGATTGCTGACGACACAACAGTGGTAGTGAGGACGTGAGTGGTGGCAGGAAAATAACCTTTCCGTCAATATCAACAAAACGAGCTGATCACGGACTACAGGAGACAGCAGAGAGCACATCCCCAAACACGTCAACAGACTGCAGTGGAGAGGGTCAAAAGCTTAAAGTTCATGAAACCAGTTTTAACCATGGCAGTAGCAAATTGAGTTAGAAAACCATGATAAATCTGCAACAATCAACTATCATGTTGAAGACGAAGATGCCTAGTTTATGGCACAGTATCGTATTTTAAATCAATTCCAGCAAAAATGTCAAATGTAACATTTCACCCCAAATTCTCATTACTGAAAAGTGTCATGATTAAATTAGTGGTTCATTTTATATCATTTTTGTTCTTATAACTTATTTGAATAAAACACATTATGTTGCTGTAGTATGTCCATAAATTATAATAATTGTATACCTAGTTGAAGTTAAACTATAATATTAGTACATAAAAAGTGTCTGTGGACATGTTTCTCATTACATTACACTTTCAAGTTCCTATATATATTTTTTATAGTTTAATAGTTTTATTCACGTATGATGTATCATCTATTGAAGTAGTCCTTAGATGAGCACAAGTTAATATCTTCACTTATATGCCTTCAGAATGAGGATCTTATTCTGAAGGCATATTTCGGTAATGATAAGCTAATTCTAATGTATAGTCAATGGGGTGCGCTGGGCTGTAACTTTAATTTACTAGGACCACTGCTTACATATAGTATAGATTTTTTTATTGTTGTCAAACATCAATTATTTGATTAAGTAGAGGTTGTCAAGAAATATCGTTGTATAAACCCAATTTTGTTTCACTTACAGCCACAATCTGGAGTTTGTCTTTCAGCAAAGAACAACCCCACCCCTTAAAGGAGAATATCCCCCATTTTGACGTGTGTGTGATTTTAGTATTCAAGTTATTTGGATCAACAAATTAGTTACTGAATCTCTAACGGAGCTCAGTACAGTTTTTTTTTTATGGCAAACTATGCACACTCATTACCAAAACATACATTCTCATCTCAGAAATCTGCTTATCATTACTGTAATGCACCAATATTTTGTAAATGGTAAGAAAAATAACTAAGACAAAATTACTGAAGTATAAATCTAATAGTATGCTTTTATCCAAATGTGTACATAAAAATAACATGTCTACACAAGTCATTATGACAAACAAGATTCGGAAGGTTACGTGTTGCGGTAATGAGAAATTACAAAATGTATTTACTTTAAAAAAATTCAATGTTATGTTTAACTCAGGCCTTTTCATTAGGTGATCAATGTAAAAAAAATAATTAATGGATTTGTTTACCTTTTTCGACTTGGAAAACAGTTGTGGAAATTGTGGTAAAAAGCATAATATCAGGTCAACTAACTTTAACAATAATTCTGAAATGGCAATTGCACCGCCCGCAACCGCAGGGCTTTGCAGAGGGCAGTGCAGTCAGCCCAACGCATCATTGGGGGCACACTACCTGCCCTACAGGACATCTACAGCACCCGTCACGGTAGGCCAAGAAGATCATCAAGAACCTTGGGCAGCTGCAGCCTGGTGATCTCTGAGGTGAGCCCGAGCCATGGCCTGTTCACCCTGCTACCATCTAGAAGTTGGAAGCCGTACAAGTGCATCGAAGCTCGGGACCGGTAGACCGAAGCTGTTGATCAATCTCTGGGCCATCAGACAGTTAAATAGTAACCACTAGCCGGCTTCCACCCAGTACCCTGTCCTGAACCTTAGACAGTCACTAGCCAGCTACCATCCGCTAAACTGTACACGAACCAAAGTACTAAAGTTGGTCTGTATTTTGTGGTCCCCAGGCTACCCTGATCCAGAGGTGGTGTGGTACAAAGACGAACAGCCCATCAAGGAGACGCGCCACTACCAGATTGATTACGACGAGGAGGGCAACTGCAGCCTGGTGATCTCCGAGGTGAACGGCGACGACGATGCCAAATACACCGTCAAGGCTGTCAACAGTCTGGGCGAGGCCACGTGCACAGCCGAACTCCTGGTGGAGGTGATGGCGGAGGAGGAGGAGGAAGAAGAGGAATGAGTGGTACAACCAGTACAAAACAAACCCATATCCCCTGTTTTTAGCTTTTACTATCTTTTTTAATAGCTGTGTTGGTAATACACTCCCCTTCTCTGACACACTCTGAAATGGGGGGGAGAGGGAATGGGCTTCATTACCTTTTGCTATGATTATGCACTTTCCTACTTATCAGTTATAGTAGATATCAGATGTTGATATTTCTAACATTAACCGCATTCCAGCTGTTTGTGTGTGATCCATTTATTTGATTTGCTAAATTTACAGTATCTACAGTTATCTACGGTTTTCTCCCCTCAACCAAACAAACCCGAAGTCAGTGGCGTGTTTGTGGGTTGTTCCACCAATTCGGTGCCTTTTGAGAAGTGTAACTTGGTCAACATTTTTTTTTTTCTTTTTTTTTTTCACCCAATGTTAACTTTGTCATAGAGTGCACATGTTCAACTTAATAACAAACACATTTTCCTAAGTGTGTAAGTGCCAAGTAATGTAACACGGTTGACAATTTCATCTTATATCGGCCATGAATCCCCTAGTGACGGGGGGAATGGAAGTTTGTGTGCAAGCTTCACAAAAACATGTTTAATTGTTAAACCATTTCTAGCCTGTCTATCTATGCGTAACAGAGTTGATGTGTTATGGCTGACCCGCTCAGTTTTCCACCACAGGAGTAGAAACCAGCTCCCCTGCTTTTACACTATGATTTGATTGTTAGATGTTGAATGTTTCTTTTTGAAAATAATATTTTAAACATTTATAGTTTCACCATTATTTGAACGAGTTCAGTTCACGTAACAAGGTTGACCTTAAAATGAGGGACAGACATAAAGGAGTCACGAATCACATGACGTAAAGGATCATCTTCACAAATGGCTTTGTCAAAGCGGCAAAATAACTAAGGCTTTACAATGATGGTGAAATGTTGGGGTTAAGTGGGTTCAAATGTTCCTAGAAGTCAGAGGGTGCACATCATGGTACATGTCAAAATGCAGAATTTAGCCACTTTAGCAAGTTATTATTTATATTAAAAATCAGTGATTTGAATTGTCCATGTGGTCTGTTAAAGGGCACTTCATTTAATATAACACAAGGGTCAATTCAATATTGTTGACCAATTTCTACTTATATAAAAAGGCAATTTTGTGGAATGACCCTTGTTTTATCAGCATTATGGTATTTGCAATTACTTGGGCTTTTAGAATGTTTTTTAAATTATTTAAGCACAGTCTTGTTGTCATATTTGAGCATCAGTTTTGTGATCTTTCCTGCAAGCACGTGTCCACCATTATTACACATTTGCAATACTAAACAGACCAGTGAATTATCACACGCAGATTTTTTTATTTTGTATTCGATTGTGTGTAGATTATATTTCTTCAATTTTTATAAATGTATCAGTATGAGAGATTACATGTCATGAGAACACTACAAGTGTAGTTGCTCACGGTTACAAAATAAATTATCACAAAATCAAGCTGGTTGTATTTCGTGATTGGGATGAGTTTCCTATAGTGTTGGAAGCATGGGGGAATAACGATTGTTTTTGTCAGTTAAAAAAGAAGAACAAACAGTAAAAAAAAAATACCATGACTGGCATTGCTCAATTAATTGACTTTTTTCTATAACTTCCTTAACTGAAGAGGCTAATATGTACACCATAAATACTAGAACTGCACAACTATGAAACTTGGCTTCAGATACCCTCACCTCTGGGATAAAGCTATCCTCAAAACGATAAGCCAGTCATCCAAAACCATAATTGACGGCTCTACACTCAGGTGCTCCTGCCAAAGGACAACCTGTGACCCCTTCTGGTTCTAGACTGAGACCAACTTCCTTCACAGGGCCCAGGGTCACAAGGAACAAGCTCCATTATGTTGGCAATTGTGAGACTTGGCGCAACCACCACCAGGGACAAGTGAACATCAGCAACGACTTCCAAAAAAACCTCACCAGGAACACGTCCACGTCCCCTAACGCCCTCTTCCTCCAGCCCTGAGCACTCGCTGGAGGGGAACTGTTAGCCATTGCCGCCTCACTCTGACTTTGAGAACAATCTCTACCTTCTCCAGAGCATTAGTGTTCCTCGAGTATTATCAATGGGGAAACACTAACTGTATTCTCCTCACCTCCGTATGGTCATTTTCACGATTTCATGAATTAATAGAATGCAACTTTAGATCATTAGAACGCATTCCCCAAAAGCCACAATATACCCCTCCCTGAACGGATTTCTGCAAATATGTAAAATACCACGTGAGTCCTCTTTTACATTTGCGGTCGTCGCAGTTCGATTGATCAAACAACCCTGAAAAGGCAGGCTATCGCTCCCTCAGTTGCCTATGCACATCAACAACTAATGCTAGCCAGAGTGAGATGTGCTAAAATCTAAAGAAGGAATACTAAGATAAACCCTCTAAAACTTTTTCAGCTAGTTGACTGTCAACATTTTAGCTATTAAGAAATGCTAACTGTGGATAAGTCATTCAAGATTTCAGCATAGCTAGCTAGCAAAGCAATTCACATGTCTTGCTAGTCAACCAAGTGACACCTGCATCTCCAGCTGTAGCCACTGAAAAACAATGAGGGGAAAAAGTCACCCACTCCTCCAATGACATGACATCCTCCCAGCAGCTAACGTTAGACTACTGTTTTTAACTTGCTAAATAAATAGGTAGTGCCAGAAATAGACAAGCTAGCCCAGGGGTGTCAACCTCAATCAGCACATGGGCCGTATTGAAAATGTGGTGCACTCAAAATGCTACTGCTCAAATGATGCTGTAATAGGCCTACATGTTTCTCCTTTGTATGGTGTTTTGTTGCAGGTTTAGTTTTTAGGTTATTCATTGTCAAGCTTTAGAAATCGAAGCCACTGAAAGCAAGCCCCATTGAAGTTGAATTCACCATTGCAAAAACATTGAGCTGTAATTTTATAAAGTAGACTGTTGACTCATTTTATATTTGCTTGTTTGTCCAATTTGGTTCAAGGGCCTTGTTTGATACCTGTACTAGCCTATTATCTACATTATGACTGACTTGTGATCTTTGCCCATGCTAGTTTGATTGTATTGACATATATTTTTGTATTTATTTAACCTTTATTTAACTAGGCAAGTCAGTTTAAGAACAAATTCTTATTTACAATGACGGCCTACACCGGCCAAACCTGGACGACGCTGGTCCAATTGTGCCTGCACTGAGACTCCCAATCACGGCCGGTTGTGATACAGCTTTAGTTACAGTAGTCCATTTTAGTTCAAAATATTGAGTCATTGAAACTGGAACAGTGCATCCCAAATGGGTGGAGGCAGCAAACAATGTACCAGGCCAGCAGGGATTTACAACTTCATTGCAATATTTTTTTGGACTACCAAGAAATTGGTGAACTATATTAATCATGCATTGAACTACATCCACCCATTCCGCCAACAATGCCTTACTCTACGTCATGGAATTTTGAGTCACATAGGTTCTATTTTTAAATCCTCTTTTAAAAGTCAGTTTTGCAGCATGAACTAGGAATTTTATATTTTTTACTGCTGTTATGATTGTCTGTTTCATATCTGCAAAGTAGTTCCAACACTGTCGGTTCCACTTTAACAGAAAACACTACATGCTGCATGAACTGTGACAGCTCCTCAACAACAGGAAGCGACAACTCCGGTGGATCTGGCTTTCCCCGCAACCTCTCTTCTTCAAGCTCCTGATTCTCATCACAAGATACGACCTAAAGAAAAAGTCTTCCAGCAGAACCTCACTAATCTCACAACATGACTGGGAAGAGTCTCCTCCCTCTCACAGCTCAGTGAGAAATGTCAGCTAAATCAGCAACAGACAACCAAACAACCTCGTTGTCAGGCTGTGGCGGAACCACAACCTCCACTACTCTGGTAAAGAACATGTCAGCTAAAGGACCAAAATAATCACTGACAACTTCTGAATACAGTAGATCACTTGGGGGAACCAAATCCTTTCTCAAACCACCAAGATAATCTAGTTCCTCAGTGTCACTCAACCCAACAAAGAACGTCTCCCCTAAATAGACACAGGAATCAACCTCAGCCTGCAGAGGGTACACTATATCACATATCTCTGCCCAGGTCGTCTCTGCTCTTCCTCATTCGGGAGAACCATTTCCTCCAAGTCCCCACACAAAACATCCTCCTCCCTATCTGGTTTTCCATCAGCACTCTTCTGAACATGAGTTACTTCACAACCTATGTGTAGTTATATTAGTTAGCTACACTGCTACATGGCAGCAAAAAAAAGGTATTAAAGGCCCAGTGCAGTCAAACATGTTTTTCCTGTGATTTATATATATATATATTCCACACTATGCGTTTTGGAATAATATTGTGAAATTTTGAAAAGTATATTGCCCTTTTTAGTGTAAGAGCTGTTTGAAAAAGCTGCATGAAATTTCAGCCCTTTTTTAGTGGGATGGAATTTTGGCCTGCCTGATGACCAGGCAGTAAATTAGTTAAAAGATCCATAAGAAAGAGTTCCAAACCAAATTCTTGCTTGAGAAATTGCCTTTTGCTAAGAAGCTGTTTTTATTTATTTTTGACCATTTTCATTGAAAACAATCACATTAAGTTACCGAACCACACCGGTTTACAACCACATTTATCCCGGCCCATTTGTTACGAAACTCCCATTTGTTGCGAAACTGATTAAGACAACTTACCGGCACGCTGTTTGTTTTAAGTCAATAGGGGTCCTAGGTTTGCCTAATGGTTCTGTAACCTGAGCTAATGCGTGGAAGTATGAGAATGCGGACTGTGTTGCGTGCATGTGCCCCCAGGAGACAGCAACCTTATCTGGGTCCAGGGCCAGCTCCGTCGTGACCTCCATCATTGGTCGGCCAACCCAAGCTGAGTATTAGTTGTTGATAAGGAATACCAAACTAAAGAGGTTAATTAACATAACACCGACCACATCTACATGCACACAGTATTCTGGATAATATCTCGGTTAAGGTCTTATTCAGGACAAGCTGTTAACATGCATCTTTGATATCCCGCTCACGAGTAACCATGAATAAACAGAATATTCTTTATATGCCCAGGGACGGCGGAACAATTGATTTTACATGTACAAAAAAATATAGATCATTTTCGGCTACCTACATGAGATTCCTATTATGTATAAAAGAGTGAGAATATTTTATTTGTGAAATGGCAACCGAGCATTGATCGTGTCACCAGAATAAGATCCTCAATATTTATTGGAAAGCAGCATCAACCTCGTGTACTTTCACCACCCTGTGCAGTTCATAGTTTTGGAAAAAGTACTCAATTATCATACTTGAGTAAAACAGAAAATGAAAAGTGAAAGTTACCCACTAAAATACTGCTCCTTTAAAAGTCTAAAAGTATCTGGTTTTAAATGTACTTAAATAAGGTGGTAGAAAAAGTACTCAAATGTCATACTTGAGTAAAAGTAAATGCTGTACATCAAATTCCTTATTAAGTAAACCAGATGGCACGATTTTCATATCATTTTTTAATTACGGACAGACGGGCACACTCGAACACTCAGACATAATTTGCAAACACAGTTTTCGTGAGTCTGCAAGATCAGAGGCAGTAGGGATGACAAAGTGTTATATTGACAGGTGCCATAATTCTGTCCTGCTTTAGCATTCTAAACGTAATGAGTACTTTTAGGTGTCAGGGAAAATGTAAGGGGTAAAAAAATACATTATTTTCCTTAGGAATGTAGTGGAGTAAAAGTTGCCAATAATATAAATAGTAAAGTACAGACACTCCAAAAAAACGACTTAAGTAGTATTTAAGTATTTTTACTTAAGGACTTTACAACACTGGCAGTTCATGGCTCAATTCATCTGTAGCCTAATAAGCTGCATGCTTTCCTGAGACACAGTGGGAGAACTACACAACATATCATTGCATGACTACAATTTTACATTGATATGATGGTTGTAAAGACACCAGCCACCCTAGTCATAGACTGTTCTCTCTGCTACCGCACGGCAATCGGTACCGGAGCGCCAAGTCTAGGTCCAAGAGGCTTCTAAACAGCTTCGACTCCCAAGTCATAAGACTCCTGAACATCTAATCAAATGGCTACTCAGACTGGCCATCAAAGGTGAGCATTTGCCCACTGAAGTTGGTTACAACGCCGAACTGCAGTCAGGTCAAGGCCCTGGTGAGGAAGACGACCACGCAGATGAGCTTCCCTGAGACTGTTTCTGACAGTTGGTGCGAATCGGTTGTGCAAATGCATAGTTTCATCAGCTGTTTGAGTGGCTGGTCTCAGATCATCCCTTGGGTGAAGAAGTCGGGTTTGGAGGTCCTGGGTTGGCGTGGTTACACGTGGTCTGCGGTTGTGAGACCAGGTGGACGTACTGCCAAATTCTCTAAAACAACGTTGGACGTGGCTTATGGTAGAGAAATTAACATTAAATTATTTGACAGCTCTGGTGGACATTCCTGCAGTCAGCATGCCTATTGCATGCTCCCTCAACTTGAGACATCTGTGGCATTGTGTTGTGTGGCAACGCTGCACATTTTAGAGTGACCTTTCAATGATCATGCTGTTGAATCAGCTTCTTGATATGCCACACCGGTCAGGTGGATGGGTTATCTTCACAAAGGAGAAATGCTCAGTAACGGGGAACATTTCAGAGAAATAAGCTTTTTGTGCTTATGGAACATTTCTGGGATCTTTTATTTTAGCTTATGAAACATGGGACAAAGACTTCACATGTTGCGTTTTATATTTTTGTTCCATGTAGAATCCACGATCTAACTCCTTGATGTCTCTCAGCCTCAGAGACATTTTGAGTCTCCAGGTCCTGGGTGATCAGACTCACACTGCCCTCATAACCACTCCCCCTGTCACCTGGCCATTCTTATACAGGTAAAAACTCTGCCATCTTAAACCGCCTTATCGTCTTTGCAATAGCGCTGGTTTCAACGGAAGATATGACAGGACAGGGTGGCAACTTCAACAACATAAGCATTCACATAGTCTTCAGTAGTGATTTAAACTCATGAGTTTAAACTCGTCTGTTCAGAAAGAGAGAGGATTTCTGGTTTAACCCTTAGATAGCCGGGACCAGTTAAGCAGGGATTAGGACGGCTTCAGGAGACCTCAAATAACACATTTCTATGCATTATTAAATGAGTGGTTTGCATCTCGTAAGGCCCGTTGTCGCATGTACTGTACGTCACATGAACATTTTAGTCAAGGGAAATGTAGTATTCTTTCTAACAAATATATCTACATATATTTCAGGATGTTGAGTATCCCTGGAAATGATCAGAATTCATGCAAACATTAGTTTTGAATGCGCAAATATTGGGAATATAACCACAAAGTATTGTTTTATGTGCACTGCGCCATCACACAGCAACAAGTCAATTTGATCAATGTTGAAGCCCATACATTTCCGGAGTGACATTTATTTATTTTTCCTACCATATACAGTGCACTCGGAAAGTATTCAGACCCCTAGACTTTTTCCACATTTTGTTGCTTTACAGCCTTATTCTAAATAGGATTAAATAAAATGTTTTCCTCATCAATCTACACACAATACCCCATAATGTCGAATACTCCATCACTATTCAGACCCTTTGCCATGAGACTCGAAATTGAGCTCAGGTGCATCTTGTTTCCATTGATCATCCTTGCGATGTTTATGTAACTTGATTGGAGTCCACCTGTGGTAAATTCAATTTATTGGACATGATTTGGAAAGGCACACACCTGTTTATATAAGGTCCCACAGTTGGGAGTGCATGTCAGAGCAAAAACCAAGCAATGAGGTCGAAGGAATTGTCTGACGAGCTCCGAGGCAGGATTGTGTTGAGGCACAGATCTGGGGAAGGGTACCAAAACATTTCTGCAGCACTGAAGGTCCCCAAGAATACTGGCTTCCATCATTCTTAAATTAATGAAGTTTGGAACCACAAAGACTCTTCCTAGAGCTGGCCGCCCAGCCAAACTGAGCAATCGGCGGAGAAGGGCCTTGGTCAGGGAGAGGACCAAAGGACCCAATGTTCACTCTGACAGAGCTCAAATGTTCCTCTGTGGAGATGGGAGAACCTTCCAGAAGGACAACTATCTCTGCAGCACTCCACCAATCAGGCCTTCATGGTGGAGTGGCCAGACGGAAGCCACTCCTCAGTAAAAGGCACATGACAGACAGCTTGGAGTTTGCCAAAAGGCACCTAAAGCACTCTCAGACCATGAGAAATGAGATGCTCTGGTCTGATGAAACCAAGATTGAACTCTTTGGCCTGAGGATCACGTCTGAGGAAACCTGCACCATCGCTACAATGAAGCATGATGTGGTCAAAATCATGCCGTGGGGATGTTTTTAGGTGGCAGGGACTGGGAGACTAGTCAGAACAAAGTACAGAGATCCTTGATGAAAATCTGCTCCAGTGTGCTCAGGACCTCAGTCTGGGATGAAGGTTTACCTTCCAACAGGACAACAACCCTAAGCACACAGCCAAGACAAGTCTCAGAATGTCCTCAGAATGCTCAGCCAAAGCCCGGACTTGAACCTGATCGAACATCTCTGGAGAGACCTGGAAATAGCTGTGAATCGACGATCCCCATCCAACCTGACAGAGCTTCAGAGGATCTGTAGAGAAGAATGGGAGAAACTCCCCAAATACCGGTGTGCCAAGCTTACCAAGCATACCCAAGAAGACTTGAGGCAAATTGGTTATCAAAGGTGCTTCAACAAAGTACTAAGTAAAGGGTCTGAATACTTATGTAAATGTGATATTTAATAATTTTTGTATACATTTGCAATTAAAAAAACTTTTGATCTGTGATTAGGAGGGATTGTGTGTAGATTGAATGTGTGTGTGGGGGGGAGAACTATTTAAGCTATACAGTGTTTGTTTGCATTTACTTGGTTTACAAACAAATGTTAAGTAAATGTGGAGTTTAGGTGTGAAACTGCTCATTTGATTTTCACTTTCAGATGTGAGGCTCAAAATGTACAGAAATAAAGACCTTTCTTCTGAAACGTGTCAGTCTATTCTTGTTCTGAGAAATTAAGGCTATTCCATGCAAGAAATTGCCAAGTAACTGAAGATCTGGTACAACGCTGTGTACTAGTTTGACGCTGTTTCTAGTTTGAGAAACAGACGCCTCACAAGTCCTCAACTGGCAGCTTCATTAAATAGTACCTGCAAAACACCAGTCTCAACGTCAACAGTGAAGAGGCGACTCTGGGATGCTGGCCTTCTAGGCAGAGTTGCAAAGAAAAAGCCATATCTCAGACTGGCCAATAAAAATAAATGATTAATAAGATGCGCAAAAGAACACAGGCACTGGACAGAGGAACTCTGCCAAGAAGGTCAGCATCCCAGAGTAACAATATTTGGGATCAAGTCTGCCGGGAGTTTGCCCAAATGTGCTGAATTGGCCAATTTAGACATTTTCAAGGACATAACTATAGAGAACATACAAAAATGCTATGGCAATAAAACATTTGAGTTTACACACTCCCAGGAATGTCATACATGGTGGTTCGTTATCTTCCCTACAAAAAATACATCTAGATGGCCGGGCGGGGTGGTTGTGGAGCCAGAGATTTTTTCAAACACAACTACACTACATTACATTGTATCTCTGGGACCCTCAGGATGACACATCAGAGCAAGATTACTGAATGTAAGTACATTATTTACCTTCAGAGGTGAATGTATCAAATCAGTTGCCGTGATAAGTGTTGTGCACTATCCTCAAACAATATCATGGTATTTTTGCTACTGTAAATTGGACAATGCAGTTAGATTAACAATAATTTAAGTGTTCTGCCCATATAAGACATGTCTATGTCCCGGGAAAGTTGGCTGTTGTACACAACATTTTCTAGTCACATTATCGCATACTGAGCAACAACCGTCCCGGTTCAGGGACACCGATCCCATAGAGGTTAAAGACATGGTTATAACTATTTTTGATATCATGGATGGTCAGTCCTTGGCATCCATAGCATAGTCTATGGATTTGACTGGTTCTATTTCTCCAGCCCCATCCTTCAGCTTTTTAGCAAAACTGTGGCGCTAAGCATTTACATACATTTGCTCTTTTCTAAGAAGCTGTTTTTCTATCTTGACCATTTAATCAAAACAATCACAGTATTTAAGGTATTTAATTGTTACCTAGAAATGATTTGATATTGAGATAAAAACAGCTGCATTGGACATTTCTTATTGAGTAATAGTGTTGTTATATGGTGCAACCCAATCCTATAGTGAGTTACTTTTGTGCTATTTAATATAAAGCTAAACTTATGAAGTCGAGAACAAAATTACTAGTATTGCAAGCAAAAAGAATGATATTACTAGCCAAACTAAACATTGAGATGATATCATGTTAAATGCGAGAGCAAATAAATTGTAAATGGACGCAAAAAAAATAATGTTTTATGATAAGGCGATTAAAATAAAAAACGTCCGCCCTCTTTGCAATTTTCCCTATCTTTGGTTATGCTACCTTGGCCTTTGCTTCGCTGCCTTTTCTCCATTTGCAAATGTTGGCACATTAATTCCAGCAAGATAGCACCCTTGCATCCCACTGCTGGTTTGCCTCTGAAGCTCAGCAGGGTGGGTTCCGGTCAGTCCCTGGACGGGAGACCGTGTAAAGTGGTAAAAATAATCATGTGAAAAATAAAGGTGTGAAAAAAAGTCACGTGGGGATATCTTTTTTAAACGAGGGATTTACATGTGAAACTAAACACATTTCCCGAAACCGACGTCTGACTCGTGATTTTTGTTGTTGTTAGTAATTACATTTTTACAGATTACATTTTTAACTAGTGTTAGAGGTTATTCAAATTGTCCGTTAGTATTAGGCGTTATTGTCTTGCTGGAAGATTCACTTGTGTCAGCCTCCTGTCAGATGCATACACGTTTTTGTCTAAAATGGTACCTGGTAAAGTTCAGGATGTCACTGACCTTAACAACGATCCGCTACCATATTTTACTGTAGGTATGAGGCACTTTTCTGCACACGCTTCGGTTTTTCAATGCCAAACCCACCACTGATGTACTTTTTGGCCATGCACGCCAGTGGTGGGTTTGGTGGAGGGAAGGGGGATATGGTTTACATAACTGTCATGGTCATCAAAACATTCAGTGACCACTCGAGCCCTTTGGAATTTTGGATGGGGGCATTGTCATCCTGGAAGAGACCACTCCCATCAGGATAGAAATGCTTCACCCTAGGTTGAAGGTGATCACTCAGAATGGCTGTGTATTTGTTGCCGTTTTACCTTGCCCTCGAAGTGGTTGAATGAACCATGCCAGGAAAAGGCACCCCACACCATAAGACTCACCAGAACCCTCATTTACTCAGGTGTCTCCATTATTTTTTTTCATTTACTTGTGTGTTTCTAATGTCTGATTCACACAGCAAGAAAGGAATTGTATCACATTTTTCTTCTTCTTGAAATACACTTAATATACACTAGAGGGCGTTTTCGTTCTATGGGACATTACTTTCTCAGCTTTGGAACTCACTCAGAAAATGTCTGGGTAAAGTCTTCATGCAGCTTGAATCTTTAACAAGCCCAATATTCTGTCCACATTCACGATGCTAAGATGACCTGAATCTTATAACTTCCTGTCTCCTGCTGTCTACTCTGAACCGAAATGGATGCTTTGACGTGACATTTTATTCACGTTTATAGAATGACCTGAACGAACTCCCTGTGTGGGTGATGTGTAGACTCTTGCCCACTGATTAACAGACATCGTTGGGGGTTAAGGAGGGTTGTAAAACTCTGGCTCTGTTGTGGCTCCACCACAATGTTCTCTTGGTGTCACATCTCCTCCCTCTCATGAGCGTGCACTCTAGAGCAGTGTTTCCCAAACTCGGCTGATTCAAATAATCAAAGCTTGATGATGAGTTGGTTGTTCGTGTCAGCTGTGTAGTGCTAGGGCAAAAAACAAAATGTGCACCCAGGGGGGCCGGGGGCCCGGGACTTAGTTTGGGAAACCCTGCTCTCGTGTTTGAGAACACAACGTCCTTTGGCTGCGTTGTAGAGAAATATAGCAACAGCTGTGAATTGGTGTCCCTGGGAGATTCCTGACACAGAGATTTGATTGTGCTCTCTTTATTTTTGGCATCTGTTTGGCATTTTACATTTCCGTGTGGTGCGCTTTGGGCTCTCTTAGGAGTGCCTTTAGGGGGGATTTCTGTGGGCCTCTCAGCACTGTGCAGCTGTGCGGTGTCTCCCCCTGAACCACCATATTCCCCCATTCTCTATGTGGAGTAGGCCACAAAAGTCTGCCCTGGAGGAGTGTATTATGTCATTGTTTGTTGTGATACAAAACATAGACCAAAAAAACGAAGGCATTTACTATAGTATTTGGCCTAGCGGTTGTCATAGTAACACATTTTAGCCTATTTGTCACAAGATAATGCTGGTGCAACACAATGTGTTGTTTACATGTGAAAGTTCGGGGAATGTATTCCACCTTCGTGCTCAGACACTGATGACGGCATCGTATCTAGTCACGTGCACTGGGTTATATCAACGGGGTAACTTGCCCTTTCATAGTCTTTCTATCAAATACCTGGTGTCAGAGGCCCCCTTCATTCCATCATTGTTTGTGGGGGGCACACGGACATCTCTCTCTCTCCCTTTTTTGTCTCTCTCTTTCTCGTTCTCTTTCTCTCTTCTCTCTTCTCTCTCTCTCTGTGTTCCAGTGGACTGACACGATCTCCCTGCCTTTCTCAGCCAGCTGAGGACCTGGCCTGTTTGCAGCTACCACCACCACCCTACACCAGGCAATCAATGTCTCTCATTTCCATCTACACACAAACACACCATCTCCTGTGTCTAGCTCATCAGCTGCATCAGGTCTATCCCACTCACTCCACAGCCTTGGCTACTGTCCAATGCAGACGTCTGGGAGAGACCCTACTATTGTTGGACTGTTAATTGTTTTGTGTGTGTATTTTACAGGCATAGCTCTGCTGAGCACTACTGTTCTGTATGTTCATTACTTCATTTGTGGTGAATAATAGGTCAGTTGTTGAGCTCCTAAACCAATGGGATTACGACTTGGAGGGGAAAAAGAAAGGCCAATTATAATAGCTACTGTATGTGATTCAGGTTGTAATATTATGTTGAAAATGTACATCTATGGAGATTCCACTGACAAGGACATTTGATTGTAATTACAATGTTATGAAGATATACCCACCGGTATTAGATGGTATTTGATGTTTTGTTGTGTGTCTGCAAAGGGGAAGAATATCAAAGGGAAAGAATATAATATCTTAACTTTGAGTATTTTACATTTCCATGTGGAATTCTAAGAAATGATATTGGAATTTAAAATAGAACTCTATTTGTGCTAAACATTTATGTAGGCCTACTTTTGTTCCTCACAAACTTGCTCATTTCACATCAACTGACTAAAATGAGTGGAATGACTGTGATCTATCCAGCATATTTTTATGCTTTGCCTATGTCCCCAAATATCACTTTTGTCAACTGACTCAGTGACTGTGATTCAAGCCAGTCAAAATCCTGCTTAATCACGATGCTCGATAATTGAATTACGAGAAACGAGACGGAGGAGGAGAATGTCAGAACATGTACGTCGCCAACAAAAACAATTTGGAGCATTTTGGTGTGCCTCACTCTTCATTATGTCCCTGATGCAATTTGTGTAGCCAGCTAACACAGCTGACCCCCTGATAACGCCCTGTTGACACACAGTCTGTGTTGTTCACTAAAACCACTGTGCATCTGGAGAACCTCTCATTTTCATGGAACCTCTCCCCAAGCTGATGTCATCCTCTCTCACAAGCAATGGGACACCACCCTGTTTGGCTATACATTATCTCATATCTTCTGCAAACTAAAAGCTTAATAGATTCTTTGCTCTTTTTTCTCTTTCAAGCCTAGTGAATAGCTGGGTTATTCTATCTACGGTGCCTTCGGAAACAATCTACACACAGCACCCCATAATGACAAATCAAAAACAGATTTTCAGGGTTTTTTGCAAAAAAAAATCTGAAAACATCACAAGTATTCAGACTTTACTCAGTACTTTGTTGAAGAATCTTTGGCAGCGATTACAACCTCAAGTCTTTTAGGGTATGGCACTACAAGCTTGGCACACCTGTATTTGGGGAGTTTCTCCCATTCTTCTCTGCAGATCCCCTCAAGTTCTGTCAGGTTGGATGAGGATCGTCGCTGCTCAGATATTTTCAGGTCTCCAGCGATGTTCGATCAGGTTTAAGTCCGGGCTCTGACTGGGCCACTCAAGGACATTCACAGAGACTTGTTCTGAAGCCGCTCCTGCGTTGTCTTGGCTGTGTGCTTAAGGTTGTTGTCCTGTTAAGGTGAACTGTCACCCCAGTCTGAGGTCCTGAACGATCTGGAGCAGGTTTTCATCAAGGATATCTCTGTACTTTGCTCTGTTCATTTTTGCCTCGATCCTGACTAGTCTCCCAGTCCCTGCCACTGAAAAATCTTGGCTTCATCATACCAGAGAATCTTGTTTCTCCTGGTCTGAGAGTCTTTAGGTGCCTTTTGGCTAACTCCAAGCGGGCTGTCATGTGCCTTTTACTGAGGAGTGACTTCCATCTGGCCACTCTACCATAAAGACTTGATTGGTGGAGTGCTGCAGAGATGGTTGTCCTTCTGGAAGGTTCTCCTATCTCCACAGAGGAACTCTAGAGCTCTGTCAGTGACCATCGGGTTCTTGGTCATCTTCCTGACCAAGGCCCTTCTCCCCCAATTGCTCAGTTTAGCCGGGCGGCCAGCTCTAGGAAGAGTCTTTGTGGTTCCAAACTTCTTCCATTTAAGAATGATGGAGGCCACTGTGTTCTTGATGACCTTCAATGCTGCAGAAATGTTTTGGGTCCCTTCCCCTGGTCTGTGCCTCGACACAATCCTGCCTCAAAACTCTACGGACTATTCCTTCGACCTTATGGCTTGGTTTTTGCTCTGACATGCACTGTCAACTGTGGTACCTTATATAGACAGGTGTGTGCCTTTCCAAATCATGTCCAATCAATTGAATTTACCATAGGTGGACTCCAATCAAGTTGTAGAAACATCTAAAGGATGATCATTGGAAACAGGGTGCACCTGAGCTCAATTTCGAGTCTCAAAGCAAAGGGTCTGCGTATTTATGTAAATAAGGTATTTTTTTTGCAAAAAAGTCTAAAAACATGTTTTTGCCTTGTCATTGTGGGGTATTGTGTGTAGACTGCTGAGGATTTTAATTTTTATCCATTTTAGAATAAGGCTGTAACTTAACAAAATGTGGAAAAAGTCAAGGGGTCTGAATACTTTCTGAGTGCACTGAATAATGGTTCTAAAGGAGGACTTCTAATTAGGCCTTTCCTAATTCTTTGGGATATGGGATTTAAATACTGGACTACGATTGTAATAAAGGTTGTGGACTAAGTAAATAAGGTTGTTATGCACGTGTTATACACCATGAGTAGACTGCATATACCAGCATGCAATCATACAAAACATTGTGCGGCTTATGGCACGCCCAAGTAGTAGGCTTGTCTGAAAGAGCTCGTTACTCCAACGTGTAGAGATGTGATTGTGAATGCGGCGTGTAGAGTCGACAGGACTCAACTGTATTAGTTAGTCATCAATGGGGAGATTTAGCTAGCTACACATACGGGGATTGCTAAACCTGAATCATGCACATCGTCATTACATCTAACTGGGAGTGGAGCAGAAATTGTGCAAGATATGGATAGGAGTTATCTTTGGTTCTAGAGATTGCGCGGTTGTTGCTCCGAGTCAAGTTTCCAGCAAGTCCCATATTCCATAATGCTTCACGAGGACTCGACTCATTGGAACCATGTGCACATTTCCTCACGTGTGTTTCAAAGAAGCGGTGAGGCTGGGATAAAACGGGAAAATTAGCAAACAACAAGCAACCGTGCAGATATATATATATTTATTTTTTGGGGGGGTCGTAGACTTTCTGTGATTTCTGAAGTCGAGGAGGAAGGTGTGGACGGTAGTTGTGATCCAGCTCAAATAAATCAGAAACATGGGGAACGCAGGGAGTATGGACCAACAAACTGATTTCAGGGGACACAACATGCCTTTGAAACTGCCGATGCCGGAGCCAGGTGAATTGGAGGAGAGATTCGCAATCGTTTTGGTATGTTCACTGTACTTTCTTATCGAACACTGAGTTTCCCATTCTTTGTCTTGCGCCATGCCTCATTTGCGCTTGGCACCGCACAACCGCTAACAGTAACTAGCGCAGCATTCTCCCAACTCGAGCTCGTTCATCTTTTGTGTTGATTGAGTTCGACTTCGAGGGGGCATTTCACAAACATACAAGTTTGTGTTTTTTTGTTTAGTCTTTTTACGCATGCCATGTTAGGTTAGTGTTAACGCTAGCTGATAAGTATGGCAGTCATTGTTTTGTTTTTCTTTCTTGACATGTTTTTACATGGATCCGACTGCAACAGACAATCACATGTAGTTGTTATGTAGAGAACTACATGGTCAACATTCAAAGAGTCTTAGCAGTTTAGACATTTCCTTTATTTTAACGGGTGAAGTTATACAGGTAGCCAGTGAAGGCAACTGACCTCGGCAAGTTTGCTCCCTTATACGATCAGCATGTCAATATAACCTCAGACATTTGAGTAGTTAGCTGTTTGCCCCATACATGGACCAAACGGTAGTCTGGCAAATTCGAAAATGCCTTTCTGTGTGTGACATTCGTTGTGTTTAGTCAGAGAATGTTTGTTCAGCCTGTATACACCTAGGCTATTTACCTACACAGCATGCTTCTGTAAATGTGATGTGTGGCCAACCTGTGTTTACTCAAAGAACCACCTGCACAGCTGTCAAGACAAAATGAGCAAGTTAGCTACTTTATTGAAATCATCCCCATGTTCTGTCTTTTTTTTAAAAGATAAGATACAGCCTACATGACTAATACACCTTCTCAATGTTTCAGTATCCTAAATCATGGCCTTAAATCATCATCATCCTATGTTTTGCATTACATAGCATGCACGACAACCTGTTCAACTATTCTGTGTTCAAATGCGATGACAATTGTGCATTTCTGTGCTATGGGGGGGGGGGGCTCATGACTGTAAGGCCCGGTTTTGTGAGGTTGTGTAAATGTGGGTCAGACGTTATTGTAGTCAGACCTAATACTCCACTCAACTGAGGGTAGGCGGCTCTGTTGTGGGACCTGGGCGCCTGCAACACACTTAGTCTAACACAGACCTACTAAGAAGGTCATGCAGTGCCATGTGACTTCAGCGATCCTGCAACTGTACTTGTCAGAAGGAATGGTTAAAAGAGGAAATAACTGTTACCTGTTTCATTCTGTGTTTCCCCCTTTTCTCTGCCTTGGGGTATAGTCTGTTACTCTGTTTGCTGACTGTGCTGGCCCAAGCCATTTTGCCTGTTATTACCTAATGGAGCAAGTTTTTTTTTTTCCCGTGGGAGTAACTAATGCTTGTCACAGTGTTATAGTTGGGGCGTAATTGCTGCGTGTCCTGGCCAGATGAATCCCATTCTGTGTTGGAGGAGAGGGAGGCAGGGAGCAGACTTCTGTCTAGAGATCAGTCGCATCCCAAATGGCACTGTATTTGCTTGACCAGAGCCCATAGGTAGTGGACTTTATATGGAAAAGGGTGTCATTTGGGACAGAGACAGGGTTGACGCACACTGCCTAATCCCGTCTGCTTTTAGGATCACCTGGCTGCTTCTCATGATCTGCCTGGCTCGAATACCTACTTTTCAAACTTAACAGGCCGAACAAAGTAGGACAGAGGAACGGAATTTAACTGCCTTAAGGCGCTACTCTGAGGATGCCGCATCATTAAGTTCATAGTAACAGTTAATGGTCTGTTAGCTTTTCCCAGCATGCTCATTACCCATATTTATTTTCCCTCCGTAAAGGTGTAGGTCATTGATGGCCTAATGAGTCACATTGGAAATGGATCCTATTAGTAAATGCTACATATGCACTGGCTTAAACAACAGAGTGGGTCTGGTGGCACCAGGAGTAATCAGTGCTGGGACTGACGCTCACTGAAGAGGGATGGATGTGACATTGAGGGAGTTCCAGCTAGAATGTTCTTCAGCATGGTTGGCATGTCAGCAAAACTCCCTCCCTCTGCCAGTAGGATGTCTTTACTCTTGGCAGGAAGCGAACCGTGCGACATTAGGCGAGTTTAGCGTCTTAATCACAGCACGTAGCTATATTTAATGCGATTTAAACCCTGTTGCATGTCAGCCATGCCCGTTGGCTGGTGGCTCCCCCTATGCCTCGGTGAGCGTGTGAATCTGGTAACCTGGTGTGTCACTTTAACCTGCAAGGCTAGTGATTGCAAAGATGTATTGGGCATATGCAGCACGACTATCATTGATCAATACCACCATACATACACTCACTGGTTGATAAGTATGTGCAGCAGGCTGATGGTATCACGGGTTGGATGATATGGCTGCTCATTTCTTTCTTTGCCAACTCAAAAAATCATTCCAATCTCCATAGATTGGGCCTATGTAAAACAGTCTATTTCTATAATAAACAGGATGGCCTGTATGTAATGAAATTATTTGAGGAAATATCCCTTTCAAACTGCGATGCTATATTGTCCGGGTATATTAGTCCTATATTTAGAGAATTTTAAATAGCTTTTGCCTTAAAAGTTCCTTGTCCAAATGGTTCTTTTTAGCCGTAGAGGTGATTTTAATTACAACATGTTTACATAAGAGCTCCCTCTTAGTCTGATCCTTAGGGATCTAGAGCAGTGGTCACCATGGTTGATCTTCAGGGCATTCCTAGCCGATCACCAAACATTTCTGTAGAAAAACCAATGCTACTGGTTAGTGCTCTCTTTTTCTTTCTTTTTTGCACTGTTGGCGGTAGGTGCACTTGATTCAGAGAAAAACTCTGCCTACCTGGCGAACTGGGAGAGCTGTGGCCAAATGAAGTGTGCCTACTGCGCTGTCCAATCGGATAGCTCAAATCACCGCGCCTACAGCTTCCACGACCCTGGCCACAGCAACATTTTATACTAGCCTACTTGACATTTCATAACTTTTAAAACCATGACCAGAGAGAGACTGTCAAAGAATACAGCAAAGAGATTCTGGTTTTATGAGTGAGTTTATGTTGAAGTTTTTATTCAGCACTGTCAACCTCTCGATGCTGCAGCTGTAGAACCTTTTGAAGATCTGAGGACACATGCCAAATCTTTTCAGTTTCCTGAGGGGAATAGGCTTTGTCGTGCCCTCTTCACGACTTTCTTGGTGTGTTTGGACCATTCTAGTTTGTTGGTGATGTGGACACCAAGGAACTTGAAGCTCTCAAGCTCGGTCCTCCTTTTCTGTAGTCCACAATGATCTCTTAGTCTTGGTTACGTTGAGGCATAGGTTGTTATTCTGGCACCACCCGCCAGGTCTCTGACCTCCCTATAGGCGTTGTCGGGTGATCAGGCCTACCACTGTTGTGTCGTCTGATGGTGTTGGGAGTCGTGCCTGGCCATGCAGTCGTGGGTGAACAAGGAGTACAGGAGGGGACTGAGCACGCACCCCTGAGTGGCTCCAGTGTTGAGGATCAGCGTGGCAGATGTGTTGCTACCTACCCTCACCACCTTTGGGCGGGCCATCAGGAAGTCCAGGATCCAGTTGCAGAGGGAGGTGTTTAGTCTCAGGATCCTTAGCTTAGAGATGAGCTTTGTGGGCAACTATGGTGTTGAACGCTGAGCTGTAGTAAATGAATAGCATTCTCACGTTGGTGTCATAGGACAACATGAATTTGTGCATGAGGCATATGCAGCACGACTTGAGTTTCGCCATCAGGTGGAAGACTGTGTCCCTTCTCTGGAAAGTCTCACCGTAGAAAAGGAGAGGGCAGGGACCGTGAGAGGTGGATCCTATGCTGCTTCCTCCCTCCACTCCGACTAATTTTCTGTTCAAAACAACTGGGAACTCGGAAATCTCTGACTTCCGACTTCAGTGCGTTCAAGACTACTGGGAACTCGGAAAGAAACGGTCATCCAACTCGGAATTCATTAATTTTCTGAGTTCCTAGTTGTCTTGAAATTACCATGACCATCAGATGCAGGTAAGATCAGTTCAGTAAAACAAAAAAGCGAATAATTTCAATTTATGCTCAGCTGTGCCTCGCAAGTGCTACACGAACTGATCTATTTTGTCATCAAAGCTCGAGTTTTGAAATGTGAGAAGAACAATATTGGCAAGCCACGCATAAAGCCAATATGCTGTGATTATGTATTAGGCCTAGTGCCCAAACCTCATTCCTACAGAACTGTTTTGAATAGGTTAATGTTACATTTTCTAGGTCATGTTGCTTTTTGACTGCAAAAGGGGACCACTGCTGCGAAGGCCCCGCCAGCTCCTACATTAAGAAACCAGGTGGATTTAACAAGGTTGGGAGGGATTTGACTAAATGAAAGCATTGACTTCTCCACAGACCCTGTAATGTTCAACCCAAAACAACATGTCCATGATCAGCAGACAGCTGTGCTTTTTTTTAGGCTATGTGATGCACCTCATTACAGGTTTATTCTGTTTGAGGTCACAATTGACTGTGTAGTAACACTGTAATTACCATAGTAACAACATTGTAACATGTTGTTACGTAGGCTTATAAATAGACTAATTGCTTTGTAATTACATAGTAGGGGAATTTGGTTGTTATTACGCAGGTGGAATAGTGGACTTTATATGCACTTGTACTGTAATCATAAGAATAGACATTGAGAACAGAGTTAGTGCGTTTTCAGGTAGCCTTTGCCTGGAGAAGTCTTCGTTTGCTCCAGGCTGATTCTACTAAGCCTATCCGTTTCCCCTTACAAAGCAAATTGGCTTCCATTGATACAGCTGCTGTAGGGGACTCAAATAATCCCTAGAGCTATGGCTGATATTTAAACTAGACATCATTTGAATGTAAGGCCTCTGCCAAGATAAGGCAACGTTTTTCAAATGCGACCTTGACCATGGAGAGAAGATAGTATAATGTGAACTTCCTTTTAGGGCTGTTACGATTATGCCATTTTTGGTAACGATAAATGGCCCCGTTTTTGTCATAATTGTTTATTTTTTTTGTAATTATTTAAAAAAAAATTGTAGTGCATCATAATGCATCTTTCAATATTAGCTGCAACATACCAAATTAATACAACACAGCTTTGGTGATACCCCTGTCTAAAACAAGTATGGTTTTAACCGTTTATAACTTTTGGAAATGAAGCTTCTCTTTACTGTGCCGTTCTCCTCTTAAAATGACTACTAACATTTCCCACTTCATGTAAAAAAAGAAAAGAAAAAGAAAAGAAATGACAACTTCTATTGTGTAAACTACGCTATATATACAAAGTATGTGGACACCTTCAAATTAGTGGATTCAGCTATTTCAGCCACACCCTTTGCTGACAGGTGTATAAAATCGAGCACACAGCCATGCGATCTCCGTAGACAAACATTGTCTGTAGAATGGCCTTACTGAAGCGCACAGTGACTTTCAACGTGGCACCGTCATAGGATGCCACCTTTCCAACAAGTCAGTTCTTCAAATTTCTGCTCTACTAGAGCTGCCCCGGTCAACTGTAAGTGCTGTTATTATGAAGTGGAAACGTCTAGGAGCAACAATGGCTCAGCCGCGGAGTGGTAGGCCACACAAGTTCATAGAATGTGACCACCAAGTGCTGAATAGTCTGTCCTCGGTTGCAACACACTACCGAGTTCCAAACTGCCTCTAGAAGCAAAAGATAGCACAATAATTGTTCGCGGGAGCTTCATGAAATGGGTTTCCATGGCTGAGGTGCCGTACACAAGCCTAAAATCATCATGCGCAATGCCAAGTGTCGGCTGGAGTGGTGTAAAACTTGCCGCCATTAGACTCTGTAGCAGTGGAAATGCTTTCACTGGAGTGATGAACCACGCGTCATCATCTGGCATTCCAACGGATTAATCTGTGTTTGGCGGATGCCAGGAGAACGCTACCTCCCCGAATGCATAATGCCAACTGTAAAGTTTGGTGGAGGAGGAATAATGATCTGGGGCTGTTTTTCATGGTTTGGGCAAGGCCCCTTAGTTCCAGTGAAGGGAAATCTTAACGGTACAGCATACAGTGACTTTCTAGACCATTCTGTGCTTCCAACTTTGTGGCAACAGTTTGGGGAAGGCCCTTTCCTGTTTCTACATGACAATGTCCCCCGTGCACAAAGCGAGGTTAATACAGAAATGGTTTTTCGAGATCAGTGTGGAAGAACTTGACTGGCCTGCACAGAGCCCTAAACTCAACCCCATTGAACACATTTGGGAAGAATTGGAACACCGGCTGTGAGCCAGGCCTAATCGCTCAACATCAGTGCCCAACCTCACCAATGCTCTTGTGGCTGAATGGAAGCACGTCCCTGCAGCAATGTTCCAACATTTAGTGGAAAGCCTTCCCAGAAGAGCTGAGGCTGTTAGTGCAGCAAAGAGGGGACCAACTCCATATTAATGCCCATGATTATGGAATGGGATGTTCGACAAGCAGGTGTCCACATATCTTTGGTAATGTAGTGTATATGTAATTGAATATAAAGTTGAAATTCCCTTCTTCTTAAAGGAATGTATTAAGACGATTATGAAGCAAAATAACGTTTTCACGGTTATTGTCCATAATTAATGGTTAATTATACAATAATTGTGCCAGCCCTACTTCCATTATCTTCTATGTAGATTTGATTAAGTAGCAGGACTGTCATTTCATTTCCATTAACACTTTTTTGCTCGAAGGGCTGTTTTTACCAGGTAGCCTAACTCGTTCTTTGTAGGTAAGACTTTGTCGCAGTAAAAAAATATTTATTTTCGTGTGCATTAAGGCCTATGACAATTTTTTTTTATTTTTTACAAACGCTCAGTTTTAATCATACTCAATGTATTCTAGCTGTCATGCTTATTTTACAATGAAGGGTAGGCCGTCATTGTAAATAAGAATTTGTTCTTAAACTGACTTGCCTAGTTAAATAAAGGTTAAAGAAATACAAAAATAAATCTCAATACAATCAAACTAGCATGGGCAAAGATCACAAGTCAGTCATAATGTAGATAATAGGCTAGTGCAGGTGTCAAACACAAGGCCTTTGAACCCAATAGGACAAACCAAGCGAATATGAAAATGAGTCAACAGTTGCGTTAACTACTTCATAAAATTACAGCCCGATGTTCTTGCATGGGTGACTTCAACTTCAATTGCGCTGCTTTCATTTGTTCTTAACTGTAGGCCTCAACACTCTGCAATGTCCCCTTGCTGTAGTTGCGTACATTTCTGTAGTTTATTGCGTTGTGTAGTAAACTGTCATACTGAACGTCCCTCCATTGATCACTGTCTAAGCCCCTCTGTTTTTTGGTAAGCATGATGAAGACAGCTCATTACACACTAAGGCTCTGTTTTCATCAGAAATGTGGACGTTTCCATTTTTCATCGAACACAGAGGTGGAAAACAGTCGGTCTAAGTGAGTTTGGCATTTAGGCTAGTCGTCTCTTTTGCTCAGGAGCATGTCTGTAAGCTCTCGTGTGGTTTCCATAGCACCCATGACATTAGCGTTGGCTGTTTCAACATGGGAAATAATCAAAGAGATGGGTTGCACTAGACTAGAGGTGTTTTCCTGTTTTTCGAAAGGGCAATTCCACAGTAAAGGACCCCATTTTTCACTTAAAATTCTATTCACTACTTTTAACAATTTACACGGAACATTTTACAAAAACACATTTACTGGAAGAATAACTGTGCAGATGCAAAGTTTGGTAACATCATTTTGTTAATCTCGCTGTTCACCATGTTAAAACAGTGATGGATCTTAATTTAGGCTTTGCTGTATACACAGGCTTGTGAGGGAGGCAGAGAAGTTTGAGGCAGTTATTGGGACTTGCTTGAATACCATATGGGGGCTGAGGGTTTAGCTTTTGTCGTAGCTGGACTTCTCAATAGCGAAGATTACTGTGTATATAAACTGCTTTGTTTAAAGGAAGCCAAAGGACCATGAACTTTTCTTGTTATTTTACCCTGAGATACTGTACATTTATTTTTAACGTTTTGGTAAACGGGCCACAGTTTGAAAAATTGTCAGCTTGCTCTGGTTAGAGTATATTTGCCATTTTAACGTACCTTTCTCCTTGCCCACTCAGTAGGCCTATATCTTTTGAGAAAAGAAATGCAAACAGTGGTAAAGAATAAATACATTAATAGCCAGCATTCTTTGCATTTTTCATGCTGACTCTTCATTAAAAGAGTCAAATAAATGGCTCTTCTCTGTGCCGCAGAGCCTGGCACTAACGCTAGAATGGCAGGCAGCTAGGCTAGTGGCCGTCCCTTCCTCAGGTCCAGAGGCCAGCTCCGTCCCATAGCGCTTAGTCTGGGGATGCTTCTGACCTGGGCTGCTTCTGCTGGGTCGTTCAGGGGATTCATTGAGAGGCAAACAGTCGACGTGGTGTCAGAACTCCAGGATGCTCCCAGACTAATTAGCCGTCGCGCAGAGGAACACAAAACTGTTAATGGAGAGAAGTAGTAGGCTTAGTGATCCAGCTAGCACCACATTGGCCAGTCCAACCCATCACAAGTCTTAGGCTGCTGTGGTGTGCGATGGGCTTTTTAAAGCATACACTGCAGGCAGGCAGCAGAGCTTGAAGGCTTCGGCCTCGCTCCCTCTGCTGGCATAGAATCGGCTGGTTGTGTGGGAACCAGCCTTTGGCTGTGTGCAAGGAGTGTCAGGTCGAAAACGTTTGGGTTCTCTTTCAGTCTGCACTTTCGGTACAACACCTCACAATAGGGAGTCGCACTCTCGCAAGCTCGACTGAAGAACGTACGATCACGCCTGACAAGGCCAATGAAACTCAAGCCTCGCTGGAAGCCCTGCCTTCCACAGGTGATAACACTGAGGCTCGGATTAATTTCTTATTCTTCAGGTCTTCACATCGAGCTGAGTAGAACGATTCACTCTGCTATCTTGAAACAAACATTGGAAATCGAGACTGTCAAACTTGTGTGCTAGAGTTTGTATTTTGTTTTTGTTTTTTCCCTCCTACAAACCAATTATACTGAACAAAAATATAAACGCAACTGTTAGTGAGTATTTCTCCTTTGCTGACAGGTGTGGCATATCAATAAGCTGATTAATCAGCATGATTGTACAGGTGAACCTTGTGCCAGGGGCAATAAAAGGCCACTCTAAAATGTGCAGTTTTGTCACACAACACAATGCCACAGATGTTTTGAGGGAACGTGCAATTGACATGCTGACTTGGAATGTTCACCAGAGCTGTTGCTAGGGAATTGAATGTTAATTTCTCTACTTTAAACCACCTTCAACGTCATTTTAGAGAATTTGGTAGTACATCCAACTGGCCTCACAACGGTTAACCACGTGTAACCATGCCAGCCCAGGACCTCCACATCTGGCTTCTTCACCTGCGGGATCGTCTGAGACCAGCCACCTGGACAGCTGATGGAACTGAGGATTTCTGTCTGTAATAAAGCCCTTTTGTGGGGAAAAACTCATTTTGATTGGCTGGGCCTGGCTCCCCAGTGCGCCCCTGCCCAGTCATGTGACATCCTTAGATTAGGGCCTAATGAATTTATTTCCATTGACTGATTTCCTTATATGAACTGTAACTCAGTAAAATCATTGAAATTGTTGCATATTGCGTTTATATTTTTGTTCAGTATAGTATTCTTCGAGTTGCTTAGCCTGGCTATAGAAATGAGTTAGATGGCAAAAAATGTGACTGACACGACGAAGACTGACTTCCAGGCATGGGTTTGTGACCATGTCCCCAGTCATGCAGCTATAAATGTGTAGCCTTCTTGAGGAAGCTTTGAGTTTCTGGTAGTGACTTTCCTCTCCCGGATGCCTGTACCTCGGCTGATGCTGAGTTGCGGGAGGCGGGGATGGGAGCTGGGGCTTTGGTCAAATCAGATGTCTTGTTTTTGCCTCAGCTTGATGCATGCGGATGCTGCCCTTGCTCAACCTGGTCTTTTGTGTATTGTCACCGGTTGCAGGAGACTACTCTCACCGCTTGCATCCCTTTTCAGTATTGGTTGACTAAGGGTTCAGTCTTACGAGATTTTTTAGACTAGGCTATAGCGAAATGCTGCAAAACGTGCTACTAGCTATTCCTGCCTTCCCAACGGTGGAAATGCTGGTGTAGTTCTCTTCTTTAGTGTGCGTAGCGTTCAGTTGCTTGGTTATTCTAAACTGACAGGTCCCACCTCACAGTGCTACGGTCAGAGATTTTCAATATCGGAGGAAGGCTCCACTAGCTCAGGCTTGGCTACTAATCCACTGGGCGAACGCCAGCTAGCTGGCTACTAGCTTAGCTTAGACAAAATCCTCATGGCCAATGTCGGCTAGTATACATAACTACCAGAAAATGAAACTACTAGCTTTCTCCCAGTGTTATGGCAACCCCACCCCTATATCCAATTTTTGGAGTTGTAGGGAGTGGAGGAAGCGGGGCATGTGTGCGCACCTCTTGTGAGGATGCAGCCCCCGGAAATCTACTGTATCTTGGGTAACCCCCGGAGCGAGGGGCTTGTGGCACAGGTCTGAGTCACTATTGTTCCCCACCATTTAAAACAACAGCGGCCCCATTTGGTTATGGCTAAACTAGATACAGCCGTTGCAGGAGCCCCAGGTACCCAGAAAGGTGCCCAGGTTCTATGCAGGCTATACAATCTCACGTGAGCACAATGTATGCTGGAAGCTAGCCTCTGCCAGGTCCCCAAAAATGGATGTTCCGGTTTTCAGGGGAAATGGAAAGAGCCTTCCGATTTTGGATGTTGAACAGAGATCTCTATATAATGACGAGATGCTCATGTCTCTGCCCTAACAATGGGAGTTGTTGTCCCAAAGGCAGGAAATAAGCCCATGGAGTGAAACCTCTCGCTTCGCCTTTTCCTCTCTGTCTTAACAAGGCGACACTCCATCTTAGCTCCTCCTCCACATTTACTGGATGTGGGATTTCTACCCTCTATATCCAGACATTTTGTCACCTTGGATATGTAGAAGGGATAACTCGCTTTCTGCCCATAAGGTGTCACCCTTCCCAAATATATATATTTTTTACTGGGTTTTCGTCTGGGATTTCATCGTCAAGCCAGGCATGTCCCTATGGGGTCTGGTGATGCAGGTTATGGACTTCATAGGCGATCTAATGGCGATTGCAGAGTTGTGGACGGAACAAGGAATGCTGAGTTTAACCTTGCTGTTTCCCACACATAGTCTTTGAGGTATGACCTCACGATGCTCGGTCTTCCTCCGTCTCACCACATTTAGTTCTAGTTTTCCCCGGGGTTTATTTCTAGCACATGCGTTCCTGCGCTGGGTGTTAGCCAGTCGCCAGGACGCATCTCACCACCTAAATCGAGTGCTTCAGGTATTCCCTTTATGCCTACGGACCCAGGCTCCGACGACAAGGAGGGTCTCTCTCCTGGCGTTGGCTCGCTCCACAGGGGCAGGAACTTGTTGCCTCGGGCGCGCAGGGAGTGTGGTAACGGTGGCAGCGAGTCGAGGGAGCAAGCAGTGCTGAACACATGCTGGTGTCCCACACACTCTCCGAGGTTCATAGTAGACCCCAAAAAGAGCTGTTGGTCTTTTGTCTCAGCACATTTCATTTCTGGGTTGGAATTAGATTTGATGATGTATCGCACCTTAGTATTGATTAGGATCCCCGTTAGCTGCTACCAAGGCAGCAGCTACTCTTCCTGGGGTCCAAACAGGATTAAAACAATGACATCACAACAACATACTACATCATAAATAAACAATATATAAGACATTATTACATTATACAGTTGGTGTACAAACATTAGGACTACCTGCTCTTTCCCATGACAAAGACTGACCAGGTGAATCCAGGTGAAAACTATGATCCCTTATTGATGTCACCTGTTAAATCAGTGTAGTTGAAGGGGAGGAGACAGGTTTAAGAAGGGTTATTAAGCCTTGAGACAATTGAGACATGGATTGTGTATGTGTGCCATTCAGAGGGGGAATGGGACAGGTAAAACATTTAAGTGCCTTTGAATGGGGTATGTAAGTAGGTGCCAGGTGCACCGGTTTGAGTCAAGAACTGCAACGCTGCTGGGTTTTTGACACACTTTTTTTTTTCACGCTTTTTCACAGTTTCCTGTGTGTATCAAGACTGGTCCACCACCCAAAGGACATACAGGCAACTTGACACAACTGTGGGAAGCATTGCAGTCAACATGGGCCAGCATCCCTGTGGAATGCTTTTGACACATTATAGTCCATGCACAACCATTTGAGGCTGTTCTTAGGGCAAAAGGGGGTGCAACTCCATATTAGGAAGGTATTCCTAATGTTTTGTACACTCAGTGTAACTTACAAATGTACAATATAAAATCCTCAATACCACAACATTACAATGTGTGTGTAGAGTGCGTGTGTGTGGGTGTGGCTCTTCACAGTCCGCGTTGTGCTGTGAGATGTTGTTTAATCAGTTTTTTATGTGATTTTACAGCTTTTACTGTCTGTCCCTTTTCCAGCTAGGTTAGAAAGTGTGTTGTCGCCTGTACCTGATCTGTTGGGTATAATAATCTCCATGGTAGCGTTTTTTTCCCCCCTGGGTCTTTTTCTAAAATGTGTGCGTTCCCGCACTGGCAGATAGTCAGTGACCTGGAGGCAGCTTATTACTTAACCAAGTGCTTCAGGTATCCCCTTCATGTCAACTGGCTCTGTGGTGAGACCTTTTGCTTCCAGGGTGCAGGGTTTCATCCTGCATCCCGGGTCATATGGGGGAGTGACAGTTGCGCAGAGCACGCTCCATATCTAGGGAGGCCCTCTCCTTTGGGAGGGGTGGCTTACATCCCTGGGCTCCCAGGCATGGGATGTGTTCTCCAAGACCAACGGTTTACCTTATTGCATCGCGAGAAAACAAACATTGTTGTCGGTTCTTCGCGATGGGGACTCGAGCACTCTGTTGGGAACGGAGGCGCTGGCGCACACCAGTGGCCACAAAAACTAATTTACTAATTTCCTCCTGGGGGGACTGGTACAGTCCACTCTGGAGGTGTGCGTCTGGAGGGCTTGTCTTGTGACTCCCTGATGGTCCAGTAAACCATGGTTCGCCACGCCGGTTGCGCAGGGCTTTACTGTCTCAGGCACACTGGGTGGCAAATGACTTATTCCTTTTTAAAGTTCAAATGGTAGACATTTTAAGTTTCTACAGGAGCTTTTAGAGCAGGGTCGTTCATTCTCCACTTTAAAGGTGGCAATGGCTGCTCTATCAGCATGTCATGGGGGTGTTGAAGGAGTCACGAGGGGGGACTCGCCCTCTAGTCTAGACCGGTTTCCAAACCAGTTGCGCCCACTTGGGTTTTGGAGGCTCCATGTGAGGCCCCGTTTGAGCCCTTGGAGTTGGTGGATTTGTAAATCCTATCCTAATAAACTTCCTGCTTCTGGCTTCGGCTAACTGTGTGGGTGATCTCCACGCATTATCCATACACCCTTCCTGTACTCAGGTGACGTTGCATCCTTAATGCGTCCTTCGCCCCGAAAGTCTGGCTATATCATACAGGTCATTAGCATTTGAGCTATTCCCCTTTTCACCGCCTCAGTTTGCATCTGAGGATCAACAGAGGTCGCATGCCTTGTGTCTAGTACGAGCTTTACGCACGTACAGTGAGCAGGCCCAGGATTTCCAGTTGGGCTACCAGCATTTTGTCTATTTTGCTAATCCGGCTCCTGGTAGAGTGCTCTCTAAGCAGCGCCTCTGCCACTGGATTGTGAAGGCTATCTCCCTGGAATATGACCGCAAGGGGCAGAGGTTACCTAACGTTGTACTCGCCCATTCCACCAGAGGTCTGGCGGCGTCTTGGACATTGGGGTGTCAAACTCAGGGGTGTCAAACTAAGGGGTGTCAAACTCATTTTGCACCACCGGACGGACACCTTTCGTTTTCACCGAGGTCCGGAGGGCTGCACTTAAAATGTATTATTTTCGCTCGCCATTGGGTTAAAATAGTCCTCTATCCATTGCTTTTAGAATTTTAAATGCCCTCTGACTGTCTAGCTTTCATTTCGATGACTGCTAGCAAGCTGGACAGAGTGAAGAGACTATAAATATAGGCTCGTTATCATTTCTACACAGTTTTGATTTAGTTTGTCATTTCAATGTCGATTAAGATATTTTTTCCCCTGAGGAAAATCGAAACAAAAATGAATATATTTATACCTTATGTTTGACATCTCTGGTTTAAAGGGTTGACTGTAGGGGATATTTGTGCGAAGGCGAGTTGGGCATCGCCATACACTTTTGTGAGGTTTTATCACTTGATGTCACTGCTCTCGGTGTGGCCCACAGTGTGCTTACAGTTGGGACAGGAGAGGGTCATTAGGCAGTGGGCAGTTTGCGCAAAACCAAGACTTCCGCATCTTGCGGGTTGGTGGTCTGCCATGGGCCGTTTAATTTGGTATCCGTTGGTGTCGGCTTTGGGCTGGATTGTAGTTCCCCTTAATGGAGTGTTGTACTGAGAGTACCTGCTGAAAGGGAACGTAACATTATGACTATAACTACTGTTCCCTGGAGGAAGGAATCGCGGTACAACACCTGCTTGGCCTAGCTCTGCCCGGTTCTGGGCTCGGTGAAGTGCAGTACCGAATTGAAGGAATGAATCCGACCCTCAGTGTTATCACCTGTGAAAAGCAGGTCTTCCAGCGAGACACTGTTTTCAATGGCCTTGTCAGGCATGATTGTAAGTTCTTCAGTCGTGCTCGCGAGAGCAAATTTTCCACAAAGCAGTCGTGTGGGTTGATAGGGATGTCAGAGGGTTACTGTGTAGCTAGGCATGAGTGACATGGGCCAAGTTAGAAAACATGTAGCCTAGGCCTATTGAAAGGAGTTGAAATGGATGTCAATTCAATCAGTTATACCTTCTTCTAATCACTCATACAACTTCTAGGCCTAACCAGTACTGCCAGGTTGTTTTTTGACATGAGGTCTGTACTGAACAGAAGGCTAGGCTATGCGCTAGTATGATTACAGAGCTATTTTAACAGGATTCCGGCTTGGCATCCTTCAGTCGGTAGTACACAAGTTTAAGTGCATATATATAGCCTCGTCTAACCCTGTTAAAAATGGAACAGATCTGCACAATGCCAGGATGTCATTGAGCATTCATCATGACACAAACATAGCTTACAACTTTCACTACGCATTCATTTTTTCCACATTTTATGTTACAGCCTTATTCTGAAATTGATTAATGTTTTTCCTCATCAATCTACAGACAATACCCCATCATGATGAAGAGAAACAGGTTTTTTAGAAATGTTTGCAAAAAGCTCCAGAGTTCCTGTGTGGATATGGGAGAACCTCTGCAGCACTCCACCATTTAGGCCTTTATGGTAGAGTGGCCAGACAGAAGCCACTCCTCAGTAAAAGGCACAGCCTGCTTGAAGTTTGCCAAAAGGCACCTAATACCCTGACTACATTGCTCCCGTTGAAAAATAAATGTAGAAATCTGTTATTCAATTAGTGCAGCCACACTGCTTGCGCGCTTCAACGAGTGTCTGCGTTGCCAAGGGCTAAAATAGAACTCCTTTCTATTTCTGACGCAGATCGCGCTGCAAGTCCTGCCTCTCTCTCATCTCCTCATTGGTTTATAGAAGCAGGTACTCACGTGCCATCTCCTCATTGGTTATACCCACGTGGGTGATGGAAAGACGAACTGTGTTTCCGGTTGTCATGGTAATACTATGAAAGTTTAGATGCCAATCACCATATAAGTTTAAAGGTGAAAAAGCCTGGAAGGAGGAGAGATGACTAGAAAGGATTCGGTTGACCGTTTTATGTGTGGATTAATTGTCGGAGTAGAGGACCTTGTGCATTTCAGGTAAAATAACAACTCAATGTTTATATCCCAGGACAAATTAACTAGCAAGTGCAAGCTAGCTAAATAGGACAAATTAGCTAGCAAGTGCAAGCTAACTAGCTAAATTGCCATAAATGTTTAATGCTTTTTGACCTGTCCCCAAATGAATGTAATTGGTTCAGAGTTTGTTTTGATATTTTAACCTGTGTGTCGTGATCGCGTTTGGTGTAGGGGGACAAAATAAATGTATGCACGATAGAGCACACGCACAGCCGGTTTGGGTTCCGTGTAAAGGACAAAGGACTCTGACGATGAGAAATACGATTATTTAGTCTGATGAAACCAAGATTGAACTCTTTGGCCTGAATGTTAAGCGTCACGTCTGGAGGAAACCTGGCACCATCCCTACGGTGAAGCATGGTGGTGGTAGCATCTAGCTGTAGGGATGTTTTTCATGGACTGGGAGACTAGTCAGTATCGAGGGATAGATGAATGGCGCAAAGTACAGAGAGATCCTTGATGAAAACCTGCTCCAGAGCACTCAGGACCTCAGACTGGGGCGAAGGTTCACCTTCCAACAGGACAACAACCTTAAACACAGCTCCTAACAACAACGATCCTAAGCACACAGCCAAAACAACGCAGGAGTGGCTTCGGCACAAGTCTATGAATGTCCTTGAGTGGCCCAGCCAGAGCCCGGACTTGAACTCGATCAAACATCTCTGGAGAGACCTGAAATAGCTGTGAAGCGACGCTCTCCATCCAACCTGACAGAACTTGAGAGGATCTGCAGAGAAAAATGGGAGAAACTCCCCAAATACAGGTGTGCCAAGCTTGTAGTGTCATACCCAAGAAGACTCGAGGCTGTAATTGCTACCAAAGGTGCTTCAGCAAAGTACTGTGCAAAGGGTCTGAATACCTATGTAAATGTGACATTTCAGTTTCATTTTTAAACAACTGTTTTTGCTTTGTCATTATGGGGTATTGTGTGTAGATTGTTAAGGAAAATAAACAATTTAAAACATTTTAGAATAAGGCTGTAAGTAACAAAATGTGGAAACCGATAGTGGTTTGAATACTTTCCGAATGCGCTGTATGTTGCTTCACTACCATCCATGCAGTTTTTTTGTATTGGTCATTTCTTAGCTGTTGTTCTACCCTACCGTAATGAGCAGGTGTAGGGTGAGGCAAGTTAGACATGGTCCAGCTTGGCTCCTTTATGTTGAGCACAGCCAGTTACAGCCAGTCCTCAGTATGGCCCAACGCAGCAGCCCTACAACAGTCCCACAACAATAGGAGAGAAGAGTCACTGTTGGCACTCAGCCTCTGGAGTGAACTGCCTTACGGAGTGGTTCTTTGAACAGCCCAAGGTGACAGCTGTTTGAAACAGCACAAAATTAGACACTGTTTAGACTATCTTAAGTCTGGGTGTTTTTCTGTTTTTGTCATTTTGAATTGTTTTATGTTCGAGCTGTTTTATTTGAAGTTCAACTTTATGATTAAAGCAAACCATGCTTCATGCTCCTACAAAACAGGAGAGAATGTTTTACACTGAGGTCAGTCATTAATTAGAATCTGTGTCCCGGGCACCAGAGGCATTGTTATCTTGTGTTGCCCCTTTTGATTTCAAGGACTTATGCGCTATCAAAGGTGTTTACGTCTGACAGCACAGAGAACGGTGACTGGCTCCTTCAAATAGTCTCAGACCATTTAAACAAATATTTCCTTAATTTTCTATACCGCTGCTTTGAGTGAAAGTCAGTTAGAGTTAAAAAAATAAATCAGGTTACAGTAAATGAAGTCCATGGGCTTTTTACCCTACAGCCAGACTGTATCTAGCCTACTCCTTTCCTAATGCAAGCCTACTCCATTGTGAGTGCAAGGCCATTGTGTCTATCATAGTTATTAGATCTCGGATCTACTGAAGCTGAAATAGTAAGGCTTTTGCAGAAAGCTCTGCAGAAGGAACCCCCCCCCCCCCCCCCCCCACCAGTACTGACTGATGCGCAACAATCAGCTGGAGTTCTCTCGAGACATTTGTTGCCTTTTGAAGATGTCTGAGTAAAAGGAGGGTTTTGTAGGGTAAGCTCTTGCCAGAAGCAACATCTGCAGTGAAAATGTGAGGTCCTGCCTTGTGCATTTGAATGTACTCTCATGTCATGGTTTGATATAGGCCTCAGAGACAGCTCCTTAGGCTCAAAACAATACAGCAATCTGCTGTTACAGGTTTTTTGGGCTGAAAACCAGCCTCTCCCCCTGGGCCTCGCACATCATACACACGCATTGGGCAAAGACCTGACGTCAACATCCTGTCAACATCACATTTTAGTTGGCTGAGTGTACAAAATATAAACTCTTTATTGCTCTTTCCATGACAAAGACTGACCAGGTGAAAGCTATGATCCCTTATTGATATCACTTGTTAAATCCCCTTCAATCAGTGTAGATGAGGGGGGGGGGGACAGGTTAAAGAAGGATTTTCAAGCCTTGAGACAATTGAGACATGGATTGTGTACAGTGGCTTGCGAAAGTATTCACCCTCTTGGCCTTTTTCTTATTTTGTTGCATTACAACCTGGAATTCAAATGGATTTGGGGGGGGGGGGGGGGGGGGTTGTATAATTTGAAGATGTGAAATATTTTTTATTGTGACACAAACAAGAAATAAGATAAAAAAACAGAAGACTTGCATAACAATCCCCCCCCCCCCCAAGTCAATACTTTGTAGAGCCACCTTTTGCAGCAATTACAGCTGCAAGTCTCTTGGGGTGTCTCTATAAGCTTGGCACATCTAGCCACTGGGATTTTTGCCCATTCTTCAAGGCAAAACTGCTCCAGCTCCTTCAAGTTGGATGGGTTTCCTGGTGTACAGCAGTCTTTAAGTCATACCACAGATTCTCAATTGGATTGACTTTGACTAGGCCATTCCAAGACATGTAAATGTTTCCCCTTAAACCACTCAAGTGTTGCTTTAGCAGTATGCTTAGGGTCATTGTCCTGCTGGAAGGTGAACCTCCATCCCAGTCTCAAATCTTTGGAAAACAGAATCTACCTGTATTTAGCGCCATCCATCATTCCTTCAATTTCAGTTTCCCAATCGCTGATGAAAAACATCCCCACAGCATGAGGCTGCCACTACCATGCTTCATTATGGGGATGGTGTTCTCAGGGTGATGAGAGGTGTTGGGTTTGCGTCAGACATAGCGTTTTCCTCGATGTCCAAAAAGCTCAATTTTAGTCTAATCTGACCAGAGTACCTTCTTCCATATGTTTGGGAAGTCTCCCACTTGCCTTTTGGCAAACACCAAATGTGTTTGCTTTTTTTTTTTCAAGCAATAACGTTTTTCTGTCCACTCTTCCGTAAAGCTCAGCTCTGTGGAGTGTACAGCTTAAAGGGGTCTTATGGACAGATACTCCAATCTTCGCTGTGGAGCTTTGTAGCTCCTTCAAGGTTATCTTTTGTCTCTTTGTTGCCTCTCTGATTAATGCCCTCCTTGCCTGGTCCGTGAGTTTTGGTCCCTTTCTTGGCAGGTTTGTTGTGTTGCCATATTCTTTCCATTTTTTAAATAATGGGTTTAATGGTGCTCTGTGGGATGTTCAAAGTTTCTGATATTTTTTTTAGAACCCAACCCTGATCTGTACTTCTCCACAACTTTGTCCCTGACCTGTTTGGAGAGCTCCTTGGTTTTCATGGTGCCACTTGTTTGGTGATGCCCCTTTGCTTAACTTGTTTGGGCTAGGGGGCAGCCTTTTCACTTTTGGATGAAAAGCGTGCCCAGAGTAAACAGCCTGCTACTCAGTCCCAGATGCTAATATATTCATATTATTAGTATTGGATAGAAAACACTCTGAAGTTTCTAAAACTGTTTGAATGATGTCTGTGAGTATAACAGAACTCATATGGCAGGCGAAAACCTAAGAAAAATCCAACCAGGAAGTGGGAAATTTGAGGTTTGTAGTTTTTCAACTCATTGCCATTCCAATATACAGTGTCTGTGGGGTCATATTGCACTTCCTTAAGGCTTCCACTAGATGTCAACAGTCCTTAGAACCTTGTTTGATGCTTCTACTGTGAAGTGGGGGCTCATAAGGGCTGTTTGAGCCAGGTGTCTGTCAGAGTGCCATGAGCTCGTGACGCGCGTTCATGTGAAAGTTTTTCTCTTTTCATTGCTTTTCTACAGACAAAAGGAATTCTCCGGTTGGAACATTATTGAAGATTTATGATAAAAACATCCTAAAGATTGATTCTATACTTCGTTTGACATGTTTATACGACCTGTAATATAACTTTTTTGACTTCTCGTCCGACCTTTCGACTGGACTTGCACGCACGTTTGGATTTGTTTTAGAGGTCGACCGATTAATCGGAATGGCCGATTTAATTAGGGCCGATTTCAAGTTTTCATAACAATCGGAAATCGGTATTTTTGGACACCGATTTGGCTGATTTTATTATTATTATTTTTTTACACCTTTATTTAATCTTTATTTAACTAGGCAAGTCAGTTAAGAACACATTCTTATTTTCAATGACGGCCTATGAATGGTGGGTTAACTGCCTCGTTCAGGGGCAGAAAGACAGATTTTCACCTTGTCAGCTCGGGGGATCCAATCTTGCAACCTACAGTTAACTAGTCCAACGCTATAACCACCTGCCTCTCGTTGCACTCCGCGAGGAGACTGCCTGTTACGCGAATGCAGTAAACCAAGGTAAGTTGCTAGCTAGCATTAAACTTATCTTATAAAAAACAATCAATCATAATCACTAGGTAACTACACATGGTTGATGATATTACTAGTTTATCTAGCGTGTCCTGCGTTGCATATAATCTGACTGAGCATACAAGCATCTGACTGAGCGGTGGTAGGCAGCAGCAGGCTCGTAAGCATTCATTCAAACATTCATTCAAGCATTCATTCAAGCAAATTAATTATTGAATGAATGCTTGAATGAATGTTTGAATGAATGCTTACGAGCCTGCTGCTGCCTACCACCGCTCAGTCAGATTATATACTCAGTCAGATTACACACTAGATAACTACACATGGTTGATGATATTACTAGTTTAACTAGTGATTATGATTGATTGTTTTTTATAACAGCAGCTCTTCGTTGTGCATCAAGCATTGCGCTGTTTATGACTTCAAGACTATCAACTCCCGAGATGAGGCTGGTGTAACCGAAGTGAAATGGCTAGCTAGTTAGCGGGGTGCGCGCTAATAGCGTTTCAAACGTCATTCGCTCTGAGACTTGGAGTGGTTGTTCCCCTTGCTCTGCATGGGTAACGCTGCCTCGAGGGTGGCTGTTGTCGTTGTGATTCTGGTTCGAGCCCAGGGAGGAGCGAGGAGAGGGACGGAAGCTATACTGTTACACTGGCAATACTAAAGTGCCTATAAGAACATCCAATAGTGAAATGTTAATGAAATACAAATGGTATAGAGGGAAATAGTCCTATAATTCCCATAATGACTACAACCTAAAACTTCTTACCTGGGAATATTGAAGACTCGTTAAAAGGAGGTATTTGGACATAAATTATTAACTTTATCGAACAAAACAAACATTTATTGTGGAACTGCGATTCCTGGGAGTGTATTCTGATGAAGATCATCAAAGGTAAGTGAATATTTATAATGCTATTTCTGATTTCTGTTGATTACACAACATGGCGGATTATAGCAAAGCCCAATGTAAACTGAGGTTTTTGGATATAAATATGAACTTGATCGAACAAAACATACATGTATTGTGTAACATGTTGTCCCGGGAGTGTCATCTGATGAGTGATTCTTTTTATTTATTTTTTCTGGTTAGTGATTAATTTTATCTCTATTTCTGCTTTTTGTGACTCCTCTCTTTGGTTGGAAAATGGCTGTATGCTTTCTGTGAAAAGGTGCTGCCCTAACATAATGATATGTTGTGCTTTCGCCGAAAATCCTTTTTGAAATCGGACACTGGTTGGATTATCGAGAAGTTTATCTTTAAAATGGTGTCTAATACTTGTATGTTTGAGAAATTTGAATTATGAGATTTGTTGTTTGAATTTGGCGCCCTGCAATTTCACTGGCTGTTGGCGAGGGGTTCCGCTAGCGGAACGGAACCCCGTTCCCAGACAGGTTAATGGTGTTGCAGACTCTGGTGCCTTTCAGAACAGGTGTATATATACTGAGATTGCATATACACTTAGATTGCACACAGGTGGACTATATTTAACTAATTATGTGACTTCTGAAGGTAATTGGTTGCACCAGATCTTATTTAGGGGCTTCATAGCAAAGGGGGTGAATACATATGCAGGCACCACTTTTCCATTTGCATTTTTTGAAATAAGTTATTTTTTGAATTTCACTTCACCAATTTGGACTATTGTGTATGTCTATTACATGACATCCAAATAAAAATGCAACAAAATAGGAAAGAACGGCAAGGGGGATGAATACTTTTGCAAGGCACTGTATGTGTGCCATTCAGAGAGTGAATGGGCAAGACAAATTATTTAAGTGCCCGTGAATGAGGTTTGGTAGTAGGTGCCTGGTGCACCAGTTTGTGTCAAGAACTGCAACGCTGCTGGGTTTTTCACGCTAAACAATTTCCTCTGTGTATCAAGAATGGTTCACCACCCAAAGGACATCCAGCTAATTTGACACAACGTTGGGAAGCATTGGGGTCAACATGGGCCAGCATCCCTGTGGAACGCTTTCTACACCTTGTAGAGTCCATGCTGAGGGCAAATATTAGGAAGGTGTTCTTAATGTTTTGTACACACAGTGTACGTAAAAAAAGAAGTGTGTCCTGTAAGCCTAAGCCTTCTCCAAACCGTTTTTTTTGTATCATACTGAAGTTCTCAGATAAATATGCTTTGAAATTCTGTTTTCAAAGTCCCAAGTTGTCGTGTGATTTGAAGTCGATCAAACCAACACCTATAGATGTGTATGATACAGGCGCGTATTTTTCCAGTGGGAACCTGTAGTTCAGAGAGCGTCAATGATCTCCCTACGGAGAGAGGTGGGTCTGAGTTCCTTACTGCTCTCTGTTCAGAGAATTCCTCAGAGTTCTCTGTAGAAGAGTTTCATGTCTCAGATGTTGGCCTGATCACTGTGGCAGTATTACAGGGTTAATGGGTCCTGGGTATTTTATCTGTAATCCATTTCCCTTTGTCTGAACTGGGTGCCCTGGCACTGTCAGAAATGTTAGCAGTGCTGCCAAGACGCAGAGCCTAACCAGCTTTGAAAACAAGTGGGCCAATAAGGTGGCGAGGCTACCATCTGCTACTGTACTGTATGTGCTGGGGGGGGGGGGGGGGGGGTGGTATTCATCTGAACTCCACAAAAAAACTGACTACGCTGACTTAAGTGTTTTAAACATCAGCGAACAAAAAAGAAAGTCAGCAGCATGTTTTAGGTTTGTGCCCAAAAGGGGAACTATTTAGCAGTTTTCATGTCAGAACATAAGGCTACAGTAGAACCAGACCCCCTTAGAGGGGTGTCACAACTGGTCTGACGAAACTAGGCTAAATAATGTAGACTTGCCACCTTCACAGATTATTAAATAAGAAACTGATTTGTGTCTAAATCTGAAGTGATATTTTTTTTTACTAGATTATAGACTATACGTGCTGAGTAAAGGCTTGTTCTTTACCCATCTCATTATTTTAAGTTTAGGACAAAGTTTCAGGCTAAAATTGTGTCCAGGTGACTGACGTAATGAAATGACCAATTTCCCCTGTAAATTACACTCTTAAAGCCACAGTGCAGTCAGAAACTAGACTTTAATGTGATTTATATATATTTCCACACCATGAGGTTGAAGTAATACTGTGAAAATTAAGATAATGCCCTTTTTAGTGTAAGAGCTGTTTGAAAAGACCACCTAAAATGTCAGCCAAGTAATTTTTCCAACAATTGTTTACAGACAGATTATTTCACTTGTAATTCACTGTATCACAATTCCAGTGGGTCAGAAGTTTACATACACTAAGTTGACTGTGCCTTCAAACAGCTTGGAAAATTCCAGAAAATGATGTCATGGCTTTAGAAGCTTCTGATAGGCTAATTGACATCATTTGAGTCAATTGGAGGTGTACCTGTGGATGTATTTTAAGGCCTACCTTCAAACTCAGTGCCTTTTTTTTGCTTGACATCATGGAAAAATCAAAAGAAATCTGCCAAGACCGCAGAAAAAAAATTGTAGACAAGTCTGGTTCATCCTTGGGAGCAATTTCCAAATGTCTGAAGGTACCACGTTCATCTGTACAAACAATAGAAATGGCTATATTGTACTTTCAACCTTTTCCCGTACTAGCTGCAAATATCTCTGTCGCCCCAGCATCTTTGGTTTTTATGCGCTTGATGTCAGAATGTACTCACTGTTCCAAAATGTGATTGTTAGGCAACAGGACAGTTAACCCACGCTGCCCTCAAACCAAGGCACGCTTCCTGCTAATTATCTATAGGCTATGTTTCAATTAGGCTATGTTTCAACACAATTGAGCTGTGTTCAGCCTCCTCATTCATTCATATAGAAGTAGCCCATTTCACTGTTGCAGGAAATGTACGTTTGAGGCAGTAATGAGCCAGACAAAAGTTCTCTCTTTGACGAGAACCCAAGCACAAACTTTTTCCTCCCTGGCACATTTTCTTGCTGGCGTATGCATTGCTTTCACTAATAATAATAACTTTGTACATGCGTGCGTTCATCTCGAAGTAAGTGCCTTATTACGTTATCATTATAGTTTCTGTATATCGTGTTGTCGTTTCTACTAAGCACACCGTATGGAGCATAATGTATTTACTGTTTTATTCATGTTTTAAAGTACTGGTGACAAATCTTGCATAGATTGAAATGGACATATTTGATGTGTGTAAAATACTTTTGGGAAGGTTGGACTGATTATGTTGAGCTAATGCTAAGCTAATTGCCAGCTATGTGTGGCGCCATGTTTGTTGACATCATACAATGCATTCTGCTTGTCATGTAAATGTCTGTCAGACCAAAGATGTTATAACAAAACGAGGTGAAGAGATGGTTCACTTGTCTTTCGAGTACATTTTTGGAAGTGAATGATGGAAGTGAATGGTGAGGTCACCTGTGATCTGATGAATTGTGAATAGTAATTGCTATTAGCTAATTCCTATTATGGTTTCTGTCAGCCTAGAGTTAGCTAAATATTATTGTTTGTGTTAGGTCTAGGGCCTACCCAAATGAGTTAGATTGTTTGTCGACCGAGATAGTTTTAGTCGAGCAGTAAGAAATATATGTTTGCGCCCATCTCAGTGAACTAATCCATTGCGGAGGCCTAGACTTAAAGCCAATATATGCTTGATCTGAAAATGTGGTCGGAGGTGCCATGTTTATTTTTATTTATTTTATTTTTTTATTTCACCTTTATTTAACCAGGTAGGCTAGTTGAGAACAAGTTCTCATTTGCAACTGCGACCTGGCCAAGATAAGGCATAGCAGTGTGAACAGACAACACAGAGTTACACATGGAGTAAACAATTAACAAGTCAATAACACAGTAGAAAAAAGGGGAGTCTATATATACATTGTGTGCAAAAGGCATGAGAAGGTAGGCAAATAATTACAATTATGCAGATTAACACTGGAGTGATAAATGATCAGATGGTTATGTACAGGTAGAGATATTGGTGTGCAAAAGAGCAGAAAAATAAATAAATAAAAACAGTATGGGGATGAGGTAGGTGAAAATGGGTGGGCTATTTACCAATAGACTATGTACAGCTGCAGCGATCGGTTAGCTGCTCAGATAGCAGATGTTTGAAGTTGGTGAGGGAGAGTTAGGTCACTCTTTCCTCAGTTAGCACTACAACTAATGTAGTTTACATTTTCCAGTTTGGATGATAATTTTGTTATGCTGTCATTACTTCTGTGAATGTCTGAACATTGCATCCCAAAAAATAAACTGTTCACATTAAGGACATAACATTGTAAAGACCGTGTTTGTGGAAAAACAGTGGCCAGCTCAAACGGTGACTGTTGCGTCAATCGTAACTGGACGTTCTAAACAAGTTTTCTAATCACACCGATTTGAGGCTACGCTGCAGGGACCACTTTGACACATTCGTATGTGTCAAAGGGTTAACAAGCCTGCTACAATCACAAGGTGTCTTCACTTTCTCCCAATGAAACCCAAATGGTTGTGGCCACGAGTGAGCAATGTCTCTTTGAGAAGCCACCCACAGTTTGAACCATGTCAGGAATGCCCCCTCCCTGGGATGTGCCTTTTGCAGCCTTGAAGGTAGAGTCTTTATGGCTCCCAGACTGGCCCTGTCTTAGAGCCCAAGGCTCTGTGGAGCATGGGCCTGTTTACCCAGCAGTAAACTTCTGCGTCTGGCCCATCTGATGTGGTAAAGTAGAGGCAGACCCCTGGGTACTACCACTTAGGCCTGAGCAGACTGCCTCGATGTTCCAGTGTGGCGATCATGTCACTGCGGTCAGGGCCTGAGGTGGATGCCTCTCAGGTTCATGCTGACTGCATGAGACAAAAGCTTTTTCAGAAAGCTCCTTGGTAAAGATCAGGCATCACTGCTTGGTCAGCCTTACATTGAATGTGCCAACATCTTATTGAGTTTATTAGACTAAACTAATTGTCTGAAATTCATATCAGTTTAGTACTTTAGAACAATACAGGACTGACGATGGCAAGTCTGTTTAATTGGCTTGGCTAGCTATAGCTAGCTAGCTGGCTAAAGCTAGTTTGAATGATGCATCAACACCCGATCAACACAGCATCAGATTTTTATTCTACCTGCTCCTGTTTCTGGAAAGATGTGGGCTACGGTTTGAGGGGATGACAGAGGTTCGCCTTGTAAGGACACTGTTACTGAATTTTAATTATTATTATTATTATTTTTTTTACCTTTATTTAACTAGGCAAGTCAGTTAAGAACAAATTCTTATTTTCAATGACGGCCTAGGAACAGTGGGTTAACTGCCTGTTCAGGGGCAGAACTGCAGAGGTGTGGTGGTTTCTCAGGCGCTTATAGCTGCTGAGGCGTCACCCAAGGAGATGCTACACATTCGGTGGAGGATGTTCCAGCCTACCAGCTTACCTGCAGTACAGAGGAGGAGTAGCTGTGAACTTCAGACAGGTGCCTGATGAAAAGCTAGGGTCTGCCTGTCTGACTGATGGTTCTCCCTCCCTGGCTGCACCTCAAGCTATTTCAAGCTAATTCTTTACTGAACTGCCTCATCTAGCTGTGGAAGAGCATCTCCCTTGAACTGCCAGCTCTGTGAATTATTTGTATTTTTGATTTAAAATGTATAATTAAAGCGACTTTGAGATTCTGTATGAAAAGCGCTATACAAAATACATCTATTATGATTGTAAGTCATTAAATAAGTAAATTGCTAGCCTAGCATTTAATCAGAGGGCAAATGAAGTGCCGAGGCAATTTTCATTGTGATTCCTGGAGGTTTCATGAGTGTGTGTCTTTGTCAAGAGTTCAGAGAGATGCATCTACATCTACTCTGCTCACATGACTCCTACCAGAGAGGACAGGAGGCTTTGAAGGCCCTGTAAAGCCAATGAGGTAGTGGGGCCATTAAAGTTAATTACCAGGCTTTAAAATGACTGCTTTGCAGAAGACCATTGCACAGAAATCAATGAGCCAACAGGGGAAGGCTAATTGGAACACTTTTTTATCTTCTGACATGAAAGTAACTTTGTAACCGCGCTGCTTGCCCATCCAGACTTTATGTCCGAGGCGGCTGATGTAATCGCTACACAGCAGAAGCACATGGAGGAATAGCCATGAAGTGTCAAACAATCAGCCTAATGCTTGTGACGTGGGAGCCGCATTAGATCAGAATGTATGCTCCGCGGTGCTGTGTGGTGCCGCATCTTTGGGGTGACGGAGAAAATAGAACAAATCAAGTTAAGGATTATGGGTTGGCATTACAAATCCTGATTTCATCAAGGTGCATTCCCCGATTTTAAGCAAACAGGAATCTAGGTTGTAGATTTAAAATTGTACAATACCGTAAGTGTGCGAGTATAACCTTTTGTAGTAAAAATGGTGTCTTCTAGCCTATTCATTTGAGTTGACATTTACCCACATTTGCAACACCCCCCTAAAACCAACAACATTAAAATCACAGTGCAGTTATCACAAAAAATAGACTTTTCCTTGTAGTCTAACCAGACTATATGGCTGTAAATGCCTGTGGAAAGTTGTGTAATTTAAATCAAATCAGAGAGGAAGAGGCTACTTGGTTGAATTTGCGAGGCATGCAAGACAAGACGTTACGAGATACAGATTACCAAGACATTCTTTCTGCCTACCCCTCCTCTCTCTACCTCGCGCTGAGCTCGCCTGCACTTGCTCTTTGCTAATGATGCAAGTGTGTTCAGTCTCCGGGCCTATTGCGTGTAGAATATCCTAGCCTATTCGTTGATGATAGGCCCTGCTTGACTGAAGTTGCGAGACATTGCAAGCAAAAGAAATCGCAAGATACACTATTCCTTTGTGAGATACAGCTTTAGATAGGCCTAGTGCACGGTTCTGACTGTCTGCCTGGTGGCTGACTGTTTTAATGGAACAACCCCCCTAAAAGAAATGGAAGTGTAAACGTTAATAACATTTTTCCATTTACACATCCCTAGTGTCTGGTATTCCAGTATGTTCAACATGTAATTCCTTTTTCAAGCAAGGACACTCAGTCACTCTATCCATGATTGAAGCAGTTTATGTAATGTATTAGAAGGCACATTGGCAATGGTATTTGCACCCTGGCAGACACCTATTCACCTGGGAGCATGGACTGGGCAACCATATTGGGAAGTAGAAAGAGATGTTTTATACTTCTATACTAGACGGGGATTCAATTACTAAAACAAAGGAGACTATTGGCCTTTAGGGACTCCCGAGTGGCACGGCAGTCTAAGGCACTGCATCTTAGTGCTATAGGCGTCACTACAGACCCTGGTTCGATTCCAGACTGTATCACAACCGGCCTTGATTGAGAGTCCCATACTGCGGTGCACAATTGGCCCAGCATCGTCTGGGTTAGGCCGGGGTAGGCCGTCATTGTAAGTAATTTGTTCTTAACTGACTTGCCTAGTTAAATAAATTAAAAGGTAATACAAATAATTATGAGTTAAAACATTTTTAGGTGTGTGGAAAAACATTAAGCAACCAAGTATCATATTAAACATTACAGTGTTATGATAAGGGAGACTTGCAGCGAATGTCTCTACGTTTGTTTGGCATAGGATACATTCCTGGGAACAGCTCTCCAAACAAAAACAATAGCCTGTCATGATGGTGGGTTAAACCAGGCGCCGGGCAGGGGGGTCCCCAGGATTACACGGCTAATCTGAGGACAGACGAGGGACACCTGTGCCACCACATAATTCCGACTGGAGGATTATGGATCCACACTGTGCTAATGAGGGGAGGATGCTTGGCTGTGCTTGGCCAAGACAGTCTGGGTTAGTGGAGGGAGGGACAGCAAAGTGCTGCCTGATGGCTGGCATGCACATTTATAACCCGGCTGCTGCAACCAAGTGGGTCTGACTGTCTGAGAGAACATTTCATTTTTGATTTATCCATTATTTTACCAGGTAAGTTGACTGAGAACACGTTCTCATTTGCAGCAACGACCTGGGGAATCTAGGAATTACAGGGGAGAGGAGGGGGATGAATGAGCCAATTGTAAACTGGGGATTATTAGGTGACCAGGATGGTTTGAGGGCCAGATTGGGAATTTAGCCAGGACACCGGGGTTAACACCCCTACTCTTACGATAAGTGCCATGGGATCTTTTATGACCTCAGAGAGTCAGGACACCCGTTTAACGTCCCATCCGAAAGACGGCACCCTACACAGGGCAGTGTCCCCAAACCCTGCCCTAGGTCATTGGGATATAGGCCAGAGGAAAGAGTGCCTCCTACTGGCCCTCCAACACCACTTTCAGCAGCATCTGGTCTCCCATCCAGGAACTGACCAGGACCAACCCTGCTTAGCTTCAGAAGCAAGCCAGCAGTGGTATGCTGCTGACAAACATGGTGCACACAGTCATTTCCTGAACGTTGAACAACTCTTAGATTAGTGTTATACAATGACTTGTTATTACCAGATATCTTTTTTTACAACGTCAAAGTGCATGTTGTGGCCTGCAGACTGCAAAGTCAAAAATACAACAGATAGAGGAGCGTGGGGGGAATAAAAGTTGCTTTGAATAGTAATATTTATGCCACAGTAGGCAATTTGATTTGCTGTCCTCGTGTCATTATCATTCTCCTCTCTTGTGGTTTTATTCCCCCTCGCTGTCTGGTCTGATCCAACCCACTTTGCCTTAGCCTCTCCTGGGAAAGCTATCTAATGTTGGTCCTGGCTTGGAGAAAGCCAGACTGGATACGCAGCTCAGGATACGCTGAGGAAATACAGTAATGTGAAAAAGCCAAGCGGAGAGGCCTGGCTGGCTGGCTGGCTGGCTGGCTGAAGAGGAGCCCACTCATCCAGTCACAGATTCAGTCCTGTGTGTGTATGTGAAACAGCCGAGCAAAGAGCCCAGCCATCTCACCAGACCATGCAGATCAGCAAAGCCTCCAGTACACTCTCCCATTCTGTTCTGTACAGCAGCTATACTACAGCCTCCCTGGATCCTCCTGACACTGTTGCTTGCAGTGGATGGCAGCTGGACTGTAGAGGGGTAGGGGGGCCCACACGCTCATCTGACAGGTCCTGGCTGGATCAGTGACAGGTTGCTGGGGCGGAAGGGAGGGGCATGCTCTACTCCCTCATTGTAGCTAGACAGTCCCCTGGGTCGTATCAATCAAAGGCTCCTAAAAGATCTGAGAGGATGTGGGCGGGGGAGAGATGCTGCATTGCAGACACTATTTTGTATTTTCCGAATCCTGCAAAAGTGAAGTAAACTAGGCTAAATATGCTACTGTAGGACATTTTCTGGTTTGCAGAACTCTTAAGCTGGTGGGCAGATGGTGATAGATCACGGGTCACTGTCCGCATGAAGGATGAATACCGTCAGAAATAAACAGACACTGTCAAGATTATTATTGGCCTCAGCCATTTTCCTATGATTCACCAGTGTGCTCAGAACGATGGTGATCAGAGTTCCCAAGTTGGTTCTTTTAATAGCCTAATCACATGGTCTACTGTATGTCAGAAGTTGGCAAAAATGTGTTTGCGGTGGCATAGGCCGTAGTGCTTTTGTCCAAAGCCCCATTGAATACTTTTTCACCGTATACAAGCTTGAGGTTTTAGGCTATTGACTTCCTCTACCAAGCAGAGAAATTAGGCCTAGGCTAATTGATGTATCCTATCTCAAGGTTCAAGGGTAGCCCATGTTTGGGGAGGGGTCTCTGCTGGTCTGTGACGACAGCAAATGAAGCATAAAATAAGTGTTTTTTTGACTAGCTATGTGAAGCCATTTTTCTTTGGATCTCCCAGGGAGATGGTGGGTAGAGGTGGAGGGGTTGAGTCAAGTGCTGTCCGTCTGTCTGCCTGGCCAGTATGACTCACGTAATGGGAGGCTGGAGTTTATTTAAAGGTAATGTTGTTGTTAGTCAATGGAGGTCCTCGTTCACGGCGGTCGGAGCGGACTGAATTCTCGTCTCCGCAATACACGAGGATGAATATTTCACAAAGGTTGTCCACGTAGTGTGTTTTATGTGCCACATTCAGGAATGTACTTTTTCCACATTTTGTTGTGTTACAAAGTGGGATTTAAAATGGATTTAATTGTAATTTCTTGTCAACTATCTATACAAAATACTGTAATTTCAAAGTGGAAGAAATATAGTGTAAAAAAATATATATATATGAAAAATAAAACACTAATATATTGTGTCATGATTAGATAAGTATTCAACCCCCTGACTCAATACATGTTAGAATCACCGTTGGCAGTGATTACAACTGTAATGCTTTCTGGGTAAGTCTCTAAGAGCTTTGCACACCTGGATTGTACAATATTTCATATAAAACATTCAAGCTCTGTCAAGTTGGTAGTTGATCATTGTTAGACAGACATGTTCAAGTCTTGCCATAGATTTTCAAGGCGATTTAAGTCAAAACTGTAACTAGGCCACTCAGGAACAGTCAGTGTCGTCTTGGTAAGCAACTCCAGTGTATACAGTGCATTCGGAAATTATTCAGCCTTATTCTAAAATTGATTGAAATAAAAATTCCCCTCATCAATCTACACACAAACGATGACAAAGAGAAAACAGGTTTTTAGAATTTTTTTGCAAATGTATTAAACATAATAAGTCTTCGAAAAACCTGTTTTCGCTTTGTCGTTATGGGGTGTTGTGTGTAATACATTTTAGAATAAGGCCGTAACGTAACGAAATGTGCAAAAAGTCAAGGGGTCTGAATACTTTCTGAAGGCACTGTATAAGGATTAGTGAAAATGTTAGACCTTTCCAGAAACTGAAGAGGAAGACCAGCATTGTTTACGGCGTGCAGACCAAGAGATGACACGCATTTTTCATTCTGCCGAATTGATTGATTTAGCCATCTCTCTGTTTTATTTAAAACAAGTTTGTTCAAGACTATTTTTCATTTGTTTATTGCAGCCTTTTGTACACAGGGATTGTGTACACAGCGATGGGCTATTTCAAGACCACTGGGAGCCAATTAAATATGGCAATGCAGTGACATCCCTGTTGGGCATATTTAATTTTGACTGTAAAGTTCACGTAAAAGTTTATTCTATGCTTCATCAGTAGATGTCTAGGCCTACATCAAACTAGTACATAGACATAGCCCACAGTTCACAAAACAACCATTGGTGTTGTTGCCATCTCTACAGCTAGGCCTTTAAACCTTACATAACATACTGTAGCAGGGCTATTACAGGCTGATCTCCACAAGTCAGCTCATGCCTGATTTATTGGATTCTTGATTTGGTTTGACCTCCAACGAGGCATGTTTCTGAACTCTGGGGGGGGATGTCCTTCCTGTAGGCGGGAGGATGGTCAGGAGAGGAGTTGCCATACACCTACACGTCAGTCAACGACACCGCCCCATTCATACACACACACACACACTTCCGTAGCCTCTGGCGAGGGAAACCCGAACCGGGCGCTCTAAGAGCTCATTTCAGAGGCGGGAACATTAAAGGTGCTAGAAGTGGCCTCTGCTTGAGTTGGAACACAGGAAAGCTAGCCCACAGGGGCCGAGGGAGCAGCCAGCAGGCTGCGCTCAGGACTGCACATTTAACAGCACCTACGTCAGTGACACTGCCACAGACCCATATGTTTCGGGGCCAAGGGCTACTGCTGGGCTCCAAGTATAACAGGGCAGCAGGCAGGAGGAATGAACTTTCATTAATGGTTTCGCCTCCCTTATTTTGAGCATGTCATCCAATTGATTAATATGGGTTGTGTTTCAGTGGCTCGGTGGGTATAATACGCTGCCCACGGCTTGTGGTTTTACGTCACACTCTTGTGACTGGCTGCTCAGATGTAGTGTTCTCTTTTTGGGACCGGAAGGGGGTAGCTACTAGTTAGCGATGTTAGGAGTCTGGTTCCTAGCCAGACCAGTCGATGGAACTCGGGGAAACTCCAATTCCCTCCAGTCAGCAGGCTGCTTGTTTCCGAGCCGCTCCAGAATACGAATGTCATTTTCTGTTTCCTATGGTGGTGGAAGAGAGTGCATGGCAGTTCAGTGCTATTACGAGCATGAGTGCTTCTTGTGTTGTGTAGGCTCTGTGTGCTGAATCAGACATGGATCCTCACATGGCCTTTTTCCCCCAACAGCATCCATCACCATGAGACAATGTCGTAGAGATCCACCCACGGGCTTGAGTTTCTTCTCAGCTAGCTAACATTCAATGCAGATACATTCCCGAAAGGCATTATTTAACACAATATCTTATCACAGCACGTGGCAAACCACAGTCATGGCAAACCATGACCAACCATGACCAAGTCCCTGACCGAAAAGGCTGACCCATAGAATTAGCGATTTAGAATACTAGAATGTACGTGGATCTTCTTATGACGGGATCAAGGTCAGCCATTTTGGTCAGGGAGTTGGTCAACCATGGTTTGCCAGTGCTGTGACAAGATATTGTGTAAAACAATGAATTTGAATAATTGATCTGCACTGTATGTTTGTTAGCTAGCTAGGCAGTTTCAGAAGAATGGTAACATACATTTTTCAAATTAAATGCCAATATGCAATTCAAACAATGCAGTCAATCTAAAGCCATACAATGGCTGAAATCAGTTGATGATAGACAAGTTGTAAATGCAACAAGTACTGCTATTGTTCCCTAAATGCAACAAGTACTGCTATTGTTCCCTAAATGCAACAAGTACTGCTATTGTTCCCTAAATGCAACAAGTACTGCTATTGTTCCCTAAATGCAACAAGTACTGCTATTGTTCCCTAAATGCAACAAGTACTGCTATTGTTCCCTAAATGCAACAAGTACTGTTCCTTGTTCCCTAAAGTAAAGTTGAGGCCGTGTGGCGGATTGATCTCGGAGTATGCATTTTGATCAGGTTTTATGCATTTTGGGAATTGTGAGAAACACTGGTCGATATCCTTTTTATCGCTTTTGAATGAGAGAATCAGATTTGGCTTTTTTTTTTTACCAGGCAACACTTGGCATGTTATTCCTTTCCTTCCTAACCCTGATGCCAGCTCTGTCTAGGTCAGGCCCTTCCAACACACATTGCATAGACACAGATGTGAGACATGGGGTCATCTCCGGCTGTTTCCTGCTATCACTCGGTCACGGAAAACGACACATGGCGCCGGAGGGAATGGCGGCCGTTTTACGTGCTATTTTGTGTATTTTTTTGGTGCTGACCGTAATTATTATTATTTATTTTTTTACATGTTTTCGCCATCGTTTCCTATAACTGAAAAGAGCTTCTGGACATTAGAACAGCCTCGTTATTGTTTTTATTGTGTTATTATTTCCTTTTAATTTAGCAAATTATGTGTCTTATTTTTTAACTGCATTATTGGGAATGGGCTCATAAGTAAGCATTTCACTGTGAAGTTGCATTCTGTTGCATTCGGCACATATGACCGATAAGATTGGATTTGATTTGAGTTGCAGGATATCCCCCCATCTGTCTTCCATTAGCTGTCCTCACCGTGTGGCTCTGGAAAATTCAGTGGCGGAAAACCATAGACTAGCTAGTCCCAGTGCTGAACACACATTGATAGATGATCCTGACGATTGAATCAGAGTAAAAAAAAAACAACCCAAATCTGCACTAGACTGTAAAGTGGCCACATTTTTTCCTTCCTTAAGCAGTGGAAAACATTCTCCCTGCACCACTAGTAGTCTGTGTTTATAACAGAGACATGGTATTCAACGGTCATAGTAACAGAATGGACCACAGCCCTGGGTTGTATTTCATGACATACCTTCGCACAATGACAATCACACAAATGCGGAATATCTAGGTTCTTGTTTATAATCTGCGTTTCTCATCTGAAGAATTGCTTCATGTTATAGCCTAACACCTTTAGTTGTTTTCTGAGTAATAATGAAGGTTATGGTTCAATATGGTGTGTTTTCTGTCAGTGAGTGTGCGCTAGGATAGGCAATGAATTTGGATGTGTGGTGGCGATTAAGCACCAGCTAATTGTTTCAATATTTCCTAATGCACTTATGGGTGGGGTACAGTGAGGGTTGGGGCCAAAACGAGACAACCACAGTCTTCAGGGGGACATTACATAAAGCAGATGTTGATTAAGTAGGGTAAGCGAACCCGAAAAAGAAAGGGCTTCGTAAACAACAGGTGTGGACTAACAGTCAATTGTTGGGCCCTTCCCAACAATGCAGAGAGAAACTTCTAGAAAAGCGAAACACGTAATAATTGATAAACAATAAGTACTGATCATTTGGCTACATACAAGGGGTAGCGGTATCGAGTCGATATGCAGGGGTTCGGTTACGGTACAGCGGACAAAAATGAAATGCCAACAGTTACTCTTGTTCATTTTTGTTTATTTGGCTAAATACGCCAAAATTAAAAAGGCACCCTATTTGTGACCCAAGTCCAGTTTCTGTGACGTCATTCACAATGTTTCTGGATTTGTCTGTTGTGAAAGGGATTATTATACCGGGCCTCTCAAGAAGTTGTTCCCGAAATGGACCTGGAGCTTTCCCACCTGGACAAATGCATAAATAAAATGCATAAATAAAAAAATATCAATATAGAGACCCGAGGACGACCAGGTCCGTATCGACATGGTCGGATCCGAGTGAGGGAAGCAGTAGAAGAGTCCGTTTGTTAGCTACTTTCTTAACCGGAGATGACACGGCGTGAGGGAGAGCAGGCGCGGGAGGGTCCTTGCGTTGTGTTACTGTGAGCGAGACAAACAGGAGCAAGGAGGAGGTAGGGAGCGACAGAGAGACAGCAGCCAACCATAACAAGCCAACTCACGCTAGAATGCTAACTTCGAGCTTGTCATAGCTAGGTTATTTATTATCCAATAAGATTATTTAGTAGCTGTATTCACTGCTTAAAACCTGAGAAGCATTGGCTTAGATAGCCAGCTTGCTAATTGAGTATAATTAAGTCTGCATGCACTTTCTTCCTGTTCTACAGTTACAAATAACAGGCTCTTGGTCGTTGTACAGTATACTTCTCATTTAACTTTTAATTCCAGCATTTCAATTCCATTTTTCCATTGAAGGCTTTATGACTGTAGTGGCGCTTTGATGACTTGTGACTGGCCGACAACAACAACGAGCTACGTGCTCCACTCTGGGCTATTCTGGTTGGGCAGTGGAGAACATATGATTAATGTTTTATCCACAACTCTCTGTCCCTCACCGTTTTAAACGACTGTGAAGCCAAAATGTACCCAAGCTGGAGTTTTAAACAATGATTGAGGATCCCACAATTCTGGTTTTATCGAGCCCACCACTCGCGTTCTCAGTCAACTTACCTGGTAAGATAAGGGTAAAATAAAAAGAATACAACGCAGCATAGCCTAAAGGCCTGGTGTTTTTATTTAAAGATATTTTCACAGTGCAAACCGAACATAGTTTCCTGTACCAAACACTTCGGTACGAATATGTGTACTGTTACAGCTCTAGTCAAGGCAGATAGTTTGGGTAGCTATTTGGTTAGCTAATTAACAAACTATTTAGCAGTCTAATGGCTTGGGGGTATAACCTGTTGGTTGCAGACTTGGTGCATCGGTACTGCTTGCTGTGTGGTAGCAGAGAGAACAGTCTATGGCTTGGGTGGCTGGAGTCTTTGACAATTTGTAGGGCCTTCCTCTGACACCGGCTGGTAGCGAGGTCCTGGATGGCATTGAGCTCGGACCAAGTGATGTACTGGGCCGTACACACTACCCACTGTAGCGGCTTGCGTCGAATGCTGAGCAGTTGCTATACCAAGCGGTGATGCAGCCAGTCAAGATGCTCTCAATGGTGCAGCTGTAGCACTTTTTGAGGATGCCAAATCCCCTCCTGATGGGGAAGAGGCGTTTTTGTGTCCTCTCCACGACTGTGTTTGTGTGTTTGGACCATGATAGATCCTTAGTGATGTGGACACCGAGGAACTTGAAGTTCTCGACTCTCTCCACTACAGCCTTGGTCATGTGAATGGGGGCGTGCTCGGCCTTCCGTTTTCTGTAGTCCACGATCAGCTCCTTTGTCTTGCTGACGTTGATCGAGAGGTTGTTTTCCTGGCACCACACCTCCCATTAGGCCGGCTCATCGTCGTCGGTGATCAGGCCTACCACAGTCGTGTCATCTGCAAACTTATTGATGGTGTTGAAATCGTGAGCGGCTACGCAGTCGTGGGTGAACAGGGAGTACAGGAGGGGACTAAGCACGCACCCCTGAGGATCAGCGTGGCAGATGTGTTACCTCCCCTCAACCCCTTGGGGGTGTCCCTTCAGGAAGTCCAGGATCCAGTTGCAGAGGGAGGTGTTCAGTCCCAGGGCCCTTAGCTTAGTGATGAGCTTGGAGGGCACTATGGTGTTGAACGTTGCGCTGTAGTCAATGAACAGCCTTCTCGTGTAGGTGTTCCTTTTGTCGCAGTGGTTTTGAGTTTTGAGGCGGTATGCGAATTGGAGTGGGTCCAAGGTGATCCATGACTAGCCTTTTCAACGCATTTCATGGCAACAGATGTGAGTGCTATGGGGCGATAGTCATTTAGACGGGTTACCTCTTCTTGGGAAGAGGGACAATGGGCTACATGTAGCAGGGACAATCTGCAATTCAAGCACTAACAAAGCATAGAGTGTCATGCATTGAACCAATGCATGGCCGTTGGATAGCAGGCCGCTAATACAGCACATCACTTCCTGCTGCATGTCACTTTCAAATCCTCTCCATAACAAAGCAGCTTTTTGTTTCCAGTTCCCATTTACCAAAGAAAATGGAATCGAAAGTTGTATTTTCTGGCTAAACCGTTTGGTTGGATGTTTACAGTTTGTTTTACGGAGTGGTTTCGCTACAATAACTCTTAAGATTGCATACGGTATATGTGAGACAATCATATCTCATTGCAGAGGACCTATTTCAAGGCAGAAAGAAGTTTGGATTTCCTTAGTGAGGATACGTAGCACCGGGGAGACTAGGCCTTGTAATCTATGCTCTCCCTCACAGCCTTCCTCCCCTATCTTACTCTGTCAGTGTTGTACTTGTGTGGATCCAGAAGTGCAATCGCATAGAATGATGACACGCTTGCACACACACACACAAAACCCACACACGGATGGTGCTGTGCCTGGGGATCCCTGAGGGATTAAATGGCGCTGAGTGATTGTACTTGATGGTGCTTATTATGAAGGGACGTTCGTCTCAGAGAGAGAGAGAGAGAGACACGGCTCCTAGCGCTACAGACGGGTTATATTATACAGTAGTGCAATCCCATGGATCACACACACACACACACATACACACACACACACACCCTGTATACAGACTACAGAAATGGGTTAGTTCATCCCCCCTAGACACAGCCCACAGAGTCAGACTCATTAGGAGATAGTTCTCTCCTCACCCTGCTACTCCTTAACCTCTATATGTCACAAGCCATCACAGTCTCCCTCTCGATGACAGAACAGTTATTAAAGCTGCGTCGCAAATGGCAACCTATTCTCCAAATAGTGCCCTACTTTTAACCATTGGGCTCTGGTGAAAAGTAGTGCACTATACAGGGAATAGGGTGCCATTTGGGAACCATCCAGTTTACATTTCCCTCCCGCTTTGTCTGTGTTGTCTTCTGACAGTTCGGGTCGACGTTTCGTCATTGTTTTACATGTTATTATTGGCACCTGTGTGAAAGTGTCTTGTGGTGATGTTTTCCCTGATTCTCTTTCAGAATTCGATGAACCTTCCTCCAGACAAAGCGCGACTACTGCGGCAGTACGACAACGAGAAGAAGTGGGAGCTCATCTGTGATCAGGTGGGATGTTGCTCTATCAATAATCTGTTCACAAACTCCTAGTTTGGGATCTCATGTCCGGTGTGTCAGTGACTCACAAGTCTAACCAATGGCGAGGGCACTCTGTGGCTGCATCCCATGTATCACCATGTTTCCTATATAGTGCACTACTTTAGACCAGAGCCCATTTGGAACCGGGTCAAAAGTGCTCGGCCCTTCTGCCAGTGTGGAAAAGAGGAGAGTGAGAGAGGGACCACCAAGCACCCGCTCAGGCTGAGGATACCATTGATACGAAGCCACCCTGAACACAATGAAGCTGTCGTACACCAAGTGATGTGTGAGGTGGTCTGGCATTTCTCAATGCAACCCTATTCCCAATTTAGTGCACTACTTTTGACCACGGGACCATAGGGTTTTGGTCAAACGTTTATTTTTGCATCTATATAGGGAATACTATAGGGTGCTTTTTGGGACACAGTGTCAGAATGACACTTCTCCTTCTAAACAAAGATTGATCAAGTAGTGGTGTAGGGATCGACTGGTGTAAATCTGTCCTGGAATTTTTTTGGCGTGAGATGTGATACGCCGGGATCCAATATTTTCTTCACTGTTTGTGCAAACAAAGTTGGATCGTGTTTTCTAAAAAAATTGACTCCTGGGTTTTCATGTTTGCCGTCAAAATAACGAACCCATGTTAAAGCCTTGAATAATATGCTTTTCCATGTCACGATATAGCTACACCGAGTTTCTCAATGTATAATCATGGTAACTGCGATGTTCGTAGGGGTAACCAGAGAAACAAGGCTGATAAGTACATTAGCTTTTAACAATATTTATCCTGAAAAAATATTCAGAGGGGTTGAATTATTCAATTCTTGGGGGGAAATTAAGGAGATCGATCAAATATTAAAGATGCTCTCACAACAAAAACAATGTGAGGAGATGATTCGAAGGAGGCCTGCATGAAGAACATGCTGAATTCATCAATGTCCAATTATCCTCATCAGAGACTGTAATCACCTAACGAGCCTTACTCTGACCCTCAGTAGACCTCTCTCATCTACATCATGGGTTCGTCCCAAATGGCGTAGGGACTGCTTTTGACCAGAGACCTGTGGGCCTTGGTCTTAAGTAACAAACTAAATAAAAAATAGAGTGCCATTTGGGACATAGAGCATGGCTTTTCTGTTTGTCAATGCCATGTGGATGGAATGTTGGTACAGCAATGTTTTTGAGAGATGGGTCGTTTCACAAAAAGAGTACCTTTTGATATTTGTACATTATTTTTTTTTTACCCTGTTTTCTCCCCAATTTCGTGGTATCCTATTGGTAGTTACGGTCTTGTCTCATCGCTGCAACTCCCGTACGGACTCGGGAGAGGCGAAGGTCGAGAGCCGTGCGTCCTCCGAAACACGACCCAACCAAGCCGCACTGCTTTTTGACACAATGCCCACTTAACCCGGAAGCCAGCCGCACCATTGTGTCGGAGGAAGCACCATGCACCTGGACACCGTGTCAGCGTGCACTGCGCCCGGCCCATCACAGGACTCGCTAGTGTGTGATGCAGTGCCTTAGACCACTGTGCCACTCGGGAGGCCCTTATTTAACTTTTTCATAGGAAAATTTGTTTTTCATTAAGTTGAAAATGAGCTTTGTATTAGAGGTCGACCGATTATGATTTTTCAACGCGGATACCGATACCGATTATTGGAGGACCAAAAAAAGCCGATACCGATTAATCTGACAATTTCTATATATATATATTTGTAATAATGACAATTGCAACAATACTGAACTTTTATTTTAACTTAATATAATACATAAATAAAATCAATTTAGTCTCAAACAAATAGTGAAACAAGTAAAATTTGGTTTAAATAATACAAAAACAACGTGTTGGAGAAGAAAGTAAAAGTGCAATATGTGCCATGTAAGAAAGCTAACGTTTCAGTTCCTTGCTCAGAACATGAGAACATATGAAAGCTGGTGGTTACTTTTAATGAGTCTTCAATAATCCCAGTTAAGAATTTTTAGGATGAGTTATTTTAGGAATTATAGGAATATTTCTCTATACCATTTGTATTTAATATACCTTTGACTATTCTATGTTCTTATAGGCACTATAGTATTGCCAGCCTAATCTTGGGAGTTGATAGGCTTGAAGTCATAAACAGCGCAGTGCTTGAAGCATTATGAAGAGCTGCTGGCAAACGCAGGAAAGTGCTGTTTGAATGAATGCTTACGAGCCTGCTGCTGCTGCCTACCACCGCTCAGTCAGACTGCTCTATCAAATCATAGACTTAATTATAATATATTAAACACACAGAAATACGAGCCTCAGTTTCCGGATTTGACCATATTAATGACCTATCATTTCAAACACAAAACGTTTATTCTTTCAGTGAAACAGAACCGTTACGTATTTTATATAACGGGTGGGACTCATTTTGTGGAATGACCCAGTTATTCACGGTGCTTCATCCTCAGCTATAGATTGGGAAAGCCCTTGAAGCAAAGTGTCTCTCGACTTGTTCCTCCTACAACACAGGAGAGAGACATCTGCTTTCCCCATTCATAGAGGAGTTGTAACGATTTGCTCGATCAGCTGCCTGACGGCCCAGTATGGTGCATGTTAATTGATTCCTCTCTGTCCCTTTGAAATGGGAGAAGTTTCTCTCATCTCCTTCTCCTCTTCCTTTTCCTGTCCCTCTCATCCACACTGCAGTGCTGTTTCTGAGAATGGGGGAGAAGCAAGCTGCCTGGGATTTTAAAGAGATTCTCCGGTACTTTTGTATACTTTTTAGCCAGTACGTCTGGAAGTAGCCCTCACAATCCAAAAGTGGTCCCCAAATATGTCGTAGTAAGTCACGTATGTGCAGATATGTGCACCACGTCATTGCTCTCGCTCTCTGCTGCGTCCAGTGAGCCGTTGGGCCCGCCCTGCAACCTCATTGGATAGTGCTGAGCAGGCCTCTTTCTAGCTGTCACTCAAATGCAAGAGACTGAGGCAAGAAATCTAAATGCTAGCGGGCTGGCCCACGTGGGGGGAAATGTAGGGAAATTTACACGGCACAGCTTCACGAACTCAGTCGCTTTCGCACTTGGGATTTCGTGGCTAATTGAGGTATGACAGTAATTCTGCTCAAAGATTATGCATGAATGAACTACACATTGACACATCCAGCCTAAAGCGGGAGGTTTCTTAGTCGCCAAAGTACCGGAGCATGTCTTTAACTCAGGGCTTTACAACGGCGGCTCGGTTGTAATTACCAGGAATTCACTCCTCTTTATCTGGCGGCTATACCAAGCTCCTCTTTCCCTCCACACACAGGATATTACATAAGCTCCTGGCACAGTGCCCTTTAACCCCTACCCTCCCAGTCTCCCACTTCCTACTCTCCCAGCTCCTTTAACTCCTACCCTCCCAGTCTCCCACTTCCTACTCTCTCAGCTCCCTTAACCCTCACCTTCCCAGTCTCCCACTTCCTACTCTCCCAGCTCATTTAACCCCCACCTTCCCAGTCTCCCACTTCCTACTCTCCCAGCTCCTTTAACCCCCACCTTCCCAGTCTCCCACTTCCTACTCTCCCAGCACCTTTAACCCTCACCTTCCCAGTCTCCCACTTCCTACTCTCCCAGCTCATTTAACCCCCACCTTCCCAGTCTCCCACTTCCTACTCTCCCAGCTCCTTTAACCCCCACCTTCCCAGTCTCCCACTTCCTACTCTCCCAGCACCTTTAACCCCCACCTTCCCAGTCTCCCACTTCCTACTCTCCCAGCTCCCTTAACCCCCACCTTCTCAGTCTCCCACTTCCTACACTCCCAGCTCCCTTAACCCCCACCTTCTCAGTCTCCCACTTCCTACTCTCCCAGCTCCCTTTACCCCCACCTTCCCAGTCTCCCCCTCCCCTGTCTTACTCAGCCCCCATGCTGCATGTGCAGAGGAGAGGAGGAGGGATTCTACTGCAGTCTAGATCGAATCCAGACCACTACCCTTCCTATATCCTCTCTCAGACCACTTGTATAGCTGTCCTAGACCATGTAGGAACTCTCTTTTATATGTGCCCCTATGAATCTCATATACTTTCTCTACTCTATAGGCCCGCCACATATATTCATTTCCCTGTCCTTTTCTATCAGCAACATATGCAGCCTGTCTGTCACCAACAATGGTTTCCATGTTTGAGGCCTAAATAACACCCCATATCTTGCACTACTTTTGACCAGAGCCCTGTGGGTGACCCTATGGGCCCGGGTCAAAAGTAGTGCAGTATAAAGGGAATAGGGTGCCAGTTGGGACTGAAAGGCACTCACTCACGCATTGATGTGACGGCCGAGGCCATCGCCATCATCACACAGCCAGCAATGGGATGATCAAACCGCTCGCCCCCGAAACATAAAAACCACTCTGTCTGCGTCCCTGCATGTCTGACCTGGGTTGCCTAGCGACATGTAGTGAGCTCTGGAGCACCGTGGAGGAAGGGGGGGGGGGGAACCTGCCTACTGCCAGTCGGTCAGTGCAGCCGGGGGTAGCCAGCCTGCCTCTTGAGCTCTTAGTAGGCACAGATGAACCACCGCAGTGCATAAATACAGCATAGACACAAAGCTATTGTGTGGGAACAGGAGCTGTGTGGATTAGTTAATCATCCTTCTGGACTGGCCACTTTTTTTGTCCCGAATGGCACCCTATTCCATATATGGTGCACTACTTTTGACCAGAGTCCATCAGACTACCTCTGCCAGGGTGGTAGCTAACAGCACGCTGAGGTATATTGGTCACGTCCACTCCAGTGCGAGTGGAGAGTCAATCAGACATAGGGCCTGTCCGAAATGACACCCTATTCCCTATATAGTGCACTTTCTGGGGATTGTAGTACACCATATAGGGAATAGGGTGCCGTCTGGGACTCAGACTCATTCAAACAGACTGCTTCCCAGCTCTCCAGCCTCTCACAACACAACAAAGCCCTATGATTTACATTGACTGGATGGATGATGGTGATTCATGATGGGGCTTTTGCGTGATTCGATAATATAAAGAGGGGTGTCCGTCTCAAGATCAGCTGTTATTGTATCCACCACCAGCTGGTTTCACATTAAGACGAGGGATTCAAAAAGGAGTCTGATTTTGGGGTCCCTGTGAGTGATGATCTGATGGCCTTTGATGCTAGTGCCGTTACAAAACAACCGCAATGTTTCTGAGTCCGCAGGCTTGAGCAAAGTAGCTAGGCTCGTAACCGCTGCTGAACAAAAAGTAAAGTATTCGAATGTGTCTTGTGTGTTCTCTCTCTCCTCCTCTCTTTCTACTCCTCTCTCTTTCTCTCGCTCTCTTTCTCTCGCTCTCGCTCTCTCTCCTCTCGCTCTCCTCTTTCTCTCTCCTCTCTCGCTCTCTTCTCGCTCTCTCTCCTCTCTCTTCTCTCTCGCTCTCTTCTCGCTCTCTCTCCTCTCGCTCTCTCTCCTCTCTCGCTTTCTTCTCGCTCTCTTCTCTCGCTCTCTCTCCTCTCTCTCGCTCTCTCTCCTCTCTCTCGCTCTCTCTCCTCTCTCTTGCTCTCTCTCCTCTCGCTCTCCTCCTCTCCTCTCCTCTTTCTGTCTCCTCTCTCGCTCTCTCACTCTCCTCTTTCTCTCTCCCAGGAACGATTCCAAGTGAAGAACCCACCTCACACATACATCCAGAAGCTGAGGGGTTATCTGGACCCAGCGGTCACCAGGAAGGTGAGTGAGTGTTGATTGTTCCCAACCAACTGTTCCACTGCCTCAGCCTCTTCCTTCCCCTTTCAACCAGCTCCACACCACCAGGATATCCCAGCGTCCCTATGGCTGTGGAAAGAAGGCCCAGTGGCCCCGAGAAGTAGTGGACCCCTTGGCGTTAAAGGGACATTGCACGTTCAAATCAAAAATGTGTCAGATGTTTTCAGACCTCTAATGTCAAGATGAAACCACGACCCACGGCAATCGGTTGCGTAGATCCAGCTACTGTATGTCTCCACCCCAAATGAGTGCACCGTCATCATGGGAAATAGGCATATAGGTGTCCTTCTGACTACTTTTGAGGTCTGAAAACATCTGACACAATGTCATTTGTGAGTGAAATGTCCCTTTAAACATGGCCTTACAGAGCCTCACCATAGTTTAAAGGAGTGTTATGATATCATCCCCGCAACTTGCTGGTGGCAGCAGCAGGGGAGTGAAGCAGCCTGTACTGGCTGAGGATGACTCTCTGGCCACAGAAGGGGAGTTTGGGGTGTGGTTTTTTTCCTTCTAAAGTACAGTGTCAGCCAACCTTCAGGCCTTGCCAATAAGGCAGAGTTTTGGCTCGCGGAGAGCGATAGTGCTGCTGTGAGAAGGGTCTGCGTCCGCAATCGCACCCTATTCCCTTTATAGTGCACTACTTTTGGCCAGGGCCGGGAGGGTATATCGGAAAGTATCTAGGGAATAGGGTGCTATTTGGGTCGGCGGCGTCGTCTTTCTCTCTGTGATTAAAAACAAATGAACTGAATGACTGTGCCAGAATAACAGCAAACTGTTCCGGATCATTTCATTACGCTGAACTGACTGGAGTGAACGTTTCAAGAGCCACATTGTACGCTCGCGGCGGCACGACGAGAGCGAGAGTTCAGATCTGTAGCTGGCGATGGATGTGACGACAGCGACACAAATAGGATGTCTGTCTCTGCTATCCTAGGCTAATGTTGAATTATTTACAGCGTTGTTCGTTTTTTTTTTCTCATAGTGTTGAACGTTTGTCCCTCGTCCCCTTCCGCGATAGAAAGAGCAAAGGGAATGTGTTATGCAACGTGTATTTTGGCACTCCTGCACCCCATAGCTGCATTATCGATGTAGTCTTAACGTCTATCCAAAATGGCACCCTATTCCCTTTCTGGTGCACTGCTTTGAACCAGATCCCTATGGGGGTGCCGTTTGGGACGCATCCTTGGTACACTGTTTTTAATGATACCCGAACAGGGTTGAAAGATCAGCGTTTCTCTCTGGAGACGGAGATGAAGGAGAATGGGAGGAAGAAGGTTGAGGAACAAAATAGGCGAGGAGAAGAGAGGAATAGAATAGAGGAATAGAAAGAGGGAACAGAGTGGATGGTGGATGAGAAGTGCTCTTATTGTAGGCAGACGTAAGACTGAGGACGAGTGTACTGTGGGATGGGGCATGTTTCCTCTGCATCCCAAATGACACCCTTATTTCCTATACTGTTGACCAGGGCCTAGTCACAAGTAGTGCACCATATAGGGATTAGGGTGCCATTTGAAACACAGCCGTAGTGTGTGGGAGGAGGGCTCCCAGATGACGGAAGTGACTGGTCCAGGTTTACTCTGTCTGTCTGTGTCTCTCTCTCTCTCTCTGTCAGGGTATAAACACGTAGCACTGCGATGGCTGAAGGAAGGATTTATTACACACTATGTGCATCCCAAATGGCACCCTATTCCCTATAGTGCCTTACTTATGGGTCCATGGGGAGACCCATAGGGCTCTGGTCAAAAGTAGTGCACTATATAGGGGTTAGGTTGCCATTTGGGATGTGGCCACTGACTCCAGGGCCTGCATACAGTAGGTTAGCCCTCGCTCCCTTTGTTTGTCTAGCAGCGCTGACCATAGTATGGTCGTCCTCTACCTTTATTGAAAACGTCTGTCACAATCGGACCGAGAGGCACCAGCTCTTTATTTAAACAGGTCTGCTCTCGGAGGAGGAAAGACATCCCTGGCCCCCCCTGACCCCCCCGTGTTTATTTTCACATCGAAGCGTCGGCCTGTATGGGCCGTTTAGCCCCTGCCCTGGTAGAGAAGAACTGTGAGATACTCGGCTTTATACCCTGTTCCTACGGGGGTTATCGTGTCCCTCGCTGAGGTCAGCAGCCTGCACCAGGGGAGAGGGGGGAAGTGAGAGAGAGAGCGGTAAGGGGGCGAGAGAGAGGAGGGAAATTGAGAGAGAGGGTGAAATAGAGAGAGAGAGTCAGGGGAAATAAAGCGAGAGACGGGGAATGAGAGAGAGACAGAGAGAGAGAGAGAGAGACGGGGAAAGAGAGAGAGGCGGAGAAAGAGAGAGAGAGACGGGGAAAGAGAGAGACGGGGAAAGAGAGAGACGGGGAAAGAGAGAGAGACGGAGAAAGAGAGAGAGAGACGGGGAAAGAGAGAGACGGGGAAAGAGAGAGAGACGGAGAAAGAGAGAGAGATGGGGAAAGAGAGAGAAAGAGAGAGAGATAGAGAGAGACGGGGAAAGAGAGAGAGAGACGGGGAAAGAGAGAGAGAGACGGGGAAAGAGAGAGACGGGGAAAGAGAGAGAGAGACGGGGAAAGAGAGAGAGACGGGGAAGAGAGAGAGACGGGGAAAGAGAGAGAGACGGGGAAGAGAGAGAGACGGGGAAAGAGAGAGAGACGGGGAAAGAGAGAGAGACGGGGAAAGAGAGAGAGACGGGGAAAGAGAGAGAGACGGAGAAAGAGAGAGAGAGACGGGGAAAGAGAGAGAGAGACGGGGAAAGAGAGAGAGAGACGGGGAAAGAGAGAGAGAGACGGGGAAAGAGAGAGAGAGACGGGGAAAGAGAGAGACGGGGAAAGAGAGAGAGACGGGGAAGAGAGAGACGGGGAAAGAGAGAGAGACGGGGAAAGAGAGAGAGACGGGGAAAGAGAGAGAGAGACGGGGAAAGAGAGAGAGAGACGGGGAAAGAGAGAGAGACGGGGAAGAGAGAGAGATGGGAAAGAGAGAGACGGAGAAAGAGAGAGAGAGACGGGGAAAGAGAGAGAGAGAGACGGGGAAAGAGAGAGAGAGAGACGGGGAAAGAGAGAGAGAGACGGGGAAAGAGAGAGAGAGACGGGGAACGAGAGAGATAGAGACGGGGAAAGAGAGAGAGAGACGGGGAAAGAGAGAGACGGGGGAAGAGAGAGAGAGACGGGGGAAGAGAGAGAGAGACAGGGAAAGAGAGAGAGACAGAGAAAGAGAGAGAAAGAGAGAGACGGGGAAAGAGAGAGACGGGGAAAGAGAGAGACAGAAATGGGGAAAGAGCGAGAGAGAGATGGGGAAAGAGCAAGAGAGACGGGGAAAGAGCGAGAGAGACAGGGAAAGAGAGAGAGAGACAGAGAGAGAGAGACGGGGAAAGAGAGAGAGACGGGGAAAGAGAGAGAGAGAGACAGAGAAAGAGAGATGGGGAAAGAGAGAGAGAGATGGGGAAAGAGGGAGAGAGATGGGGAAAGAGAGAGACAAAGAGGGACAGGGAAAGAGAGAGAGAGACGGGGAAAGAGAGAGAGAGAGACGGGGAAAGAGAGAGAGAGAGAGACGGGGAAAGAGAGAGAGAGAGAGAGACAGGGAAAGAGAGATAGAGACGGGGAAAGAGAGACATGGGGAAAGAGAGAGAGAGATGGGGAAAGAGAGAGAGAGATGGGGAAAGAGAGAGAGAGAGAGAGACACGGGGAAAGAGAGAGAGTTATGGTTTTTACATTCCTGCTCAGCCCCCTTCTCTTCAGACTCAAACAATTGCCACTTTGTGCCTCTGTGGAGAGCCGGAGCTGGAGGTCATTGCCTCCGCTTTACATATGCAGGCCCAGTGCATTCCGCTCAGCCAATAGACAGCCAAGGAGGAAGATTTCCATTCCAAAAAGTTCACAAGAATGTATCAGCCTTTGATTTGTTTCCAGAATGACCCCTCTGGAGCGGGCACAGCTCCACACTCTCTACCTCTTTCTCTCGCTTTCCCCATGTTTTCTCTGTTCTCTACTTTCTCTTTCCCTGCTCTATCGCTCTCTTCTCTTTCCCTCTACTCTCTCCCCGCTCTCTCTTTTTACCCCTGCTCGTTTTCCCTGCTTTATTTCTCTCTCCCCGCTTTCTCTCCTCTGTTTCACCCTGCTCTCTGTCCTCTCTCTCTCCTCTATATCCCCTACTCTCTGTCCTCTCTCTCTCCTCTATATCCCCGTAGTCTCTGTCTCCTCTCCTCTATATCCTCCTACTCTATGTCCTCTATATCCCCCTACTCTCTGTCCCCTCTCTCTCTCTCTCTCCTCAAATCCCCCTACTCTGTCTCTCTCTCTTCTATATCCCTACTCTCTGTCCCTCTCTCTCTCCCTCTATATCCCCCTACTGTCTGTCCTCTCTCTCTGTCCTCTATATCCCCTACTTTCTGTCCTCTCTCTCTCTCATCTATACCCCCCTTCTCTCTGTCCTCTCTATCCTCTATATCCCCCTACTCTCTGTCCTCTCTCTCCTGTATACCCCCCTACTATCTGTCTCTCTCTCTCCTCTATATCCCCTACTCTTGTAATCTCTGTCTCTCTCTCCTTATATCCCCCTACTCTCTGTCCTCTCTCTCTCTCCTCTATATCCCCTACTCTCTGTCCTCTCTCTCTCTCTCTATATCCCCTACTCTGTCATCTCTGTCTCTCTCTCTCTCCTCTATATCCTCCTACTGTCTGTCTCTCTCTCTGTCCTCTATATCCTCCTACTCTCTGTCCTCTCTCTCTCTCCTCTATATCCCTGACTCTCTGTCCTCTCTCTCTCTCTCCTCAAAATCCCTTACTCTCTGTCCTCTCTCTCTCCTCTATATCCCCCTACTCTGTCCTCTCTCTCTCTCCTCTATATCCCCTACTGTCTGTCCTCTCTCTCTGTCCTCTATATCCCCCTACTCTCTCTCCTCTCTCTCTCCTCTATATCCTCCTACTCTGTCCTCTTTCTCTCTCTCCTCTATATCCTCCTACTCTCTGTCCTCTCTCTCTCTCCTCTATATCCCCCTACTCTCTGTCCTCTCTCTCTGTCCTCTATATCCCCCTACTCTCTGTCCTCTCCTCTCTCTTCTATATCCCCCCTACTCTGTCTCTCTCTCCTCTCTCCTCTATATCCCCCTACTCTCTGACGTCTCTCTCTCCTCTAATCCCATAGTCTCTGTCCCCTCTCTCTCTCCTCTATACCCCCCTACTCTCTGTCCTCTCTCCTCTATATCCCCCTACTCTCTGTCCTCTCTCCTCTATACCCCTACTCTCTGTCCTCTCTCCTCTATATCCCCCTACTCTCTGTCCTCTCTGTCCTCTCTCCTCTATATCCCCCTAGTCTCTGTCCTCGCTCTCTCTCCTCTTTATCTCCCTACTCTCTGTCCTCTCTCTCTCTCTCTCCTCTATATCCCCCTACTCCTTTGTAATCTCTGTCTTTCTCTCTCTCTCCTCTATATCCTCCTACACTCTGTCCTCTCTCTCTCTCTCCTCTATATCCCCCTACTCTCTGTCCTCTCTCTCTCCTCTCTCTCTATATTCTCATACTCTCTGTCCTCTCTCTCTCTCCTCTATATCCCCCTACTCTCTGTCCTCTCTCTCCTCTCTCCTCAATATCCCCCTACTCTCTGTCCTCTCTCTCTCTCCTCTATATCCCCCTACTCTCTGTCCTCGCTCTCCTCTCTCCTCTATATCGCCATACTCTCTGTCCTCTCTATCCTCTTTCCTCTGCTCTCTCTGGGTCTGCGCTGGTAGAACAGCTGGTAGTACTTAGTGAGGAGTGGGGTGTGTATGTGTGTACGTGACTGTGTATGTGTGTGGGCGGGGGGTGTCAAGGAGTCTGCGCAGTAGCCTTAGCACTTGCTCTGATTTCCACACAATGGGTCTCCTCCCTAATACAATTACACTCTGTTTCTCATCTCCACATGGGCCAAACACACACACCACCTCCACCCAGCCCAGTACTACGAGCCCAGAGAAGCCCTGGCAATGGGAACGTCCCTGTACTGCTCTCTCTCGCTCTCTGTGTTTATAACACTTGAGTCTAGCTCTGTTTGTTTCCTCCCTGATAGACACAGGGTGCATCCCAAACTGCGCTCTATTCCCTACACTATGCACTATGGGCACAGCATGGAACGGGAAGGCAAGGCCACAGCCAAACTGGGTGGATATGGATACTGGGAGCCTCCTCCTCGGTCTATGTCATTGGTGATGCAATGATTTCACTCTCTGTCATCATTGAGATTTCTTCCTCTGAACTAGTAGTGAGCAACATTGGTTCTTCTGGCCGTTGATTATGAATGCCTGCTAGCGAGCCCCGTCGCTCACGCTTGTGCCTTTTCTATTCCTCCTCCTCCTCACAGTTGTGGCGCAACAGGCCGCAGGGCTTTTGTTTGGAGAGAGGGAGAGGGAGAGAGAGAGAGAGAGGGGGAGAGGGAGAGAGAGAGAGGGGGAGAGAGAGAGAGAGGGAGAGAGAGAGTATATTCACATGCAGGTCAGGTCATACACTTCAGTCCCCTGAGCGTTTTCTCCCGGCGGTAAAACCACGGTAACAGCACACAGGACAAGAATGGATCTACGGTCGGTGTGTGCAAAGGGCCCGGCAGCTCAAATACAAGCCAGGACCAATTTAATGAGTTGAATATATCCGCGTCCCAAATGGCACCTTATTGCCTATATAGTGCATACTTTTGACCAGGGCCCATTAAAAAAAACAAGTGTACGACATAGGGAATAGAGTGCCATTTGGAATGCGCAGAAGATTCTATTGTCCCATAAGGAGGAACTTTTTTCTGGAGAACCAGGGAATGTATTTGAAGTTCCCAGATTTGTGCAGCCCTATTCAAGACAAGGAAACACACACATTCTCTTCAGGACATTTCCCTTTCGGGAATGGCAGCGGTGGTGTCTGTTATCTGATTTAGGATTTATAACCTGCCCGACCAGAGGGATGAAACATTAATAATAATTCCCTTTCTTTGCCCCCCAGAAATTCCGACGGAGAGTGCAGGAGTCCACCCAAGTCCTGAGAGAACTGGAAATTTCGTTAAGGACAAATCACATAGGGTGGGTGGCAATTGATATGTGTGTGTGGATGTGAAAGTGTTGTCTGCGTCCCAAATGGCACCCTATTCCCTGAGGGCCTGTTGAAATGGTGTGCGCTATAAGGGAATGCCATTTGGACGCATGCCAGGTCAGCTGTGGTCCCAGGGAGTATGAAGCCGGGGTGCATGCTGGGAGCTATAGTCAGGATGAGGCAAGAGTAAGGGACAGCAGGATGCAGCGGGGCTGATGGGACGGGGCAAGGTCACCGGTGACACGGTAGACAACACTGGCAGACAGTTGTGAGGGACAGGAAGACACGGGCTTGCGTCCCAAAGGGCACTCTATTCCCTACCTGGGTCCTGGTCAAAAGTAGGGCACTACATAGAGAAAAGGGTGACATTTGGGACTCTGTTGCAGAAAGGGGACCAGACAGCCACAGTCTGTACCATCAACACACAGACTCCAGCTAGTCAGGCACTATAACACAACAACGGTTACAGGATCTCAGGGTCCCAACAACACCAACTCACTCACTCACTCACTCACTCACTCACTCACTCACTCACTCACTCACATACACACTGAACCACAAAGCCGAGTCACGTTGGAGGAAGTCTGTCTCCCAAACAAAGCCAGGAGGGGGGGCATTGTTTACGTGGATTATCTCGTGCCTTGTTTTAGTGACCTTATGTCGCTAAGCTAGATTACATTAATAATCGACCTAATCTAGATGAGATAATGAAGCATTATCTTTTCCCAGAGAGAGACTGAGGGAGTGGGAGGGAGGGCGGCGGTTATAAAGAAGGGGGGGGGGGGGGGGGGGGGGGGGGGGGGGGGCAGAAACCAGAAGAAATCAGTGTGATGACCAGTAGGCTACATAACAATCAGTCCTTTTCAGAGAAGACACGTCTTGCGTCTACTGATAGTGGAGATAGCGTTTTTCTCAGTAAGCACTGAGTACAACACAGCCTTTCAATTGTTTTCACCTCGTTCAATTGTTGACAAGTTACATTGTCATATTCTGAATCAAACTGTTGCTGTTGTGGTCACGACTCGTGACTACCGTGCGTGCCTGTTTAAAGTCAGGTCACACCCCTCCACACCTTCGACGCATCCCAAATGGCACCCTATTCCCTTTACAGTACATTACTATTAAGGGCCCCCATGCCCTTTAAAGGATCCCTTTTTTATTAGCAACACAAGTCAGAATGCAGCCACGCCATAGTCAGACTGAGGGGCCCAGTTCATTAGGGCGCAGTTCCGCTTAAAGCCCTCCGTGTTTCAATCTGTTTTTGTCCCGTCAGTGCCTAATGAATGGGACCCTGCTCTCAGACGAGCACGTCCCTTGTTAGTGATCGTCACAGTACTTCTAAAGGCCTGGCCGTGTGTCACGCTCGGTGCAATCACCGCGCAATCACAGCCCGTTAAAGTAATTGGCCCCGTAAATAGACACGATGCTGGTGGAGTCGCAGAGAGAGAGAGAGAGAGAGAGAGAGAGAGAGAGAGAGAGAGAGAGAGAGAGAGAGAGAGAGAGAGAGAGAGAGAGAGAGAGAGAGAGAGAGAGAGAGAGAGAGAGAGAGAGAGAGAGAGAGAGAGAGAGAGAGAGAGAGGAGAGAGAGAGAGAGAGAGAGAGAGAGAGAGAGAGAGAGAGAGAGAGAGAGAGAGAGAGAGAGAGAGAGAGAGAGAGAGAGAGAGAGAGAGAGAGAGAGAGAGAGGAGAGAGAGAGAGAGAGAGAGAGAGAGAGAGAGAGAGAGAGAGAGAGAGAGAGAGAGAGAGAGAGAGAGAGAGAGAGAGAGAGAGAGACTGCAGATGAAAGCTCCACAGCATGCTGAATAGGTGGCCCACTTTTACACTGGTGGCGGTTAGAAAGGTAGAAATGGTCTTTTGATCATTGTCAAGGCCTTCCTGGCAGAGAAGAGAAGAGAGTGGAGCTGCCTATGTGTCTTTATATATGTGTGCGTGTTGCCGTATTCCACGGTACCACCAAGGCTTTGAAGTCCCCCAACCGGCTCATCGCTATTCCTCCCAGTGACAGATGGGAAGAGAGTGAGAGAAATGTGGGGGAAATCTAAATCTCTCTCTTCCCCCCCCCACCCCCCCCCTCTTCTAGCTAGATCACGTGTCAGACCCTTAGCACTTGACGTGTATCTCAACGATAATATGGCTGAATCCCAGACAGTTCTGCGTGTGTGATGTTTGTCGTGTGTCTCACACTGTGGGCCCACGTACTGTTTGTGTGAGCCGAGTGTTGTTCTTGGACTAACACCGGCTGTTATTTCTCCTTCTAGGTGGGTGAGAGAATTCCTCAATGACGAAAACAAAGGCCTGGATGTGTTGGTGGAGTATCTTTCTTTTGCGCAGTACGCTGTCACGTAAGTCCCCCTTCGCTCTGTTCACCCTATAGATGGACCTCGTCTCGCGCAGGCCCAGACAATGAGCACAATGGCCCTTTTCTGCCTAAACAGTGATGCATTTCCTCGACCAATGCTGCTACTGCTGCCTCGTTCTCAGAAACACCCGAGTCACTGGTCGAATGTGGTGACAGAACGGCTCCCGGGACCACTGGCTGCATCCCATTCACTACATAGCGCACTACTTTTGAACAGAGCCCTATGGGACACCCTATGGGCCCCGGTCAAAAAGTAGTGCACTACGTAGGGGAATAGTGCTGACATTTGGGACGTAGGCATTTTGCTCTGTTTGGCTTGTAGATTCAGTTACATTTGAAATGTACGTTCGTACCCTATGTTAATAGTCTGTCCAACGAGTATCAAATGGTTACCCCATCAATGAGTGTTGACCTTGATTCGCTTGGTACAAGTTAGCCCCCTGCCTTACCATTAGAAAATAGCCACGTCTATTTGGGAATTATTGCCCTGCTGAAATCTGAAATAAGAGCATCTCCATAATGTTGCACTTACGCAGAATTTGTATACCCTTCTACCTACTGATAGTGCGCTAAACAGTCTAGGGTTGTGTCCCAAATGGCACTCGATACCCTATGTAGTGCACTACTTTTACTACGTATGGGCCCTGGTCAAGACTAGTACACTTAAACGTGAATAAGTTGGCATTTGGGACACGGGCTTCGTCGGACTGTGATCAGAGAGTACAGTGATGTATTACGATCTCTTAAGTCTCCTGTCCTGCGTGTTCCTCCTCTCCAGGTTTGATGGCGACAGCGCGGAGAACAACCTGGAGAAGTCGGTGGACAAGCCCTGGAGCAGATCCATAGAGGACCTGCACGGGGGGAGTAACTTCCCGTCCCCCGTCAACGGGAACAGCATCTCCCGCGCCGGGCGACACTCCACGCTACGGTAAACCACACGCCTCAATACTGTTCCTAGGCTTGAAAAAAATGTAGATAACATAAAAATAAAAAAAAGAACCCCCAGATTTTCCAGGTATCCCAGTTTGACGTTTCCTAGAATCAAGAGGGAATAAGCATGACATCCGGAGTCCTCCAACCTTGATTTCTGGCAAAAGCTGGGGGTTTTGGGAAAGTTGCCGGACTCTAACCATACATTACAGGCTAGAAGCTACTATAAGGCTACGCCACAATGATAACGTAGTCAGAGTTCTGTATTTAAAACTGGATATGTGTGTGGTATCTACAAGGAATTGTTTGAGAAGTCCAGAATGGGGTTCACTTAGTCTGGATTGTTATAGTTCCCTAATTTGATGCTCTGGGTTCGTTCACGTGGTTGTCACGAACCGGCGCGAAGTCCGTAACAAAAAGGGAGACAATGTGGAGATAAGGAATAACAGAAATATATTTACTAACTGAAGTAACATAAATACAATTAACAATGGTGTGTGTTGTCGGTAATCAGTAGTGTAAGTGAGTGGTTGCGTGCATAAATGTGATCATGAGGGGTGTTGAAAGGTGCCAAAGCAAACAAACAAAACAACCACAAAAAATGCCACAACCAAAAATCTATCAGTGTGTCTGCATGGAGAGAGTCTCCTCAATGAATGGGGAAGAGGTGTATTTATCCCGGGACACACCCGAGCCCACGTGTGTCCCATTTCGCTGACGACCCTCCCGCCTCCGCCCACCGACATCCTATTAAGGAAAACAAGAGCAAAGAGAGAGAATTCAGGCAGACGGAGTGGGAGGGCCGTCACATGGTTGTATTTGACGTTTCTGAAGCCGCGCACATTTCATGTGATGTCTGAAAAAGTAGTTTGTTGTGGTCATGAGGCCCTGAAGGCTTTGAATGGCTTAAACCACCTTTCAGTCTGGCACGGATTGGAAGGATAGAGGACGGGGGTGGGTTTGTTTTCCATGGATACGTTCCAAATGGCACCCTATTCCTTAGATAGTGCTTTTGCCCAGAGCAATATGGGATTCCCTATGGGCCCTGGTCAAAAAAAAGGTTCACTACATAGGGAATAGGGTGCCATTTGGAACGTATCCATGGAAAACAAACCCACCCCCGTCCTCTATCCTGCAAATCCGTGCCAGACTGAAACGTGTCTTAAGCCATTTAAAGCCTTCCGGGCCTCATGACCACAACAAATGATCTTTTCAGACATCACATGAAATGTTATGGATTATGATATCTCTACCGCACATTGCTGACACTGGGGTTTTCATAGCTACTGAACAAGCCAGAAATCCCCATTTTCTAACAATATCTTTTCCACAGGGATTTTACAAATATGATATGTTATGTGATGAATATGATATGAATGATACACATTTTTTTATAATTTGGCCAACGTTGAAATTGTCCCCCTGCTTACGTTATTTAACCAGGTTCATCCAATTCTGCCTATTTCTGACTGTGCGTGTTAATCCCTGCTGTTGTCTCAATGATGTGCCAGAGTGTTATTCCCATTGACTTCTCACATAGACGGCTAATCCTTCTGTCTGACTGTGGTAACGTTGCAGAAAGGAAACCATTCGCACCATGTTGCACATGTCTTCTCAATCCCAACCAGAGGCGGCTGGTGGGAGGAGCTATAGGAGGACGGGCTCATTGTAATGGCTGGAATGGAGTCGATGGAACGGTATCAAACATTAATTATATTTATTCCATTCCAATTGTTACAATGAGCCCGTCCTCCTGTAGTTCCCCCCACCAGCCTCCGCTGATCCCAACACTATTCTAATTCACATATGGTGGATTAAGCTACATTAATTTTCAATGAATCTCAACTCACAACTCATGAGCTTCTTCTGGTAGGCTAGTGGGTGTGTCCCAAATGACACCCTGTTCCCTGTATGGTGCAACACTTTGATAGGTAATAGGGTGCCATTTGGGATGCATCCAGTGTGCTGGCACGTATGTACAAGGGGCTGTGGGGCTACAGTGTTAATACTCGTCTGTCCGAGTTTAGATCAAATGGAAGATCCTATAGGAGACTGAGGCTATAGCTGCGTCCCAAATGGCACCATATTACCTATATAGTGCACTACTTCTGTAGTAGTGCACTAGGGTGCCATTTAAGTGGCACCATACAGTGCATTCTGAAAGTATTCAGACCCCTTCCCCTTTTCCACATTTTGTTACGTTACAGCCTCATACTAAAATGTATTAAATAATGTTTTTTCCTTGTCAATCTAAACACAATATCCCATAATAACAGTGAAAACGTGTTTCTAGACATTTTAGCAGATACCTTATTTACATAAGAATTCAGACCCTTTGCTATGAGACTTGAAATTGAGCTCAGGTGCATCCTGTTTCCATTGATCATCCTTGAGATGTTTCTACAACTTGATTGGAGTCCACCTGCGATAAACTCAATTGATTGGACATGATTTGGAAAGGCACACACCTGTCTATATAAGGTCCCATAGTTGACAGTGCATGTCAGAGCAAAAACCAAGCCATGAAGTTGAAGGAATTGTCTGTAGAGCTCTGAGACAGGATTGTGTCAAGGCACAGATCTGGAGAAGGGTACCAAAACATTTCTGCACTATTGAAGGTCCCCAACAACACAGTGTCCTCCATCATTCTTAAATGGAAGAAATTTGGAACCACCAAGACTCCTCCTTGAGCTGGCCGCCCGGCCAAACTGAGCAATCGGGGTAGAAGGGCCTTGGTCAGGGAGGTGACCAAGAACCCGGGGTCACTCTGACAGAAAAAAAATAAAAACATGAGGTCGAAGGAATTGTCCGTAGAGCTCAGAGACAAGGTTGTGTCAAGGCACAAATCTGGGGAAGGGTACCAAAACATTTCTGCAGCATTGAAGGTCCCCAAGAACACAGTGGCCTCCATCATTCTTAAATGGAAGAAGTTTGGAACCACAAAGACTCTTCCTAGAGCTGGCCGCCCGGCCAAAATGAGCAAAGGCCTTGGTCAGAGAGGTGACCAAGGACCCAATGGTCACTCTGACAGAGCTCCAGAGTTCCTCTGTGGAGATGGGAGAACCTTCCAGAAGGACAACTATCTCTGCAGCACTCCACCAATCAGGCCTTTACGGTAGAGTGGCCAGACGGAAACCACTCCTCAGTAAAAAGCACATGACAGCCTGCTTTGAGTTTCCCAAGAGGTACCTAAAGGACTGAGAACATGATAAACAAGTTTATCTCGTCTGATGACACCAAGATTGAACTCTTTGGCCTGAATGCCAAGCGTCACATCCGGAGGAAACCAGGCACCATCCCTACGGTGAAGCATGGTGGTGGCAGCATCATGCTGTAGGGGATGTTTTTTAGCAGCAGGGACTGGGAGACTAGTCAGGATCCAGGGAAAGATGAATGGAGCAAAGTACAGAGAGATCCTTGATTAAAACCTGCTCCAGAGCTCTCAGGACCTCAGACTGGGGTGAAGGTTCACCTTCCAACAGGACAACAACCTTAAACACAGCTAAGACAACGCAGGAGTGGCTTCGTGACAAGTCTCTGAATATCCTTGAGTGGCCCAGCCAGAGCCCGGACTTGAACCTGATGAAACATCTCTGGAGAGACCTGAAAATTGCTGTGCATCGATGCTTCCCATCCAACCTGACAGAGTTTGAGAGAATGTGCATTGAAGAACGGGAGAAACTCCCCAAATACAGGTGTGTCAAGCTTGTAGCGTCATACCCAAGAAGACTCGAGGCTGTAATCGCTGCCAAAGTACTGATTAAATGGTCTGAATACTTATGTAAATGTCATATTTCTGTTCATTTTATTTGATTAATTTGCAAGAAAATAAAAAAAAATCTAAAAACCTGTTTTGGCTTTGTCATTATGGTGTATTGTGTGTAGATTGATGTGGGGGGAAAAAAACAATGTGCTGTATGTGAATGTGAGCTGTATGAAGGTGACAGCTGTGATGTTGACTGGTGTTCTGTCCTGGCCTTCGTCCTCTAGTCTCCTGCTCTGTGCTCCACTCTTCAGCAGCAGCAGGCAGGTCTACTTGAGGTGTCGCTCATGGTGCTGTCTGATAGATGTAGATGCCCGCAGCAACCCCCCCCCCCCCCCCCACACCTCAACCCCCCCTGGCTCCCCTACCTACCGACCTACCTGCCACTCACACACACACACACACACCCCGGGGTTTCCATGAGGAAAATTTGGCACCGGACAACCGTGACTGGCAAGATTTGAATTTACCGGATATTTGAGAAATGTACCGGGCGTCCATATGCATTGGGTGCGTAACGCATTATGTGCTCATAATCACCTTTAGATTGTCATTCATCACCTTTAGATTGTCATTCATCACCTTTAGATTGTCATTCATCACCTTTAGATTGTCATTCATCACCTTTAGATTGTCATTCATCACCTTTAGATTGTCATTCATCACCTTTAGATTGTCATTCATCACCTTTAGATTGTCATTCATCACCTTTAGATTGTCATTCATCACCTTTAGATTGTCATTCATCACCTTTAGATTGTCATTCATCACCTTTAGATTGTGATTCATCACCTTTAGATTGTCATTCATCACCTTTAGATTGTCATTCATCACCTTTAGATTGTCATTCATCACCTTTAGATTGTCATTCATCACCTTTAGATTGTGATTCATCACCTTTAGATTGTCATTCATCACCTTTAGATTGTCATTCATCACCTTTAGATTGTCATTCATCACCTTTAGATTGTCATTCATCACCTTTAGATTGTCATTCATCACCTTTAGATTGTCATTCATCACCTTTAGATTGTCATTCATCACCTTTAGATTGTCATTCATCACCTTTAGATTGTCATTCATCACCTTTAGATTGTCATTCATCACCTTTAGATTGTGATTCATCACCTTTAGATTGTCATTCATCACCTTTAGATTGTCATTCATCACCTTTAGATTGTCATTCATCACTTTTAGATTGTCATTCATCACCTTTAGATTGTCATTCATCACCTTTAGATTGTCATTCATCACCTTTAGATTGTCATTCATCACCTTTAGATTGTCATTCATCACCTTTAGATTGTGATTCATCACCTTTAGATTGTCATTCATCACCTTTAGATTGTCATTCATCACCTTTAGATTGTCATTCATCACCTTTAGATTGTCATTCATCACCTTTAGATTGTCATTCATCACCTTTAGATTGTCATTCATCACCTTTAGATTGTCATTCATCTTAACGGAATAGGAATTAGCCTGTAAAGTTGTAATAAAATAGAATGATGCTCTTAAACCAAAATGACAGTTTTTATTGAAAAGCATAGCAATGCCCGTTGCGTCTTCATCCCTTCTATATATCATGAATGAATATCATAATAAAAATAATTACAAACATGAGCCGAGAAGAACTAGTCTCCGACACGACTTCAAAATATAATATTTGTATAATGTAATTTGCCAATGACCTGTCCTATAGGCTATTTGTATAAAATGTGTAATTAATGAATAACAGAACACAGCTGTTTTCAAATACAATCAAGGCCTCTCTGATTTTATTTAGCAGCAGGTTAGGAGAATTAGCATAGCAGGTTAGGAAAAGTAGGTTAGGAAAAGGGTTAGGGTTAGCAAAAAGAAAAATCGATGCTGAACAAAATTATAAACGCAACATGCAACAATTTCAAAGATTTTACTCAGATTTATTGAAATATATTCATTAGGCCCTAATGTATGGCGTGGATCAGAAACCAGTCAGTATCTGGTGTGAGCACAATTTTGCCTCATGCAGCACGACACATCTCCTTCAGATAGAGTTGATCAGGCTGTTTATTGTGGCCTGTGGAATGTTGTCCCACTCCTCTTCAATGGCTGTGCAACATTGCTGGATATTGGCGGGAAATGGAACACGCTGTCGTACACGTCAATCCTGAGCATCCCAAATAAGCTCAATGGGTGACATGTCTGGTGAGTATGCAGGGCATGGAAGAACTGGGACATTATGTTCTACGCAACAGCTCTGGTGGACATTCGTGCTGTCAGCATGCCAATTGCACGCTCATCTGTGGCATTGTGTTGTGTGACAAACTGCACATTTTAAAGTGGCCTTTTGTTTTCCCCCAGCACAAGGTGCACCTGTGGAATGATCATGCTGTTTAATCAGCTTCTTGATATGCCACACCTGTTAGGTGGATGGATTATCTTGGCAAAGGAGAAATGCTCACTAATAGGGATGTAAACAAATTTGTGCAAAACATTTGAGAGAAATACACTTTTTTGTGTGTATTGACAATTTCGGAGGTATTTTATTTCAACTCATAAAACATGCAACCAACATGTTATGTTTATATTTTTGTTCCGTGTACTTTTGACAAGCTGGATCCCTTCTAGCCATGACCGGCCCGGCCCACTCCTCATTCCCACCGCGATTCAGCAACACAGAAGTGGAAAGCGTACACTCTAGGCAGCCACAAAATGAAGAAATGATCATGTTGGACAATCAAATGTGATATTAATAAACCAAATGAGTTCAGGCTGGTTCATTGAGAGAAAGCTTAGTTTACAATGCTCCTGTGGAACGAGGGCCCGCACCATACATTTACAAAAGCACTTGTTTCCAAAGCTCAAATTATACCTCACTCTTTTTACAGTTCTACTGGATGATGTTAATACATTTTATGTTTATTGTACTTTGAACTGTCGTGGTGTCGAGACTCGTGTCGGGTGATATACGGGGCCTATTGACAACTCTGTTTCCTACTAGTGATTGCAACATTGTAATGTGAAAAGTCGGTGACGATTTGTCCGTTTCCAAGCGCAACTGAATAAGTTCAACTGAAATGCATGATACACATCATTACTCTACTCTAGTCTATCAATCCATTCCAAATCTTTATACTATACATGACACGGGCGGCATATGTTGATCTGGCCTAGTGTGGCAGCAGAACTGCTAGGACTGGGCCTGACGAACACAATAATTTGCCTCTAATTCAATTGCGTTTGCGGTGGACCTTGGCCTGCTCAAAGACAGCCACTGCTTGTTGGGAAGTCAACACCTTGGAGCAGCTTGACTCACATCAGCCTCATTACTTTGTCCTTAAGAAGGCGAGATCATGAGGCTGTCTTCGTTCTGTTTTGATGAAAGAGACACCTCTCGGGCGGGCGCACTGGAGACAGATAATCAACACAATCTTCACCAATGTTGCCCAGTCAGGGTTCACTGAGCTGAAGTTCCTTGTGAGGGACCTCCAGTCTTTTGCGTGAGTAAGACTAGAAACACATCCAACTCTAATGTCTCAGCTGCTTGAGGATTTATTAGCCTATGATGTATATGTGCCTTTGACGTTGGAGCACATCCACTACAATGGAATTATTTTTTTCTCACAACAATTTGGACAGCAAATGTAGTTTATTTTATCGGCCTTGTTAAAAATAATATAATATTTACCTAGCTAACAGAAACCCTGACACACACACACAACCTGCTTCCATTACCAAGCTGTGTCCCAGTGTGTGAAGGGGAGCGAGGGGAAGTTAGGCCTATTTGTTCTGCTGCTAGTAACTCTATTGTGCTTACTGTAGAAATTAGATTTCTGTTCCCATTTAGAGCAAATGGCTGTTTGTACTGGCATTGTTTCTGGCCCCCTCTGTATATTGCTAGTTGTTCAATTAGTAACTGGCTGTAAACCAAACCCTTCTGTACATTCTTTAGTTTCCTCCTTACACAGACTGACAAGTGAAGGTTAATTAACATTAGCAATGTTAGTATTTATTCATTTTTCCCACATACAGAAACTTAGCCTTGTTGTAACAGTTTCACCCCCTCCAAGTCAATCATTGTTGTCACTTTTCTGATGTCATATTAAGAATTCTATGTATTTCTCTGAAAACCTCACTGCATACTTGGAAGGACGCCAAGCTCTTTAAAATGCCCAAAGTGTTCTCAAGGACGATGGTATGTCTTCTGTTTTTTTCTTTTCTTCCAGAGCTCCTTATTCAGGCTAGCCTACTGTAGTCTATAGTTGTGTCTGTCAACGTGTTGTTGTACTGTAGTGAGATGTGACTTAGAGTGTAAATCCCAAATGGCACCCTGTTCCCTGTGTAGTGTACTATTTGGCCCCGGTCAAAAGGAGTACACTGTACAAGGAGTAGGCTGCCGTTCGGGACTCAGCCTTAGACTAGGTAGCTGTAGTGTTGAAATAACGTCCACAAAAGCATAGCTGGAAGCCTTTTGGCGAACTTTCATTGGGTGGAATTTGGTACGCCACCACCAGGCCTGTCAACGCAAGCCTACTGGGCCGACATTGCAGCGGGGTGAATGACTGTCTCCTTTTGCTCATAGTCAAGTCATCACACATCATTCCATCTGTATGATTAAGAAACAATGTGCTCTCCAAGTCACTGGTGGCATCCCGAATGGCACCCTATTCCCAATGTGGTGCACTACGTTTGACCAGAGCCCTGGTAAAAAGAAGAAGAAGAAGAAAGTAGTGCACTATGTAGGGAGTAGGGTGCCATTCAGGATATAGATCATTTTCCCCCTCAGATGTGTTACTCTACCTATTGTCCCCGCTGCCTGGTCGCAGGCTGAGGGCTGGAGATAGTTTTGTGTAATGAGGGGAAAGAATACAAGAGGTTAGTTCTTGAAGAACACCGCCGTCGCCTGCTGGGTGAGGCAGCGGTCCAATTCTGTCTCGCGAAGCGAGCTCATTTACGCGAGGACACTTGTTTTTTGTTCTGTCACATGCAACTAAATAGAACAAAGAGCACACATAAACACACACACAGACAAAGTCACGCATACACACACTTACTGTTATAGCTATTTTACATTTACTACACGCAGACGTCATAACTGCTTGCTGAATAGCTCACATTGATGTAACCAGTGAGACGTGCCTGACCATGAAGACCTATCATCTACTGTGGTTTGCTAGATTGTTTAGACAACACACTCTGCCAATACCGTGACTGACGACTTGGCCCTAAGGCATCGGTGCAAACATGAGTCAGTGTTTGTGTGCATCGGTAGCCTCAAGGAACCTTTTCCCAGAACCATTGTAGTTAGAGCCTTGTGACAGCGCTGAAAATATCACGTCTTTATGTCCCTGGCTGGACGGAGCTGATCTGGGCTGTACTGGGCCGTGTTCAGTAGCACACGCACACACACTTGAACAAACACACCCACTCTCCTTTCATTGTGAGAAAGGCGTCAGCGGGAAAGGCTCCCCTCTTTGCTGTTTTATCTCCACAAAGCCGTCCTGGTCGCCGCCATGCATGCAAATGACTTGCTGCCGTTGTACTAGCTGCAAGTGATATCTTTGTGCGGCGACAGTTCAATTCCACTTTGGCCTCTTGAGTAAGGCAGTAGATTACACAACTCTTTGTGTCCTTCTAACGAGTTTAATTTCTACAGTTCACAGATGACATGTTTTCCTGTTCACCAAGTGCTGCTTCTTTGTTTGTATCAATTCAGACTAATGGTGCATATTGTGAAAACTCTCCTGTGTCCGTACGTTTCAGTTGCAACACGTTGCCGAGCCGGAGAACTCTGAAGAACTCCCGGCTGGTCTGTAAGAAGGACGACGTTCACGTCTGCATCATGTGCCTGCGAGCCATCATGAACTACCAGGTGAGAGTCTCTCTCTCTCTCTCCAGCCCCCATGCTCACCCAATACATAGTCTGCCTCCTAAATGGCACCCTATTCCCTATTTGGTGCACTACTTTTGACCGGGGCCCATAGGGCTCTCATCAAATGTAGTGCATCTCGGAAAGTATTCAGACCCCTTGACTTTTTCCACATTTTGTTAACGTCACAGCCTTATTTTAAAATGTATTAAATAATTGTTTTTCCTCATCAATCTACACACAATGCCCCATAATGATAAAGCGGAAACATATATTTTTGGGGGGATATTTGCAAAAAATGTTTTATTTAAATGTACGTATTTACATAAGCATTCAGACCCTTTGCTATGAGACTCGAAATTGAGCTCAGGTGCATCCTGTTTCCATTGATCCTCCTTGAGATGTTTCTACAACTTGATTGGAGTCCACCTGTGGTAAATTCAATTGATTGGACATGGTTTAGAAAGGCACACACCTGTCTATACCAAACATTTCTGGAGCATTCAAGGTCCCCAAGAACACAGTGGCCTCCATCATTCTTAAATGGAAGAAGTTTGGAACCACTAAGACTTTTCCTAGAGCTGGCTGAGCGGACAAACTGATCAATTGGGGGAAAAGGGCCTTGATCAGGTGACCAAGAACCCAATGGTCACTCTGACAGAGCTCCCACCTTCTCTATGGAGATGGGATAACCTTCCAGAGGGACAAGCATCTCTGCAGCACTCCACAAATCAGGCCTTTATGGTAGAGTGGCCAGGCAGAAGCCACTCCTCAGTAAAAGGTGCATGACAGTCTACTTGGATTTTGCCAAAAGGCACCTAAAAGGACTCTGACTGTGAGAAACAAGATTTTCTGGTCTGATGAAACCAAGATTGAACTCTTGGCCTGAATGCCAAGCGTCATTATCTGGAGGAAACCTGGCACCAACCCTACGGTGAAGCATGGTGGTGGCAGCATCATGCTGTAAGGGATGTTTTTCAGCAGCAGGGACTGGGAGATGAAAACCTGCTCCAGAGCGCTCAGGACCTCAGACTGGGGTGAAGGTTCACCTTCCAACAGGACAATGACCCTAAATACACAGCCAAGACAATGCAGGAGTGGCTTCTGGACAAGTCTCTGAATGTGGACTTGAACCCGATTGAACATCTCTGGAGAGACCTGAAAATAGCTGCACATGACGACCTGTTTTGAGAGGAACTGCAGGGAAGAATGAGAGAAACTCCCCAAATACAGGTGTGCCAAGCTTGTAGCGTCATACCCAAGAAGACTTGCAGCTGTAAAGGGTCTGAATACTTATGTAAATGAGATGTCATTATTATATATATTTTTTTTTAAATGTGCCAAAATGTATAAAAACCTGTTTTTGCTTTGTCATTATGGGGTGTTGTGTGTAGGTTGATGAGGGGGGAAAACAATTTAATCCATTTTAGAATAAGGCTGTAACGTAAGAAAATGCAGAAAAAGTCAAGGGGTCTGAATACTTTCGAAATAGGGTGCCATTTGGGAAACCGCCGTAGATGGAGGGTTGAGGTATAGACACACACCCTCATCTATCCTCAAGACAAATTGTATTTGTCGTCTGCCATGTTTTCCGCGACAGATCATTTCTCAAGTTTCCCTTTTATTATGTAAACGGTTCCCTCCCTGTTTATTAACGAGCTGTCTTTCTTTTTCTCTCCCCCTCTCTCTCTCTCTCTCTATCTATTTCTGATGGCCCAGTACGGCTTCAACATGGTGATGTCCCACCCGCATGCTGTGAATGAAATTGCACTAAGTCTCAACAATAAGAATCCCAGGTAAAATGGACTCGTTGGGTGGCCTGGTGCTAAACAACTCCTCTGGGTGCTTATTTTTCAAGCGTCTCCAAGGAGTAGGGCTGATCTAGGATCAGCTCTCCAGGGTCCATATATATTATCGTATTTCATTATGATCTAAAAGGATTAACTGATCGTAGATCAGCACTACAGGCCTACCTTCCCTTAAGACTGCACCAGCTCTGTCAACTGCTGATAGAGCCAGTGCACATGCTCGTTCAACACCCCGCCCAAAGTGTGTGTAAAGCCAGCATCCAGTGCAAACTCATTCAGCCAGCCATCTAGACAGCCCGGCTTGCAGATCAGGGCACCACTGACACACTCTGTGTGTGTGTGTGTGTGTGTGTGTGTGTGTGTGTGTGGAATAGAATAAAAATAACATAATACCTTCCTTTGAATGAATGAGCGAACGGTACAAGGTACCACGTCACCACCTCATCACTCATAGGGATTATGGCTGAGGGATTCACTCTGCTCTGTATACCTTTCGTTTAATCCCCAGGATTAGACCCACAGCCCTGTTTATCATATAGTACTATTGAATTGACATGTTTGATCCAGCAACATCATCTGGTAAGACACGTTATGTAACCTCGGATGGCACCCTATTCCCTTCATAGGGAACTACTTTGGGCCCGGGTCCATGGACCTCGGGTTGAAAGTAGTGCACTAGGAAGGGAATAGGGCGCCATTTGGGAAACAGCCCTAGTGGGAGAAAGGATGCGACCTCTCTTTCTTAGGCATCACTGGGGGTTGGCTTTGGCAGTGGCATCACACGAGGTTAACCCATCATTGTTTTCTTTTCCTGCTTTCCCAGAACCAAAGCTCTCGTGTTGGAGTTACTGGCCGCCGTGTGTCTCGTCAGGGGAGGACACGAAATCATCCTCTCTGCGTTCGACAACTTCAAGGAGGTACGGTGCGGCGGATGCGCGGAGCAGGAAGGCGGCGCTATGCTATTATACCTAAACAGTGTCATTCCATGTAGTTCACGCATTGAGTCGTGTAGTGGTGGAATGCTCTCAACAGGATCAGGGGTCGCATGTTCCAAGTTTAGCAGTGTAGGAGTGCTGGTCCAGGATCAGGTCCCCCTGTCAATTTTAATCTTCAATTCAGTATGATCTAGAAGGGAAAACTGATCCTAGATCAGCACTACTCTGAGACGCTTGATACATATATATGACCCCTGACCCTGTGTGTCTGCATTTGTATGTTTAAAGTTGTTGGGCTTCTGGAGGGGCCCTCTGTACAACAGTCCAATTCGCAGGCGGGCTCTGGAAAAATTGGGCTGACTGAAGTTAATGCAATATTTAGACCCAGAATAAAATATTGAGCATTACTCTCTATTGTATTTCACTGTTGTTAGAGGTGGACTAGCCAACTCTAAAGCTCAGAGTCATAGCCAACTCTAAAGCTCAGAGACATAGCCATGTGTGACTGTTAAAATCAATGGCCCTTCACAATATATGTGGTGGAAACGGCATTGTTCCAAAAATAACTATTAGATTATCTTATTGGTCACATTGTACAATCGTTATTGTCTGGCAGTATGTTCCATATAAACTGTAATATAAAGACAGCGCTTTCTTTTGCCGCTTTTCTTTCGTGTTTTATGCTATTATACAACAGATATACAACAAGTGTTATTTTGGCTTGCTTAAGTTGAGATGGTGCTCATTGCTTTCCCTCTATGGGGAAGCTTGTTGTTAGGGGGCTCTTGACTCCCCGCCCTGTGGGTTAGAGGGGGTTGTTTGGAGTGGGGGGCAGGGTGCAGGCTGGGGCACAGAGCATTGTGTGGAGTGCTTATGCACTCCTCTCCTCTCTTTCCTCTCCTCCTCCTCTCCTTGGCTCTTTATCTTTCCTGTCTGTCTGTCTCCCCTTCCCTGCCTTTAAGCGATGTCTGAACTGCAGAGGTGTCTCTCTCTCTCTCTTCCCCCCTACCAACCTCACTTTCTCCTCTCTCTCTCCCCTCTCTCTTGTCCTCCTTTCTCCACTCTCTCCCTCCCTCTTTTCTCCCCTTTCTCCCTCTCTCTCGCTCTCTCTCCCTCTCTCTCTCCCTCCTTTCTTTCTCTCCATCTCTCTCTCTCTCCCTTCCTCCTTTCTTTATTTCTCTCCCTCTCTTTCCCTTCCTCCTTTCTTTCTCTCCCTTCCTCCTTTTTTTCTTTCTCTCCCTCTCTCTCTCCCTTCCTCCTTTCTTTCTCTCCCTTCCTCCCTTCTTTCTCTCTTTCTCCCTCTCCTGCTCTCTATCTCTCCCTTCCTCCTTTCTCTCTCTCTCTCTCTCTCTCTCTCTCTCTCTCTCTCTCTCTCTTTCAGTGCTGAATATATGGTAATCACAGAGGGGGAAAATAGGTCATGAGTGTTACAAAGCCCTATGGCAGGGGAGGTTTCACCATGCTGGCGCTCTTCTTGATATTTGATCAGGGAAGGATTCAGTGTGATGGGAGGGAGTAAGGAGACAGTACAGGGCTGGGTTTTTATATAAGGCAGAGATTATGACGGAAACATTTCATTTCTCTCGCTAAGGTAATACAGTATTCTGCATTGCAAAGTAAGACTTAACGATTCCATGTATAATGCAGTTATGAGGCTTGGACCCGTTTATAATGTCTTACACATATTTCAGGTAAGTAGCCTAGTGGTTAGAGCGTTGGGCCAGTAACCGAAAGGTTGCTAGATCAATTTTTATTTATTTTACCTTTATTTAACTATTCAAGTCAGTTAAGAACAAATTCTCATTTTCAATGACGGCCTAGGAACTGTGGGTTAACTGCCTGTTCAAGGGCAGAACGACAGATTTGTACCTTGTCAGCTCGGGAGTTTGAACTTGCATCCTTCCGGTTACTAGTCCAACGCTCTGCCGCCCCAAATCCCCGAGCCGACAAGGTAAAAATCTGTTGTTTTGCCCCCGAACAAGGCAGTTAACCCACTGTTTCCCGGAAGGCCGTCATTGTAAATAAGAATTTGTTCATAACCGACTTGCCAGGTTAAATAAAGGTGAAATAAAAGAAATAGCAGCCAGTTTGAGACAACTGAAAAATGTTATTCAGAGAGAAACATAACAGCCTTGCTATAACAGATTATTAAGACTCATACATTTTTATAACAAGTCATAAAGCGTTATATCTGGATGCTCGAAGTACAGTGGTGTTTAAAGATTCCTTTCATCGCCTTTTGAGTCCACTGCTAAAAGTAAATGATTGCTGATTTCTCTTGCAGGTGTGTGCTGAGACACAGAGGTTCGAGAAGCTAATGGAACACTTCAAGGACATGGACAACAACATTGACTTTATGGTACACAGCGTTTCCACTGGACGAGCCATGAGTTGTTCGGTTACATCATATCCTGAAATCACATTTTATAACCAGACCCTGTTGCTTGACTTCTGTTTATTTCTATATCTAGCCAACCACACGTAAGGAAACCTCGGCAACTCAGTTTGTTTTGTCGCACTATTCCTACTAATACGTGTTAATCGAACTAGATGAGGCGGCATGGCGAAATATCTGTTTTCCTCAATGTGCCACACTGCCTCCACTTTGAGGCTCCCCATTGGTCCGTGCCTGCCGTGTGTGCATGAGAGGCCAACCAGATGCCCTGTGTGTTTGAATAGGCCGCGTGTGTCACAAGTCCGTTCTGAGCCATTTGGTAGAGGGCCAGTCATTTGACACGAGCGCGAAAGCAAACAGATTTGTCAGACAGGGCTAGCATCTCTCACACAGTTGACTCCAAGCTTCTTAACAAGGAAGTCCATTAAGACAGTATTAGCAGGGTGACAAGAATGCACTGATTCTGTGGCGCTCCACTGTGTACGTTCAACACGGAGGAAGTGTCCCAAATGGCACCCTATTCCCTATGTAGTGTGCTACTTTTGACCAGAGCCCAAATGGGCCCTGGTCAAAAGTAGTGCACTACATAGGGATTAGGGTGCCATTTGGGATGCGGACTTAAGTGACTCCCTTTATCTGCCCATTTAGCATGACGAATGCACCCATATCATTTCCATGCTCATTTACACATTTAATACTTTTCCCCCCAAATGGCACCCTCCTCCCTGAATAGTACATGGAATAGAGTGTGATTTGGGATGCACCCTATATCCCATGGATGTTTCAGTATCAGTACAGTGAGATTATCCCTTGATGGTTGTGCTTGTTGGTCCCTTATAGGTGGCGTGTATGCAGTTCATCAACATCGTGGTCCACTCAGTAGAGGACATGAACTTCAGGGTTCACCTGCAGTACAACTTCACCAAGCTCTGTCTGGACGACTACCTGGACGTAAGTAGCTGGATACCAGCCTGAGTTGGGGTCACATAAGGCTGTGACGCTCATGACATTTTCTCAGCCGGTTATTGTCATGCTAAAGCTTACCGGTCTCACGGTAATTGACTGTTAATTAACATGAACATTGAACATTTAGCATCTCCAGGCCTCCACACATACAAGCCTGCTGATGCGCACCTTTGGAACATCTACAATACGAAATGAAGGAAATGTATTTCCGAAGAGTCCTACTGTATGTTACCTGGCTATGCTCCATGCCACAGAGGCTGTAGGCTTGTTCATTTAGCAGACAAGATATGCTGATAAGTCCTGTGCCATTATTTTAGATTATATGATTTTATAGTAAGAACTTAGCTAAATAAAATAGAAAGGATGTTTTTTCCCATTATGGCAAGAGTGTGCATATGAAGTGGCTATGTTGAGCATAAAAGTGATAATTTGAAACAGGTCCTATATGCTAGATTTAGAGTTATTTGGCAACTTTAGTTATACTGTCTTAGAAATCAAAATGTATAGCTTTGCACTCGGGCCCTTGCCTCAGGCTGCACAGCTGTTCTCTCATCAAGTGATCATATTTTCGCCCGTCAGACAATTCTAAATGAAATCTTGTCTTTAGTAATATGTCAAATGAGTTTTGGATTTAGAATGGTCCATTATCGAATGGGCAGGAACAGGGGCAGGGGAAAAACACATGTCATTTGTCCGCACTCGAATAGCGAAAAGGGAGGAGGGTACGCGCTTTCCCGCCAGTCTGTTTTGTAGGCTACTGTGGCTTTATAGCGGAGTATGTGGTTAATATGAGCAGCTGAGAAATAAATATACAAACACTTATTTCGCTCCACTCGTGTCAACCACTGTTTGAGGAGAACGCTCTCGCTGCCCAAAAGGTGGATATTCCTCCCAAACTCTGTATGCCATGGGCTCTCCAACCTCCTCCTTGCAGCTACCCAGTGCTTAATTTAGGGACATTTTCGCCACAAAACATATTTCACTAAACTGTTGGCAGCCCCGCTGCCCGCCCGCGACAGGAATAAAGGAGAGCGAGGAGGAGATGGAAACGCGTGGCGGTGAGATATTCTGTATAGTTAAAGGTAATGTGCCACCCAATTAATTATGAAAATATATCAAGAAATCACTATTACTAAGCTATTCAAAGTCTAATACAAATTCACTCATTGTAGGTCAAGTGTAAGTCGCCCTGCACAATCAATGAGCCAATAGCATCGTCTAGGGCTGTACGTTCTCTCCCAGACTCATGGGCAGACATTTTGGAGTGTGGCATAGAGTAACCAGTCTATCCAGTATGCATAATAATAGGGTCCACACTCAAAGGGTATTACTTTAATTTTGGAGTATAGGCTGGACCAATTATGTACCAAAGACATCTTAAATCAGTTTTGTTTGAGGTTTTTCTGCCATGTGTAATATGGGTAGTCTATGTATTGTATAACGGAACAATCCTCATTTGAATTCAGTTCTTTTTTGGGGGGGGCTTGGGCTCATAAGCCTATGCATATGCATAAGCTCTAATATATGCGTATGGTTGTTTTGAATGAATCATCACCTTAGAAAGCAGCTGTCCATTTCGTTGAGTTAGGCTTTGAAACAACATCCACAACGACCATGTTTTAAACTCAGTTTCAACCTGCTGTTGAACTTCTTTCTTCAAATTGATCATCACAGCGAGGGGAGTATTAAAAGCACAATGCTGTTTTGATGTGAATTGTGATTGCATTTGCATTGATATCAGAGGGACAATAGAGCCCTGAGTACCAGGCCATTAGGACCTGATGGTACATAGCAAGTTGTGTACACATGTCCAGAGGGCATAAAGGAGATAACAGTCACATGGAATTTTACTGTGGTCATGACTCATGGCTGCCAGTGTGGTGGTAATATGGTCCCAGCAAAGGCCCTAGAGTCAATTCCATTTCAAGTCAGTCAATTCAGGAAGTAAACAGAATTGCAGTGTTTTTTTCTCACAGAGAAGCATTTACATTTTTCTGTCTAGGTAGGCCTCGAGGAGAATTGGAATTGGGATTTATTTTTACTTACTGAATTGAAAAGCAATTGGCCTCAAACCTGCTATATATCACAGGAAATATGTTGAGATGCTAGTAAAAAATGCACTTAGTTATTCAGCTCAAGACTCTGAAACAAGGTCAATACTCTGTTTGGAAAATGAATTAATTCTATAAACCCTCGCCTTGAAGAAGAAGCTGAAATCAATCCTCGTCTTTGAGATGCGACCCTGAGTTCAGTAAACTGGCCCAATCAGTCCATCCTCAGACCTGTCTGTCTGTTTGTTTGTCTGTATATCCATCGGTCCTGCCTGTATGTCTGTCTATCTCTCGTTCTGGATCAAAGTGTCTCCTAAATGTAAAATCTAATGTAAGTGTCTGTGTGTAGAAGCTGAAGCACACGGAGAGTGACAAGCTGCAGGTGCAGATCCAAGCCTACCTGGACAACGTGTTTGACGTGGGCGCCCTGCTGGAGGACGCCGAGACCAAGAACGCCGCGCTGGAGCGGGTGGAGGAGCTGGAGGAGAACATGTCACATGTGAGAAGAAACGACAACCACGCACAGACGTCTCTATCCAATAACACTCTGACTCCCTACAGAAGACTCCTTGCCACCCTACCTTTTTGATAACTCACTCCGCCGTCCCTTCTATCTGAATCCTCAGTCACTCGTTCAGTGACTTGGCATCATCCATTTCTCTCCATGCATTTATTCGCTGACACGTTCACTACAAACACTCACTCTGCGTTATACGTGTCATGTGATCTGACGAAACCCCCCCCCCCCCCTGTCGACCATTGCTCCCTCAGATGACGGAGAAGCTGCAGGACACGGAGAACGAGGCCATGTCCAAGATCGTGGAGCTGGAGAAACAGCTGATGACGCGCAACAAGGAGCTCGACGCCGTCCGGGTGAGACTTGAGACTTTACTCGCTCTACTCCCTCAATCGGTAGGGGAGAGGAGTTAGTGACGTTGACGGCATAGAGATCCTAGAAGTAAAGTCCCCCCCCCCCCCTCTTTAGTCATGTTGCTAGGATGCCAGTGTCCATTCTACTTTTTCTTTATGTAATTCTATGGCTGACGGACACAGGTTAATAATCCTCTGATCTGCGTGCAATGCAGTAACACCTCTGTCTGTTTCCTGCCCTCCCCCCACCCAGGAGGTGTACAAGGACGCCAACTCGCAGGTGCACACGCTGCGGCGGATGGTGAAGGAGAAGGACGAGGCCATCCAGAGGCAGTGCAACCTGGAGAAGAAGATCCACGAGCTGGAGAAGCAGGGCACTATGACGGTCCAGAAGAAGGGCGACGGGGACCTCTCCATCCTGACCTCGCCGCCCGCCCCCGGGGGCCCGCTGGTGGCCGGATTTGAGGGTGTACCAGGGGGCTATAACGGGGGTGCGGTCAGCCCGATGGGGTCGAATGGGATCCCGGGGATGCCCGCGCCGCCCCCTCCTCCTCCCCCACCACCTGTGCCTGGTAGGTGGAATTACGAGTCCAGACCAGTTCCGGCTTAGCCTACTGTTTAGTCACAGATGGTAGCGAAGCAGTCTGAACTGCTAGTTGCTAGTTTCACAACATGCCCTTTCATTTTTACTGTCCTATTTTCTTGAGTGGAATTTAATGTAACGGTATGCCTTTACCCCAAGCTGTTCCAGCGCTGGCATTTGAATTGTAACATAAACAGACACAGAGGCAGAGCTGGGGAAGCCAGCAGAGAGAGAAAGAGAGAGCAGAGCAGTCACACGAGAGGAGTTTGTACTCTGCTGATTGAGTCTCAATGGAAGACAGCACTTGGCATGCTGTCATCTCAATTCCACGCTTACTTTCTCTCTCTTGTTCCCTCTGCTCCTGTTTGTTCATCTTCTCCTCTATTTCGCTCCCTCTATTCCAGTGCCAAATGGACCATTGGCTGGCCTCGCCGCTCCTCCCCCTCCCCCGCCGCCCCCGCCTCCCCCTGGCCCTATGGCGGTGTCTGCCCCCCCGCCCCCTCCTCCACCCCCCATGGCCCCACCGCTGCCCGGCTGTGGATCCCCCACTGTCATCTTCAACTCAGGGTTAGCAGGTAAGGTCATCCCACCCAGACGCCGCCTGCGTGTGAGACTGAATGCGTCTCCAATGGCACCCTATTCCCTTTGTCGTGGATGTGGAGGAATCACGCTGGACCAGACAATGAAAGATGGGTTTTCAAGATACGCTTTTGTTCTGTTACAGTTTTTTTGTTATCGCTTTGGTGCTATTTTCACAAGTATGTGTCTTCAAAACTGTTAATACAATACTCCAAACTGCTAACACTTATTCAAAACGTTTTTATTTTGCATTCATTTTGTTTGGCGACATCTTTCACCAAACAACCATTGATCCCAAAAATATGTTTATATAATTTCTATCCCATGTGTGGTCAAAGGTGAGATTATTACAAATTTTCATTGATGCGAAAATATATTCTTCAGATGTAATTACAACATAGGTGTCCTGTATTAAAATGAAACAAATGAATTGAATGAAAGAAAGAAACTAAGTTTTGCAGCCACTAGTTTGCATCAAAGCCTGTCTTGAGAATTTGGCCATAGGTTCTCATCAACATTGCAATAAATGTCCTCATTGTTCATGCACCTGGAGTGGAGAAAAACCTTTTGGCATGGCAAATCATTGCATGCCTCATCCATGGCCTGGAGGGGATCATGTGCAATGTAAAACGTATTTCTAGATGAACCACTGATTTAAGTTTGGTGAAAAAATGACCTATGTTTTTGTGTGTTGTACTTAGTAAATTTAAAATGTGCTTAGAGTTTTAAAACAGCCTTTTCGATTATCTGGTTTGAGTTTTGTACTAAATGTTTTGAACTTTCCCACTTGTGAAAATCGCACCAACGCACTTGAAGAAAACTGTAATGTATGTTAAGGGAATCGGCTATCAGTGATCATCACGATTGTAATCTTTTTTGGTATGTTTGTGAACCGTCATTATCAAGTGTTAATCATTTGCAGTATTTTATCAGACCTTATCATAATACGGTGCATTCAGAAAGTATTCCGACCCCTGGACTTTTTCCACTTTTTGTTACGTTACAGCCTTACTCTAAATTTGATTAAATCATTTTTCCCTCATCAATCTACACACAATACCCATAATGAAAAAGCAAAAACAGGCTTATAGAAATGTTTGCCAAAGTATTTATTTACAGAAGTGTTCAGATCCTTTGCTATGAGACTCGAAATAAGCTCAGGTGCATCCTGTTTCCATTGATCATCCTTGAGATGTTTCTACAATGTGATTGGAGTCCACCTGTGGTAAATTCAATTGATATGACATGATTTGGAAAGCCACACACCTGTCTTTGTAAGGTCCACCAGTTGACAGTGCATGTCAGAGCAAAAAACAATTCATGAGGTCAAAGGAATTGTCTGTAGAGTTCCGAGACAGTATTGTGTCGAGGCAAAGATCTGGGGAAGGGTACCAAAAAATGTCAGCAGCATTTAAGTAAAATGCACATAACAGCCCGTTTGGAGTTTGCCAAAAGGCATCTAAAGGACTCAGATCACGAGAAACAACATTCTCTGGTTTAATGAAACCAAGATTGAACTCTTTGGCCTGAATGTCAAGTGTAACGTCAGGAGACCTGGCACCATCCCTACGGTGAAGCATGGTGGTGGCAGCATCATGCTGTGGGGATGTTGGAGACTAGTCAAGATCAAGGGAGAGATGAACAGAGCACAGTACAGAGAGATCCTTGATGAAAACCTGCTCCGGAGCGGAGCGCTCAGGACCTCAGACTGGGGTGAAGGTTCACCTTCCAACAGGGCAACGACCCTGAGCAACAGCCAAGTCAATGCAGGAGTGGCTTCGGGACAAGTCTCTGAATGTCTATGAGTGGCCCAACCAGAGCCCGGACTTGAACCTGATCAAACATCTCTGAAGAGACCTGAAAATAGCTGTGCAGCGACGCTTCCCATCCAACCTGACAGAGCTTGAGAGGATCTGCAGAGAATAATGGAAGAAACTGCCCAAATACAGGTGTGCCAAGCTTGTAGCGTCATACCCAAGAAGACTCGAGGCTGTAATCGCTTCCAAAGGTGCTTCAACAAAGTACTGAGTAAAGGGTCTGAGTACTTACGTAAATGTGATATTTCCGTTTTTAGTTTTTTGAAAATGTGCAAACATTTCTAAAAACCTGTTTTTGCTTTGTCATTATGGGGTGTTGTGTGTAAATTGATGAGGGAAAAAAAAACAATTTAATCCATTTAGAATAAGGCTGTAACATAACAAAATATGAAAAAAGTCAAGGGGTCTGAGTACTCTCTGAATGCACTGTATGTAACTGAAAGCACACCATGTGCTTTCCAATGCTTCAAAAATTCACAATTTTAGTCTACACTATGTTGCCTTATCAACTTGAGCCAAGCCTCCTGATATCCTTTAGGCCTTTTGAACCCTGCCGATATTTACAGTATCACTGTGTCTGATGCTGTTTACTCACCGCAATTTCAAGCTGCTTGACTTCCTGGATATCAGGGTGTGCATATCATGGGTGACTCACAGCGGATGTGACGGCTAGTCAGGCGTCTTCTGACTCACTGACTTGGCCTCCCCCTTAACCTATCATTCATTGTGTGTCACTGGGTCTGTACTCACTGCAGACTTTGACCAGTTGAGACAAAGATACAATGTGACACAAGATCATTCCAGAATTTGACCTTTCACCTTGAATATGACTCTTGATCTGAAGCCTTAATTCAGTATATGACAGCACTAGCATTAGTACACTTTCAGCTGTGAAGCTTGTTTTGTATGATCTATTATTGTCTATTATGATTTATTATCTTACTAATCTCTCTCGCCTTAATAATGATTTCTCTGGTTGTTTTTCTCTCTATCTTGTTTTCTGCCAACCAGAGGGACCCATCAAACTGTTCTGTAGGTTTTTTTCTGTCATGTGGTTGTGTTTTCACTGTTCCTCCTCTCCTGAGTATTTGGAAATGGTATTTTTAGTTGTAACACCAAACGTGAAGACAAGACACACACACACACACACACACAGGAGGAATGTCTGCATAGAGATGGCCATTTATGCCCTATGATTTCTTTAGTCTAGCCAAGCATGAAATTGGACTCTTTTGTTTCATGCATTCTCTTTAAATACTCTTGCGACTGTTTGCAGACTCCCCCAAAATATTCTTCATTCTTCACAGCTGTACTGTAGAAGGCTTGAGCCCACCAAAATATGAAACAACAGTCTATCCACAAAACAAGACATGGAGTCCTAGTTGGGATCATTTGTCATCATTCTGGGATCCTGAACTGCTGGGGTCTTTAGCCTGTTACACATAATGGGACGAGACAAAATACAGTACAATCTGTCTTATTTAGTCTTGACTGATGGGATCACTGAAAATGCCACATTTCCAACTCCTGCACGGTCTCCATACTTGTACTCTACCATGTGCGTGTGTGATTTATTGTAATGTCAGGAAGTGTCTGTTGTTGCATGCTCAAACACATTGACGTGCCACTGCAGGTAGGCTGGTATTGATAACAAGATAGGAGAGTGTTGCGCAAGCCTGGAATGCCCTGGTTGTCACACTCCAATCCTGATCCTTATCGCTATGCTCCACGGTACCTCTGTCTGTCTGTGTGCTAGAGAGGTTACCCGGGGAGAGGCAGTCAATCTGGGTTTATATACTCCGTATGGCCATAATCTTTGTCTATATAAACACAATATGCCACTGTGCCAGGGATGACAACCCTAGCCATATGCACATTCAATATCATAGCTAACTCAATTTGGTGTCCCCCAAGGCACTATTCTGGGCCCGCTACTGACCAGTATGTCTTGGTTAAATGAAGGTTAAATCAATAAACTAGTGGCTATGGATAGCAGTAAAGAGCTAGCCAGAGCCCATCATGCCCTGCTGTAGAAGTGGCTGTAGAGCACATCTCCATCTCTCTCAGGCGGGATTTCATTAAATGGGCTCTTAAGATGAGACCGACGGCCAGTCTCAGCCTATTTATCTATCTACGGAGGAAGGCATATCCATGTGTGTCACCACCACCAGTCACTGATAGGACTGTGTGTGTCCAAAATGCCACCAGTATTCCCTATATAGTGCACCCTATTTCCTAAATAGTGCAGTGGAGGCTGCTGAGGGGAGAACGACTCATAGTAATGGCTGGAATGGAGTCAATGGAATGGTATCAACCACGTGTTTGTTACCACTCCATTGACTCCATTCCAGCCATTATTATGAGCCGTCCTCCCCTCACCAGCCTCCACTGATCTTGTGCACTTCTTTTGTAGTACTAAAAGTAGTGAACTACATAGTGAATAGGGCACCATTTGGGATCCATGCAGCCTATGTCTATCCTCCATCACATGACGTGTGCACTGTGTGTTTGTGAGAGCGATGACAGAGAGAGGTAGATGGTGTGTTTGCTGACTTATTCCTCTGTGTCCCGGTGCAGCCGTGAAGATTAAGAAGCCCATCAAGACCAAGTTCCGTTTGCCGGTGTTCAACTGGGTGGCACTGAAGCCCAACCAAATCAACGGCACCGTGTTCAACGAGATCGACGACGAGAGGATACTGGAGGTAGGGAACCGTCCACTCACCCCCACGTATATGCACTTCACACTTTGACCTTCTCTAAACGCTATGTTGGTCTTCTGTACTTCAAAACAACATGTAGGCTACTCACCACAGGGTTGCTTAGGATTCAAACCTTCTCACTTGAAGTGTGTTTTAAACCTCAGGACCTGAACGTGGATGAGTTTGAGGAGATGTTCAAGACGAAAGCCCAGGGCCCGGCCATCGACTTGGCCGTGAGCAAGACCAAGATCATCCAGAAGGGTCCCAACAAGGTGGCGCTGCTGGACGCCAACCGGGCCAAGAACATGGCCATCACCCTGAGGAAAGTGGGCAAGGCCCCCGAGGAGATCTGCAAGGCCATTCAGCTGTAAGACGTCATGGACTCCGCAACATGACCTAGTGGTCTTCTTATTCTATGTATCACTGCGAATGAGGGTTTTGTTTGTGTGTGTGTGTCTGTATAGCAATAGCGTCTGTGCGCATGTCTGTGTCTCCAGTCCGTGTTTGCCTGTGCCTCCACATAGCGTGCATTTCTGTGTCTAATAACCGACATCACCTGCGTGTCCCCCCCACCCCCCTCCCGTCAGGTTTGACCTGCGCACCCTGTCGGTGGACTACGTGGAGTGTCTGATGCGCTTCCTGCCCACGGAGAACGAGGTGAAGATCATGCGTCAGTACGAGAAGGAGCGGAAGCCCGTCGAGGCTCTGACGGACGAGGACCGCTTCATGATGCACTTCAGCAAGATCGAGCGGCTCATGCAGAAGATGACCATCATGGCCTTCATAGGCAACTTCTGCGAGAGCGTTCAGATGCTGACGCCGGTGAGGCTGTCTTAGGGCTTACCTGATATGATTGAGGTTATATGTGACGGGAGAGGAGGATTCGGTCTTCGGCCCTATATACACTCAAGTTGTGCAACTGATGTACAACACTTTTGGGTTTTGTAAAACAACAGAGTGTTTCTGCACACAAAACAATTACACAAGCATCGTGTGAACATTTTTGTGCAAACCAACTAGGGCTGGGCGATATGTCCAAAATATCATATCAAATTTTTGACAGTATGTTATGTTTTAGAATAATATGCCAGGGAGGAGTTATTGTGACTGGATAGGAACCAAAGTGTTGGTCAGTGTTTCTTAGGGGACCCTATAATGTTTAGCCACATTAAATGTTTCTTCATGTAGCCAACATATTCATGCTTCCTTCGCCTATTCCTCTTTGATTTAGAAGATAATGTTGCACAAACAATATGCTGATTTAGGCCTATACCATCACTGGTATCAGTCTGTATAGTTAGCTAGCTCAGTACATTTATTAGACCGCTAACTAGCGATTAACATTAGCAATTTACTTAAACCTTGCTAAAAAAAAGACAAACTAGCTGTTTGCAGATATAAGAAACACAAAATAATAGTGTAATTATAGAACCCTTGTGGATTTACATTAAGAAGCAAAGTGGAAACAACATTGTCATCAGCATTATTGCATTGACCATGCAAACTGAACGCAAGCGTCTCGTGGTCAAGCAACAACAAACACTCTCCTTGAGTGATAGGGGGCGGGGCTAGGTCTGTGTGGAAAGCGGTATGGAGAGAGATTCACTTGTATTTATTTAGCCAGGTAAGTTAACTGAGAACACATTCTCGTTTAAAGCAACGACATGGGGGACAGTTACAGGGGAGAGGAAGGTGGATGAATGAGCCCATTGGAAAGTTGGGGATGATTAGGTGTCCATCATGGTATGAAGGCCAGATTGGGGATTTAGCCAGGACACAGGGTTAACACCCCTGCTCTTTAAATAAGTGGCATGGGATATTTAGTGACCACAGAAAGTCAGGTCACCCATTTAATGTCCCATCCAAAAGACAGCACCCTACAAAGGGCAACGTCCCCAATAACTGTCCTGGGGCATTGGAGATATATTTTAGACCAGAGGAAAGAGTGCCTCCTACTGGCCCACCAACCACTTCCAGCAGCATCTGGTCTCCCATCCAGGGACCAACCCTGCTTAGTTTCAGAAGCAAGCCAACAGTGGGATGCAGGGTGGTATGATGCTGGCCCAAGTAGCAGTGTAAACTTTTAAAATGTACGTTACACACGGCATATCACATTTAACAAACCAAAAATTCAAATAACGTTATAGAAGGTAAAGTAAAAACCCAAACCGGTCTGTGCATTAATACCGGTATATAGTAAAATACAGTATACCGCCCGGCCCTAGGACCAACTCTCCATTGTATCATAAATATATCAGTCATATCACAACCATTGTCAAATGTGTTGTAGATCAGTTGTACAACCTGAGTGTGTACAGGGCCTTCTTTAGTTTGACTTATTCTCCTCTTGTCTGACTTTTGTTCTACTTCCTTCTTTCTTTCTTTTTTTTTACAGCAACTTCATGCGATCATCGCAGCATCTGTGTCAATAAAATCCTCACAGAAACTGAAGAAAATTCTAGAGGTAAGCGACCAATAACAGATTTCTTTGCATCGAAAATATTCCGTGGTGATTTTTTGTTGTTTGAAATACTGTTCCTGGCTGCCTTCTGTGTTGATGTTCCAGTGCTGTTGTTTCCCCCACAGATTATCTTGGCTCTCGGAAACTACATGAACAGCAGTAAAAGGGGAGCGGTATACGGTTTTAAACTACAAAGTTTAGATTTGGTAAGAGATTCTCTCTCCCTAAATGTATTGCTAGTGCAAAACGTGCTTCAGTATTGTCATTGGCCGCATCCCAAATTGCACACTATTCCCTATTTAGTGCACTACTTTGAACCACAGCCCTAATGGGCCCACGTCCAAAGTAGTGCATTACAAAGGGAATAGGGTTCCGTTTTGGGACGTAATTATCTTTGCACGCCTTTTTAAATCCTCTAATTCCCCCAGCTACTAGACACCAAGTCGACAGACCGGAAAATGACACTGCTGCACTACATAGCCAACGTGGTGAAGGAGAAATACCAGCAGGTCAATCTGTTCTACAACGAACTGCATTACGTGGAGAAGGCCGCAGCAGGTACGATTCACAATATGGCCTCGTGATATTACACGGAAAGGGCTGATGCTAAATCAGATCCTAGGCTGCGCCCTATTTCCTACATAGTGCGCTACTTTTGACCAGAGCCCTATGGGCCCTGGTCTAAAATAGTGCACTATATGTGGAATAGGGGTGCCATTTGGGACGCATACCTAAGTCATTGGATTGTAGCCGATCTTTGGTCCGCAGGCAATTCTGTTGCACTGCGCCTTCAGTCATCTGCCGTTTTGTGCTACAACGGACTGTGATGTCGTTCTCTTGCTGAGGAATTGACACCTCCAAGCTGGGTGTTACTCTGAAGAGCTGTGCTGTAAACGGCCCTCCCTGATTTGAACAGTATCCAATTGTGTGTGTGTGTGTGTGTCTGCGTGCTATCTCAGTGTCGTTAGAGAACGTTCTGCTGGATGTGAAGGAGCTCCAGCGGGGAATGGACCTGACCAAGAGAGAGTACAGCATGCACGGTCACAACACCATGCTCAAAGACTTCATCACACACAACGAGGGCAAGCTGAAAAAGCTGCAGGACGACGCCAAGATCGCACAGGTAAATCTCATCTCACCGAATTGATTTTGTGCCAAATTAACACAGCGACTTTATTAAAGGTTTTAGTTCAGGACTAAGTTTAATCTGGGTCTGAGAAACTGGCCTTATATGTTTGACAGGACGAAGTTACGATTGGCATATGTTTCATATGTAACAGATGTTTCGATGCTAAAGAACGTCGAAGGGAAATCACGAATGCAAAATGTGCAATTTTTTCTCTCTCACAGGACGCCTTCGACGAGGCGGTCAAATTCTTCGGCGAGAATTCCAAAACGACGCCCCCGTCTGTGTTCTTCCCGGTGTTTGTGCGCTTCGTCAAGGCCTACAGGGTGAGACTAATGTCCCAACCCCCCCCACCTGCTCCTGACCAACCCTCATCCCTGTTCCCCCAGCTGTGGAAACGCCTCAGTCTAAGGCTCAGTCTAAGGCTCAGTCTAAGGCTCAGTCTAAGGCTCAGTCTAAGTGTGTCTTTGTGTGTTCTTTCAGCAAGCGGAGGAGGACAACGAGCAGAAGAAGAGAGCGGAGCAGATGATGATGGAGAAACGTCTGGAGCAGGAGGCCATGATGGACCAGGAGGACAAGAAGGTAACCTCTCCTCCCTCATCTATATCTCTCTCTCTCTCCCTCCCTCCTCACCCACTTCCTATAAGATAAACTACCCCTTCCCCCTCTCACCCTTTCTCCCTCTCTTTCCCTCTCCTTCCTCATCCTATAATTTAAGCTTATCTTTCTCCCAAAGCTCTACCTCTCTCCTTCCCCTAACTCTGCCCCCTCCCGCTCTCCCTCCTCCCCCACCCGCTGGTGGGGCAGCTATATTAAGTACTGCAGACACCTAGTGTATCACATCAAGTCCAGATAAGCCACTATATATAACCAGTAAACATAAAGTGTTAGTAAACCAACCAGGAAATATAGACGGTGTATATATAATATATGTAGAACCTTTCCAATGGACACATTAGAGTGACAGCTACGGCTCTAGGTTTTATAGAGCTATAAAGAGTCACACGGGGCCACCCTAATGCTGTTTGAATAGTCGAAAAAGGCGCCTGTGATTTGACTGTGCGTCCGTGTGTGTGTGTGTGTGTGGTCTCCCCACCAGTCTCCGTCCCATAAGAACACCCGGGGCAGGAGTCAGCAGCAGGAGGTGATAGCTGAGCTGAGGAAGAAGCAGGTGAAGGATACGGGCAGCCGCCACGTCTACGAGGGAAAGGACGGAGCCATCGAGGACATCATCACCGGTAAACAGGACCGGGGGCCAATCACCATCAGTTCTACAATCACCCAACATTACTTATACACACACATGCGTGTACACATACTGTATACGCGCACACACACACACACACACACACACACACACACACACACACACACACACACACACATACTGGGTGTTCTGCATGCAAGTCCTCTCCTGTGCTCTAATCCAGTCTCATTCAATCATTAACATGGGTTTCTAAACCCCTAACAAGTACGTTGCCTCTGAACTATTGAAATGTTTGAACTGTCAAAGATTCGATCCTAAGGCTTTATTTAACCTTAATCATATGTTAAAAACATGCATTGACAGTCCAGCTAACCTAACCTAGACACTTGGAGCTGGCTCAAATGTGTATACGATCATTATCTGCTCTCTGCTTTTTCAGAAATCCCCGGTTGGAAGATTCCCGAATGTCCTACTTATTCTGTACTGATTCCAGGGAATCCTCCAACCGGGGATTTCTGGAAGACCTGGGAGTTTTGTGAAAGTTCACGGAATTTTGCAGCCCTTGTAGGCCTGTAGTAGACTGTAACCCTCTATAGAATGTGTTAATGTTTCTGTGCTTCAGTCTTCTAATGCTGTACGCTGTAGGGTGTTAACTTGTTCTAAAACCCTGTAGATGTGTGCTTCTCCTTACTGTCTTGTCTTGGCTGTTGTCGTTGTTTCAATGCAGTGCTGAAGACAGTGCCCTTTACCGCCCGCACAGCCAAACGGGGCTCTCGGTTCTTCTGCGAGCCGGTTCACAATGAGGAGAGCCATTACTAAAGCTTAGAACTCTCTCTCTCTGAAAGGTTGCTGTAAATACAGTTTCTCTTCTTTCTTTCCCATCTCTCTCTTTCGCCGTACTCTCACTGTGTGTTGTGTGTTCCCTCTTCACTCGCTCACTCTGTGGTGTCTGTCCGCCCCTCCTATGAGGGGAGCATGAGGAGGGAGGGGTCGCTGACGTCAACTCCGTTTCCCTGCATGAAGCGTGTCATCCCTGTTATATACTTTCTTATCCGTTTGTATCATCACCCATAGCAGACCATAATGTCACAGACATTTTCCTGTCGGTCAGTTGATATTTGAGAAGAGTGAGATGGGTAAGAAACCATCTCGCTCTATGTGTATTGGTAATACATCCACTGAGTGTACAATAATGATGAACACCTGCTCTTTCCATGATATAGACTGATCAGATGAATCCAGGTGGAAGCTATTATCCCTTATTGATGTTAAATCCACTTCAAATCAGTGTAGAGGAAGGGGAGGAGACAGGTTAAATATGGATTTTTCAGCCTTGAGACATGGATTGTGTATGTGTGCCATTCAGAGGGTGAATGGGCCAGACAAAAGATTTAAGTGACTTTGAACTGGGTATGGTAGTAGGTGCCAGGAGCACTGGTTTGTGTCAAGAACTGCAACGCTGCTGAGTTTTTCACGCTGAACAGTTTCCTGTGTGTCAAGAATAGTTCATCGCCCAAAAGACACCCAGCTAACTTGACGCAACTTTGGGAAGCATTGGAGTCAACATGGGGCCAGCATGCCCGTGGAACGCTTTTGACACCTTGTAGAGTCCATGCCCCGACGGAACTGGGAGGTGCATCTCAATAGTAGGAAGGTGTTATTCATGTTTTGTACACTCAGTGTATATCAATCAGACAGCATGGTAAGTGCCCTCTGCTGTTAAAATAGCTGAAGTGCTTCCTAGGCCGTAGCCCAACAGATTGTCACTGACTACCATCCAAGACATTTATATTGCATGACATATGTTATGTTGACTAGTATTAATGCCAGTAGTTATGTGGTATAGTGTATTGTAGTTCTGCTTCAGTAGATGAAGTTAGTATAGTTAGAATTGTCAACATAGCACAGTAGTTTACCCTATAATTCTATAATATATTGTAAGTTAGGATGTGTTGATCTTGACTCATTTTAAAATGGCTGTGGCATTATACCTTGCTTGTGTGTCCGTCTGCCTTATCATGAAAACTGAGTGTCGTGTTCATCATGTATTACTCCTGCTGTTCGGGTCTCTGCATGCCACTGGCTTTCTCCTGCTTCATACCTAAAATGTCCCCTGTTCCCAGATCCCCTATCTCTGATCCAGGGTGTTACATCTGTCTTTCTGATGCTGAGCCTTGAAGCTATACGTAGCGCTCTGGACCAGAGCTACAGTTCCCCCCACCTTACCTTGTGCTTGGCTCAAATGCCTGGTGATGGAGCACAATCTGATCACATGACTTTCTGTGGTCTGCCAGGGCACCTTTCTAACATATTGCATGAAGTTTTATTTTCTGACACGTGTTCTCGGTCTTGGATGTCACGTGTGCTTTGTGTGCCACTAACCTACAGCCAGATACATGAATTAGCGATTTGAAGGGAAACGCCTCAGTATTTCTAAACATTTCCGAACAGTTTAATTTGCATCCTATCCCCATGTACCTGGCTGAATGCATGCTGTTCTTTGGTCCGTGTTCTATTCAATATTAAGTTTTTTGTTGGAGAAAAAAAAATGTTGGTTCATGATAACTATTCCAAAGTTTTAGTGCAGAGTTCGATGCTTAGCTCTATTTTTGTCATGCTGGTAGTCATTCTGCAAAGCAGCCTGAGTTTTGAGACACAGAAAAACAAATGCTTTGGTTTGTTCTCCCTTTGTCTTAGCTTTGGCCCGCCTTAACACCTCTAGTCATGTCTTATTCTGTCCCCTGCCTCCCTATTGGCTGCTTTGCTCGCTCCGCGCTCCCACCGCTGCAAGGACACTGTGAAAACACTGGAGTGACTACTCTGGTCACCCTGCTTATTTAACCTCCATTTTGTCTTCTCTTCATCCATCCAGCCCTAAAGAAGAATAATATTACTAAATTTCCCAATGTCCACTCAAGGGTAAGGAATTCCTCCAATAGCACCCCTGTGGTGGTGGATGTGTCCCAGACCTGGCAAGCATCTCTTTTTTTTGAACCTCCATTCCCTTTAAGTTACCTACCGCTGAGGGCTTTCCCTCAGCGGTAGGTATGTCTGAAATCAAAGAATGCAAAATTCTATTTAAAATGCCCTTCATGGGAAGACATTTCCAGCCTTTTTGAAATTTGTAAAACATGTTACTTCTCCATTGACAAGGCTTGTATAAAGGGCCATCCATAGCTTGTTTTTTTTATTGATTGTGACAGAAGGAATAGTAGATTGTAAATCAATCAGGTCTTTTCTGTAGGCCTGTTTTTGTTTTACGTCCAGAGAAGTGAACGGAGGGGTGAATGTTTCTGTAGAACTCAAGCTGCTTTGCCTGACTGGCTGCCAACGCAACCAGCCTCTGGGCACATCTGAAGGCCCTGGCTAGATGACTGACACATCTTCCTCCCTCCATTCCAGATCTTCGCAATCAGCCTTACAGGCGAGCCGACGCGGTGAGGAGGAGCGTCAGGAGACGCTTTGACGACCAGAACTTGCGGCCGGTCAACAACTCTGAAGTCGTCATTTGACGAGGGAGAAGTGCATGTGTTAGGGGCGGAGGGGGAGTGATGTGGAAAGTGTAGCAGTCTCTCACTCTTAAGGACTGAAGGAGAGATGATGGGTCTGACAGGTCAGTTATAGGGAACCTTAGACAAGCAAAGTGCCTAAAACGTACTTGTGTTCAGTTGTTGTTTTGCCTCCTGTTTGTCTGTCTTGTGATTTTTATTTTTTTATTACTTCAAGCAATACAACTTGATCTGGCTTTAATTGTGTTTTCCTTTGATATGTAAAACTGGACACAGACGTCTGTAGCAGGGATTCCTGAAAGAAGTGTAGAATGTAACGGGTCACGGTTCCCTTAGCTGTCGAAAGGTATTCCGCCACAGGGGATGAATATGGTATTTCATAGCTAGTATCTTACTACATTCCTGGTGCTACTGCCATCACTCTTAGAAATTACACAATGTGCTCAAGTGGCACTTTAAAGAACGCATGAGCTTTTCCATTGTTACTAAAGGGCTAATGTACTTTTTAAAGGGGACATACACTATATATACAAAAGTATGTGGATTTGTCTGTTTCAGCCACACCCGTTACTGACAGGTATATAAAATCAAGCACACCGCCATGCAATCTCCATAGACAAACATTGACAGTGGAATGGCCTTACTGTAGAGCTCAGTGACTTAACGTGGCACCGTCATAGGATGCCCCCTTTCCATCGAGTCAGTTCGTCAAATGTATGCCCTGGTCGACTGTAGGTGCTGTTACTGTGAATTGGAAACGTCTAGGAGCAACAACAGCTTAGCCGTGGTAGACTACGCAAGCTCGAAGAACGGAACTGCCGAGTCCTGAAGGCAAGTCAATGTAAATAAGAATTTGTTCTTAACCGACTTGCCTGGTTAAATTAAAATTGTCTGTCCTCGGTTGCAACACTCACTACAGAGTTCCAAACTGCCTCTGGAAGCAACGTCAGCACAGTAACTGTTTGTCGGGAGCTTCATGAAATGGGTTTCCATGGCCGAGCAGCTGCACACAACCCTAAGATCACCATGCGCAATGCCAAGTGTCGGCTGGACTGGTATAAAGCTTGCCGTCATTGGACTCTGGAGCAGTTGAAACGCGTTCTCTGGAGTGATGACTCCATGACCTCACTAATACTCTTGTGGCTGAATGGAAGCAAGTCCCCCCAGCAATGTTCCAACATCTCGTGGAAAGCCTTCCCAGAAGAGTGGAGGCTGTTTTAGCAGCAAAAGGGGGACTAACTCCATATTAATGCACATGACTTTGGAATGAGATGTTTGACGAGCAGGTGTCCACATACTTTTGGTTGTGTAGTGTACATGTCTTACTTTAGTATATTATAAAGCAGTGATCCAAAACAAATATGTTCAAAGAAAGTACTTGAGGATGAGGTAGACATATGTACACCAATGTATGACCAGAGAAATCATATCAAAGACAATATAGCTCAGAGGTGTGGCTTCTCAAGATGAGACCAGGCTAATGTGAATTGTATATAGCTAGGCCTCCATATTATGGTTATGACGGTATTAACATCTCATTTATCAGTGTTAACATGGTTAGTGGACCAAGCCGTGAATAGATAGAACTATATATTCTCCTCATGTAGACCTCAAGTGCCATTCACATGCAATGCTGTTGGTGGAGGCCCTGGAGCCACAATAGCTCTGGTCCAGGTCGTTGTTTGGTCGTACGATTGTGCGATCACAGCCAAACTAGACCAGAGCGAGAGACACAATTGACTCAGAGCGAATAGGAAAGGTGCTGAAACAAACACTTCTCAGCAGATATACTTCCAGTGAAGTGTAGTGGCTGCAAGTAAGGCACTTTAGGCTACTTGAGGAGCTTGTCATGAAAACTGGATTCCAAGATTTTTTTACTCTGAAAACTGCTATCGGCTAATGAATCTCTAGGAAACTGTCTACTCACTATAACTTTAATGTATAGTATTTAACCACTGAAAACTGTTTCCATTCAGTATCGCTCATGTGACCCACTTGGACAATGAGCGGCAGTTGTTTTTGATAATGTTAAAACATGTCAGAACAGACAAAACGCTTTTGAAATGTACAGATATTTTGATAAATGTATGCATTGTTTTATACTTCTTAATCTACTCATTACCATAAGGTTAATATTGTACATATTGTTTAAAACACCATGTCATATACAATTTCTTATTTTAACGTATTTTTAATTTAAGACGAAAACAGATCTGGCTTCTCTTGAACATAAAATAATCTAGTGTGTGAAACAGGATTCCCTGGTGTCACACTTGCCCGACAGTAGAGTTATTAGATCAGTGTGTGTCGCTATTGGCACCCTTTTGGCCAGAGCACAATAGGAACTGGACAAAAGTAGCGCTCTATAGGTAACCCATTGACATTCAGAGAAGCTTCCTGTGGTCTTGGGACTGTAAATGTCCACATTATAGCATGCGCAACAAACCACTCATCTCTAGATTTCCTGTGAACTTAACCACTCATCAGCTTCATAAGACTGGATAATATTGGCATGTTATTAACGTCGTTTTTTTAAGGCAATATGTGCTTATTACAAAATACTTGTTAGATTGAGTTCTCAATGGATATGATCAAATAAACTGTCTACACTGTGTGCATCTTTATTTCAACGTTAATCTTCATCATTCGTTTAAGCAGACAGCTTGTCTACTGATACAGAACCCTGGAGAAGTCCGTCTTGTCCTATGTAAATACAGTAGCAATCGTAACCCACTCATCCCTGTTGTGCCGACTGGCACACAGGGCAGCAACCAAGGCTCTCCATTTGTCAGTCTCTGGCCAGTTCTGCTTAAGTTGTTGGAACTCAGTCTTGATATGTTCTTGGGCCTCCCTCCTACAATAGCACTCATTACTTATGTCACTGATACTAATAAGCCTATTGAATTAGTTCTGAGAAGAGGTCCTCATAACAGGATGATCTAAGGAAATAACTAACGCTATTTGTGTGGGGGGGGACTTGTGTTCGTGACTCAGTAATCGTACATGAAGGCAAATCCATGTCAACTATTTTATTACATTTATAGATTAGGTCACGAGGACTTTCAATTCCTCCAACCAAGATTCATTTTAAAATGTCTCGTTTCACCTGTACAGAACATGGATTCTTCAAACAGACTTTGGGACAAACGGTGAATAACTACTTCTCTATATAGTGCACTACTTTTGACCATGGTTCCTGGTCAAAAGTAGTGCATTATAATGGGAATAGGGTGGCATTTGGGACTCAGACTAAGAAAATGAGCTGCAGGGCAAAGTCACCGTGAAGAGCAATGTTAAGATGTGCTTTTAATCCATTTAGATGTCAAACTAGTAGCAAAGAAAAACTTCTACCAATGACTACAAATTACAAAGAGAAAGGATATTATCAAACATTTCAACACAGTAGACCGTACTCTGATAAAGTAGTCAACTCTGCCTGTGACCACTTCCCATTATGTAAGGAAACAAAGAAAATATGTACCCAGCTTTCTTGTGCGGCGGATTCATTCCCATTATAGTTTACATACAGTCAAAGTAGGGTTGCGAAATTCTGGTAAAGTCCCCCAAATGGGAATTCCTGAAAACCTGGGATTTTGGGGAAATTTACCAGAATTTTGCAGCACCTGTCCAAGCATGTGTGGCCTTACGCTGAAAAGGAAGCACTAGGGGGAATGCATGTTGGATGAAGTGAAGAAAGAGAGCATTAAGGAGCATCCAGCTGTTCTAGTAGAGTCCTCCTCCTCTTCTCCAGCTCTCCTTCACTCAGCTCGCTGCCTGATGTGTCCCAGCCACCCTACAGAAAGACATCAAAACCCACATTTTCCAACAATACTTATGAGGCGATGGAATGTCCCATTTATCTGTTTAGAAATTAAAGCACTAAGCATCTAGTCCCCCTTAAGGTGTCATAAGTATTTGGAGAAATTCACTTGAAGTGTAGTAGACCTTCACACCCGTATACGGGTTGAAAATACCAGATATGGGCACTAATTGGAACATAGTGGCTGCACACATTGGCTGTGTACAGGTATAGCAATCTGTAAATAGCACACCCAACTACCTCATCCCCATATTGTTATTTATCCTCTTGCTCTTTTGCACCCCAGTATCTCTACTTGCACATCATCATCATCTGCACATCTATCACTCCAGTGTTAATGCTAAATTGTAATTATTTCACCTCTATGGCCTATTTATTGCCTTACCTCCCTACTCCTGTACATAGATTTTTATATTGTGTTATTGACTGTACGTTTGTTTGTAACTCTGTTGTTTTTGTCGCACTGCTTTGCTTTATCTTGGCCAGGACGCAGTTGTAAATGAGAACTTGCTCTCAACTGGCCTACCTGGTTACATAAAAAATAAATGTCAGAGCTCTGGCTCTGCGCTTCACAGCTCTGTATGGGTTTTCACTGACAGCCATTCTGAACTTCAGCACCACGCGTGACAGAAAGTGGCCTCCGTCCCTCCCAGCAATTGGCTAACTTCAGCAAATGTTTTTATGTCTGAGTGAGAGAAATGCTGTAAATTACGAGGACTATGTATTTTGACAGTTGAGGATTATAATAGTCCAAATCTGCACTTCGCATTTCCACATCATAAAAATCATGTCATATACAGTTTATGATCACTATGTTTGATGTAGAGCTACATGATGACATGGCGTCATACCCTTGGTTCTGAATACAATGAGCCTGTTTATTGTTAAGAAAATGTACCGTGGCACAAAAGCGTATGTGAGTGGAGCGAAGCGAGGAGCAGAGCGTGCCCAATTTGAATGGAACACCGAGCGGGATTCCCAAAAGGCAGGAGCGTCAGCCTTCGCCTGCTCCAATTTCGACTGGCCAAACTTGTTTTCGAAAAATGAATTAAAAGTATTCTAAGTCATAGCCTATATGCACAATTTATACACAAATTATTTAATACAACAAAATGTTGTTTAAATGCTGTGCGCTGTTAGGTTCTTACCAGCCTATTGTGTCGCACTTGAAAATGCTTCAATGGATTTCTTTGTAGGCTATAACCTTAAAATAATATAGCCTAAATTATTAATGATCGTTCCAAGAGTTTTTATCTCCTGTTTAATATGACATGTAGCCTATCATTTCAATAGGCTACATGTGCTTCTTACATTCCCCTTTTCATGCTTATGGAAAGAGAGGGGGGACAATATACATGCCTCCAACTTTCTCACTCATTATTCACGACTATCCATAATCATGTAGAAGTGTTCAGAAACATTTATTTACAATAAAAGTGACCACCACATTTACCATTAATTTCTATTGGGCACAACATAATCCAAAACAAACTGCAAATGAGTTCATAGTCACAAGCTTGATGTAGTCATTGGGTGCTAGGAATATGGGACCAAATAATAACATTTTTGACTACTTTAACCCTCTAGAGTCTGAGCCCTGTATAACCCATGGGAGAGGTAGGCGGTTCTAAACTAACATGGAATTGTTTTAAGATGGTCATACAAAGGATCATTTAGCTATTATATACTTCCATCATTTTTTTTTTAAACCGGTACCTTCAGACGAGTCTTGTTGGCGTCCTAGGGGTAAAGGGTAAGGGTAAATGCCAATGCCAGTGTGTAAACCATTTGGACACCACACAGATGTTTTCGTGAGACAATAGATTTTGGGGATGTCTCTTGGTCTGACAAACACCGTTCTAGCTCTGCTACCTTTCACCACTGATGTGGAAGGGCGATATCGGCAATTGTGATGATTGAGACAAAAAAAAACAACCTCTAGCTTAAAACACATATTTTTGTATTATGTTAATTTGATTTCCGGAGGGGCGTGACCATTGTACGCCAAGGGTTCATACAATAGTAAATATAGTTGACACCTTCAAATGGTGGTGGGGGTGACTAGATACATAAAGTGCTTTACATTTCTAAATGGAAAATACCCTCAAATAAAAAGTGACATTCTGTACTATCGCCTCATAAAACATTGCATCTTAAATCCAAAATTAAAAGTTCTGGCTTCACTGTCCAAATACATATGTCGGGGAGTCTACATAGTGACTCGTGTGACATTTGGGATGCACTAGGAGGATAGTACAAAATATGACCTCTGCACCCAGGATGAGCCAAAACGCTTCAATAGCAGTACAAGTGGTGTTTACTGGAATGGTGTATTGTTTTTTTTAAGCTTTAAAAGCCCAGGCTGGGTTCAGTGACCGGAATGGGACGACTCACCTCCTCCTTGGTAGATTTCCTTTTAGGAGACTTCTGCTTGGAGTCAGAGCGACTCTTCCCCCGGGACTTGTCGCTCTCTTTCTCCTTCTCCTGGTCCTTCTCACGCTTGCAGTCCCTCTCTCTTCCTTTATCTTTTCGTTCGCCTTCAGATTCAGGAGACTGCTGAAAGGTCACAATAACCAGCACATGGTCAGCCATTGCGCTCCACATTCTTTCCCCAAGTGGCCCAATCAGTCCTCCAAAAATCCAGTCCAGTCCTGAGAACCTACCGACTTGTGACGCCTCTTCTTTCCCTTCTTCTTGTGCTTCTTGGACTTCTTATAACTTCTCTCTGTTGACCAAACGGACAGGGATGTCAGAAAATGGCCGCCACACATTTTTTCCATGTAAATGTGATGAGAAAATACCTAAACGTAAAAGTATTGTCAACGTGAAAACCACTGACCAGATTCACCGCTGGAGGAGCGCTCGGACGGGGACTTGGACTGTGAGCGCTTCTTCTTCTTGTTGTGATAATCGTCTTCACCATCAGACTCCGAGCCCTGCAGAGAGAAGGGTGTGAGTAGGAGGGAGGTTTGTCTGGTCAGGTGCCATGCTGATACAGATACTGGCCTCGGAAACTGAATATGTAATTATATGAATTTGTATATTGTACCTGTATCCCCCCCCTCAAGAAATGACTAAATAAACAAACATTTGGTCACAAAACATCTCCACAAGTGTATAGGGTGGGTCTATGTGTTGATTTGGAATTGGGCCATAGAGGGGGCTTGGCCTGTGCGGTGACGGGGCATACTGACCGATCGCGATCGAGACCGGGAACGGGAGCGCTTCCTGTGGTGCTTCTTGGACTTCTTAGAATGTTTCTTGGTCTTGGAGTGATGATGCTGGCACTCGTGCTGTGAGGAGAAGAAACAGCAGTCAGGTTGGTGTTTAGTATGTCCTGATGAGCACACACACATTCTTGGATACTTTTCCCCCCAGGTTAAAAAACTTTTTGGGATAGGGGGCTGCATTTTCACTTTTGGATGAATAGCGTGCCCAGAGTAAACTGCCTCCTACTCAGTCCCAGATGCTAATAAATGCATAGAAAACACAGAAGTTTCTAAAACAGTTTGAAAGATGTCTGTGAGTATAACAGAACTCATATGGCAGGCGAAAACCTGAGAAAAATCTAACCAGGAAGTGGGAAATCTGAGGTTTGTAGTTTTTCAAAGCTTGACCTACCGTATACAGCAGGGGTGTCAAACTCAAATACCCAGTGGGCCAAAATGTAAAACCTGAACAAAGTCACGGGCCAACGTTGAACAAATTAACCTTTTAATATGGACCCAAACAAGTTTTGCTTTAACATTGAATATGGAACAAGCATCGCTTATTACCATACAATATATATAATTTAATAGTGGAGACATGCAAAATCGAATTTCAAATGAAAAAACACATCAATGGCATTCATTTATTAAATAAATAAAATTTAAATAAAAATTGTATGCCTCTTTCCTATTTGCAGCCTTCTGATTTAAATACCAAAATAAACTTTTTCCACTGGCTAATAATTTTACAAATAAAATGATAATAAATCAATCAACCATTCAAGCCCATGCCTTGTAGCAAGAAAAAGTGCATAAAGACACTGGTCTAATCTGATGTGCCCAAGCCAGATACCTGGCATCTCTTCTTGGATGCTAGTTCATCAATGTCTGGGCTCAAGCTCTGAGCTGAAGAAATCCTCAGTATCGAGCGAAGATGTTCATCAGTCAGACGTCTCCTGTGAGTTGTTTTGGTCATCTTCATCGAGGAGAAAAGTTGCTCCCATAGATAAGTGCTGCCGAACATGGAGAGCATCTGAGCAGCTTGGGTGCGGAGCTGAGGCATTGTGTCAGGGATGAACCGTGGAAACTGTGCGGCGCCCACAGCATCATACTTTGACTTCAGCGTGTCGTTGCACTGGAGTTCAATCAGCTCCATTTGGATGTTGGTTGGTGCATTTTCCACATCAACTGCGAAGGGATTACTAAGCAGTTCAAACTTGCATTTCTGGGCATCGAAGTCGGCAAATCGCCGGCTAAACTCAGTGGCGAGAACACTGAGTTTTTCAGCAAACTGTGCACATGGGAACACGGCAGTAGAGATCTGCGCTTTTATGGATTGGCAGCAGGGAAAATGGCAAGGGTTTCCTTGCAGCATCTGATTCTCCCACAGGCACAGTTTAGTTTTGAAGGCCCTCACTGCAGCGTACATGTCTGTGATAATGCGCCCCCGCCCCTGAAGCTGCAGGTTCAGCGCATCGAGATGGCTCGAGATGTCACAGAGAAAGGCCAGCTCACACAGGAACTTTTGCTCCCGGAGCTCTGCTGTATCCTTCCCTTTGGTTTCCAGGAATTGACATATTTCCTCACGCAGCTCGAAACATCTGTTCAGTACTTTTCCTCTGCTTAGCCATCTCACCTCTGTGTGATACTGCGTATTCGTCTGCGTATTCCGAACCACACTCCTCCAGAAAAGATTTAAACTGCCGGTGATTTAGACCTTTGGCTCTTATAAAGTTAACTACCTGTGTTACTGTGGTCATAACATGTTCCATCTTTAGGGCTTTGGAACACAGTGCTTCCTGATGTATGATGCAGTGGTAAACAGTTAGCTCACCTGCACAGTTCTCTTCCCGCATCTTCTCCCGAACCATGCCCACCAGTCCACTCTTTTTACAGCACAATGGCTGGCGCACCATCTGTCGTTAATCCAACGAGTTTATCCCACGGCAGCTTTATTTCAGTTACACATTTGGAAACCTCCTCAAATATTTCCTTTCCTGTGGTTGTGCCATGCAGCTCTCATCCACAGCGAGGGAGAACGCAACAAAATCTTTTCACTTTTCCATCAGCTGGTCATACAGATTGGTGGAAAGATCACATGTGCGATCAGCTACTGTGTTCCTGCTCAGGCTCACGTTTGAAAATGCTTGTTTTTTCTCTGGGCATACGAGGTCACAAACCGTCATCATGCACTTTTTCATGAACTCTCCCTCATTAAAGGGCCGGGCTGATTTTGCGATCTCTGCTGCCACTATATAACTAGCCTTTACAGCAGCCTCGCTTTGTGATGTGGCTTTTTAAAACATATTCTGTTGTGAAACCAAACTTCTTTTCATCTCCTCTACTTTCTGGCTCCTTTGAGTCATGTCCAGGTCCTTGTATTTGTCATGGTGTTTCGTTTCATAGTGTCGTCTAATGTTGTACTCCTTACTTACAGCCACGTTGACTCCACAAACAAGACAAACAGGTTTGTCTTTTACATATGTAAACAGATATTCTGCCTCCCACTTGTCCAGAAAGCTCCTGTTTTCTGCCTTTCTTTTCGCCATTTTTGCGAAGGGTTAGCTCGCTGACAGTTGTAGCGTCTATGTTGCTATGACTACTGTCACAGAGGAGAGAGCGTTTCTGGGTCCTGTCCTGATTGGCGCGCGAAAACAGCAGAGCATTATGGGATTCGTAGTATTAGTGGTGAATGCGCTGTATAATACCGGCGGGCCAGCTTTAGTAGTAATTTGGTATTGTCTCGCGGGCCAAATATAATTACCCCGCGGGCCAAATTTGGCCCACGGGCCAGAGTTTGACACCCATGGTATACAGTGTCAATGGAGTCAAGTTGCACTTCCTACGGCTTCCACTAGATGTCAACCGTCTTTAGAAACTTGAATGAGGATTCTACTATAAAGGAGGGGCTCATGAGACCTCTGAATCAGTGGTCTGGCAGAGAGCCTTGGTCTCATGACACGCGGTCACGAGAGAGTTGGCTCTCATTCCAGTGCTTTTCTTCAGACATAGGAATTCTCCGGTTGGAACATTGATGTTTTATGTTAAAAACATCCTAAAGATTGATTCAATACATCGTTTGACTTGTTTCTACGACCTGTAACGGAACTTTTCGAGTTTTTGTCTAGAAGAAGTGCTCACACCTCATGAAGATGGATTACTGGGCTGAACACGCTAACAACAAGTGGGTATTTGGACATAAATGATGGACTTTATGGAACAAATCAGTCATTTATTATCGAACTGGGATTCCTGGGAGTGCCTTCTGATGAAGATCATCAAAGGTAAGTGAATATTTGTGTTATTTCAACTTCTGTTGACTCCAAAATGGCGGAGATTTCTCTGGCTGGATTGGGCTCTGAGCGCCGTTCTCAGATTATGCTTTTTCCATAAAGTTTAAAAAAAAATCTGACACAGCGGTTGCATTAAGGAGAAGTCCATCTTTAATTCTGTGAATAACAATTGTATCTTTTTATTTATCCTTCATTTGCTGTATTGGACTTGTTAATAACAGTTAAATGAATCTTACCTCCAAGACATGCATGAAGTCTTTGAATATCCTTTTCCTCTCAGACTCCAGAGTCACGTCTTCGAACGCAGATTCTTTGAGGAACCTTTCTCGGACCTACGACATCCAAAGAGACCATAGGAAGTCAGAAAATAAAATGGTTCGCTTTCGACTAGTTGCATGATTATCAAAGCAGGTGCCAGACAGTAGCCCCTAACACCAATACGTGTGTGTGTGTTTAAGGCAGCGGTGTCAAACTCATTCCATGGGGGGCCTAGTGTCTGCAGGTTTTTGGTTTTTCCTTTCAATTAAGACCTAGACAACCAGGCGAGAGGAGTTCTATACTAACTAGTGACCTTAATTCAATCAATCAAGTGCAAGGGAGGAGCAAAAACCCGCGGCCACTCGGCCCTCCATGGAATGAGTTTGACCCCTGTGGTTTAAGGGTAATATAATTTCATACCCCCTCCCAAGTGGCCTCTGGTTCCAGGGCCGGGGTGGCCTGCTTCAACATGCTCTTAAAGGTGGCCTCTTTCCTCTTCATCTTCCTGGCCTCCTCCTTCTCCCGCTCCCTCTCCCGAGCCTCTGCCTTCTCCAGCAACTACAGAGGCGAGAGGGAGGGCATGAGGGTTATTAGAGGCACAGCGGGGTCAGTGAAATGATCAGCATCCCAAATGGCGAATTACTTTTTGACCAGGGCTCATATGGGTCTGGTACAAAGTATTGCACTATCTAGGGTGTTATTTGGGACACACGCCGGGTATAAATTGCAGCACTCTTACACTGTTGAAGGCCAGCTTGATGTTGCCTGCGTCCAGCGTCATGGCTCTCTTGTCTGAGCTGATCACAGAGCCAAAGTCTTCAAAGCTAGTGTTGACCTCCACCAGGAAGTTTTTGTCCTACGGGAGGAAACAAAGTGACAAAGTAAGTTCATGAAATGCACATGAATCAAAAGTGGTTACCAGACAAGACACACTGTAAAGTAGATTTAAATGCATCCCAAATGGCACCCTACTCTAGGTACTCAAAAGTAGTACACTAAACAGGGAAAAATGAAAAATATAGTTCAAACGTAGGGCAGGGAATAGGGTGCCATTTGAGTCTCGACCCCTAGGTGGCAGTAAATAACATCTCCCACCTTCAGGATATCCTTAATGATCCTCTTCTCGTCGTGGTAGCGAGCCTTCAGGTCTTCCACATAGAACTTGAACAGATCGAGGGGAGTGGAGCCTGCAGAATAGACACCATAAACTAACATGCACATGTTATTCAAGACAAGCTCCGACAACACATGGTTATGACAACACCAGAGAGTTAAAAGAACCAGAAGGACGATTTGACATTAACACAGTGGCTTAAAACGTGTGAGTGAGTGTCGTCAGTCTGTGGGTGCGAGTGCGTGACGGAGTGCGTCTGTGCGCATGCAGAGAGCGAGGCCGTTACCTGGCTGTCCCAGCATGTTGGCGAAGCGGATGTCTGAGCTGACGGTGGGGTACATCTCCATCCAGGCAGACATGGAGTGGAGTTGACCGTGGTCATGGAGCTCGTCCAGGAATTTCTGGGGGGGAAACAACACAGCTGAGCTCAGCAAATCAACTGAAATGACCAATGTCACATGTCCCCAAGAGGGATTTACACACAAAACATTCTCTCCTATATTCCTGTACTTTTCCAATACATTGTTACAGTCAAACCCCTGACTGTCCAGTCTGGGTTAGTATTATTATGCGTTACATTTTTGGGGGGTGGGAGTAATTTGTCATATTACACACGTGTGTAATTTAGGCGCATGTGTGACCTGGAAATGTGGATTTTTTATATATATATATATATATATATATATATATATATATATATATATATATATATATATATATATATATATATATATATATATATATATCTCTCTCTCTCTCTCTCTCCCAACTCAGAGAGTGTGACTCTCGGTGACACCAAAGGGCTCGGTTTGCACTTGCCATTTTGTATCAGGATTGTCTACGGTCTACACAATGTTTCCAAAATGCTAGACGGTGGGGTAGGACACCCATCTTTCTCACCTGGAAGGACTCTCTGTTCTTGCGCTGTCTCCTCCTCTCCCTCAGCAAAGTCTTCTGCTTCTCGTCCTCCTCCTCCTTCTCCAGCGCACGGATGTGCTCCTCGAAACAAATCAGAGCATCCTCCTTGTCCATGTCTGAGCCAAACATGGAGATATAGGAGAGAGAGAAGAGATAAGACACAGAGAGAGAAGAGAAGACAGCCAGAAGAGCGTCAACAGAGCACTCACGTCAAACGGACTCACTCTTTTACCCACACAGCTACACCGGTGCAAACCACATCACCTGACTGGACAGGGCAGTCAGCCAGCGACTGCAGCTACTCAGCCTGTTCAGTCGTTCACACATTCAAGCTTAATGACGGAGATGTAACGGTGCTGCTCTAGTTATATGAACGCTGAGCTCGGAGTAAGGATATATCCCAAATCACACCCTATTCCCCACACAGAGCACTACTTTTGACCAGAGCACTATAGAGGGCAGCTCAGAAGTAGTGCCCCATGTAGGGAATAGGGTGCCATTTGGGACGCAACCCAGTATGAATGACAGCGTGCTGCGTACTCTGGAGCTCCTCGTCCTCTGCGAAGGTGGGGTTGTCCAGCAGGTACTGCTGGGCCTCGGACCAGGTGGTGCGGTAGGTCACGTTGGCCATGTTGTCCAGGATGTTCTTCAGCGCCTCCCAGTTCCTCTTCCTCAGCTGCTTGGCTTGCTCCTGTACCACACACACACACACACAGGACAAGGATGGAACAGACGTTAGTTAGGCGGCGGTCCAGACACTGACAGAATGGTAGGGTTGTCAAATTTCAGGTACTGCAATTTTGCAACGCTACATAATATCCTTATAGTAGTACTATGTTCTTCAGACAGCAAAGGTCCTGTAGTGGACTATATAGGGAATAGGATGCCGTTTGAGAGGCAGCCAGTAACACAGACCTTCTCCTTCTTGGCCAGGTAGAATAGGACATCTTCATAGATCTCCAGTCGGTCTCTCTCTGGGACGGTGCTCCACACGTCCAGCTCTGCAAACATCTGCTCTGCTTTCCTGGTTCACACACACACACAATCACGGTCATGAACAAAGATGACATGCATGACAAACATGGTTGTGAAAATCCCCAAATTCCCAGAATCAGGAGGGAATAGGTTGGGGAAAAAATTTGAAAAACACTTTTTTATAATCGGGAATTCAAATGACCATTCCACAAGGGGGCAGCATTACACAAGCTATAATCATCACTTCTGATCTTGCCCAGCTCAAAGCACTGCTGCGATTGCACATGGTCCAAGAAAGACTAGTTCACTTTCAACTTTAACATGAGAAGAAACGTGTTTAAAATACCTCATGACGTAAGTAAACCAAATCAATTACATGATCTCCATTCTAGCAGCAAGGCCAGCGGATAAGTAGTATTTCTAGAATGAGTGCATTCTAAAACAATAAAAATCAACAGACAACCTTGATGTCACACGCCCCCCCCCCCTCACAGCTGTTCATTCTAGGCCAGCCCAGCACACAAACAACATGGAGTCGCCACGACAACAGTGGCCTCCAAACTGGCTGGTTGTCAAGGTCACCAGCCGATCACTTTCCCTTGAGCCATGTCAGTGACTTTTACAGTTCACACCCAGACAAAGAGGGACACACACACACACAGAGACAGGGAGACTGCATGGTAATGAATGTGGTGGATTCAAATGCATGGGGAAGTCAAAATCCTAAAATCTATCTGATAAAGCAACGTTTCATTTTAGGGTTGGGGTAAGTTCATAAACCAATCTGCCTGTGATTTATTCAGGATGTGTACTTTTAGTGTATACTCATCCGCAAACAATACATCTGGTATGGCTAGATATGGAATATGGACTGACCACAAACACTAGACCATAGAGAGGTCGATGATTAAGTGGGGGCATATTGTCGGTGCTCCGGTGACACATGAGCCAGTAACTCACTTGGATCACGTCTGCGTGGTGTCATTGATTATCTCAATAGTGCCACATATTGGCAACTCCAGGAACCACATATCAGTGACAGAAACGAAGACATAAAGACTGAGGCTTAAACAGCAGCCTATTCTTACTGGCCCTAGTGCACTATATTATTAAGGAATTGGGTGGCATTTGGGATACATCTTGACTACGCCAAGAAAGGCACTTACTTGTATCTGGTGGTAGATGTCATTTTCTCGTGATTCTCCAAAAATCTCTGATACGTTTCCTTGGACTCCTTGTATTTGAGTCTGGCCTCCTCCTTCTCCTCTTTCTCTGTCTGCACCTTGTAAGCATTGAAGGCCTGCTTTTTCTCGCTTAATTTGGGCAGGGCACTTCATTGTGGAGGGAAGAAAAAAATTAATGTCAAACAGTTGGTTAGAAAAGTAATTGAATATTCATGTACGACATAAACATAATCAGAAATGCAAAGCTGGGTGGGTACCTGTAGCGTGGGTCATTGATGATCATTTTCATGGCTTGTTCCCAAGACGCATTGGATGAAACGCCCTGAAATTTTAAAAAGAGGATATTGAGCGTTAAGAGTTGACACTCAAATCACCTCAGCTGTACAATCTGCGTTACAGCTCATATGTAGCAAAGCTGTGTATGAGGGCAGCTTATGTCACCATCAACAGCAAACAATACATTGTGCTGGGAGTAGCCTATGTATTAAATTTATGCACTCATGTACCAGACCTGGGTTCAAATACTGTTTCAAATATCTCAATTACTTTAAAATATATTCAAAGGAAGTATTCAAATATATTTTATTTAAAAAGACAGGTAGTCTTTCAATGTAGGCATTTCATCATTGTACTTGTGACATTACAACTAGTTAAATATATCTGGAAATATACTTGTAAGTATGACAGTATTTTCAAATACCTGGGTTAAATGTATGTATTTGTACTTGAGTCAGTGTATTTGGTTTTTACAAATAACCATTCAAATAAAAAGTACTTGTTTTGGGCTGTGTTTTAAAAACCAGATACTCAAATATACACTGCTCAAAAATATAAAGGGAACACTTAAACAACACAATGCAACTCCAAGTCAATCACACTTCTGTGAAATCAAACTGTCCACTTAGGAAACAACACTGATTGACAAGAAATTTCACAAGCTGTTGTGCAAATGGAATAGACAACAGGTGGAAATTATAGGCAATTAGCAAGACACCCCCAATAAAGGAGTGGTTCTCTGCAGGTGATAACCACAGACCACTTCTCAGTTCCTATGCTTCCTGGCTGATGTTTTGGTCACTTTTGAATGCTGGCGGTGCTTTCACTCTAGTGGTAGCATGAGACGGAGTCTACAACCCACACAAGTGGCTCAGGTAGTGCAGCTCATCCAGGATGGCACATCAATACGAGCTGTGGCAAGAAGGTTTGCTGTGTCTGTCAGCGTAGTGTCCAGAGCATGGAGGCGCTACCAGGAGACAGGCCAGTACATCAGGAGACGTGGAGGAGGCCGTAGGAGGGCAACAACCCAGCAGCAGGACCGCTACCTCCGCCTTTGTGCAAGGAGGATCAGGAGGAGCACTGCCAGAGCCCTGCAAAATGACCTCCAGCAGGCCACAAATGTGCATGTGTCTGCTCAAACGGTCAGAAACAGACTCCATGAGGGTGGTATGAGGGCCCGACGTCCACAGGTGGGGGTTGTGCTTACAGCCCAACACCGTGCAGGACGTTTGGCATTTGTCAGAGAACACCAAGATTGGCAAATTCGCCACTGGCGCCCCTGTGCTCTTCACAGATGAAAGCAGGTTCACACTGAGCACATGTGACAGTCTGGAGACGCCATGGAGAACGTTCTGCTGCCTGAAACATCCTCCAGCATGACCGGTTTGGTGGTGGGTCAGTCATGGTGTGGGGTGGCATTTCTTTGGGGGGCCGCACAGCCCTCCATGTGCTCGCCAGAGGTAGCCTGACTGCCATTAGGTACCGAGATGAGATCCTCAGACCCCTTGTGAGACCATATGCTGGTGCGGTTGGCCCTGGCTTCCTCCTAATGCAAGACAATGCTAGACCTCATGTGGCTGGAGTGTGTCAGCAGTTCCTGCAAGAGGAAGGCATTGATGCTATGAACTGGCCCACTCGTTCCCCAGACCTGAATCCAATTGAGCACATCTGGGACATCATGTCTCGCTCCATCCACCAACGCCACATTGCACCACAGACTGTCCAGGAGTTGGCGGATGCTTTAGTCCAGGTCTGGGAGGAGATCCCTCAGGAGCCATCCGCCACCTCATCAGGAGCATGCCCAGGCGTTGTAGGGAGGTCATACAGGCACGTGGAGGCCACACACACTACTGAGCCTCATTTTGACTTGTTTTAAGGACATTACATCAGTCTGTAGCGTGGTTTTCCACTTTAATTTTGAGTGCGACTCCAAATCCAGACCTCCATGGGTTGATAAATTTGATTTCCATTGAGAAGTGTGATTTTGTTGTCAGCACATTCAACTATGTAAAGAAAAAAGTATTTAATAAGAATATTTCATTCATTCAGATCTAGGATGTGTTATTTTAGTGTTCCCTTTATTTTTTGGAGCAGTGTATATGTATTTGAACCCAGTTCTGCTATTTATGGGAACATGTATGCATGTAGCCTATTTAAAAGATGTAACTTGGTGCTGAGATTATCTGGCTTGTTCCAGCCAAGGCCATACATTTTCTTCAAGCTGCAATATGGAACTTTTGGGCCAAATTCACATAGAAATCTGAGTCAGATCTCTCATTGAAACCAAGTCTAAGAAGCGATAGGTCTGTTCTGTGTGATATATCTATGATTCCAGTTCTTAAGTTGTTTTTTTATAGTCTTTCACTTTTATACACCATCTTCAAACATCTAAAGATACAATATTTCTGTTATGGAATATATTTCGGTGGTTTAGATGGTACAATGATTTTCTATACTATACTTGCTTGTTTTGTCATATAAACTGAAATTACAATTTTAGTAACCAGGAAATGGCAGAGCGATTTCTGCATAGTCCATCTTTAATTACTAATGGATGCAGGGTTAAGAGGGGTTGAGTACCAATAATTTAAAGAAATGCCAGAGAGAGATAGCTTACGTAAGTGGCCTTTTTGCCTGCCTTTCTCCAGTAGAGCGACTCATTCATCCATTATGAACAGATGATTTCTGGGCATGCATTTGCCTTGTCACAGTCCATGTCCCAAATGGCACCCTGTTCCCTACAAAGTGCACTTGTCAAAAGTAGCGCACTCTACAGGGAACAGGCTGCTATTTGAGACACAACCAGAGTTATTCTAACCCAGTGGAGCATGCCACTCTCCGCTGTCTTAATCCAGGCCCGTGCCTTCATCCAATAACGCTAATCATAAAGACGGAGTCATTAAGATCTCGCAGGGAAACGGTGAAAGCAATCTCAGAGGAGAGCTTTGTGCGCCAAATTAAAAAGACCTAAATATAGCTGTGCTGAGCCACCTCCTCGGTCAAAAACAACACATCCACTGCCACAGCAACAGGAGGCGCGGTGAGGATTAGCAATCATGCTAAAACCTGAGAGTGCTCACGATGAGGCGAGATGGATTCAGTCCAGGAGGGCCATATTGGTAAACAATCTTTAGGTGGAGTCCTTACAGCACTACGAGCACCTTATCATCAAACCGGATTAATGTGGTTCTCAGACAAAAGTGTGTGGTTGAGGTTCATTTTGTTGGCTAGCTAGGAGAGCTGCAACCGACTCAGTGGCCGTGTGGTTAGTGTCTGCCCTGAGATTGGAAGGTTGTGAGTTCAATCCCTGGCCAAGTCAAACCAAAAGACTCATTAAGCACTCAGCATTAAGGAGATCGACTAGTGTCCTGTACAAGTACAACCCCTGGACATCAAGCTGCCTCACGCTACAGAAACAGGAGCTAGGCTCCTGCCCTATGAGGCGTTCCAGCTCGCACAAGCTTCATTGACACACTTTGCCTTTATGAGCGAGATGTAATGTTCAGATTGTAAATTCCAATAATCATTGGGATGACACATGCAGGAGTCCCAACTGAGCAGCAGGAGAGTTAAGGAATCCTCACCTTCTCCTTCAGGAGCTCTTTAAAGGCCTGCTTGGCCTCTTCTTTCGTGTTCCACTTGTACGTTTTCTTCACCAGCTCTGGCCTCTCATCCTTTGAAGCGTCATTACTAAAAGGAGAGAGAGAAAGGAAGAAAAATATGAATACTGTCCTCAGATAAAAACGGCACCAAGGTTTTTGGTAGTCCGATGGTGTGTGTTCTTTTTTTAGAGACACATTTTTCTGGGTATTTTGAAGTTTTATTGGCAGATATAGATTAAAATATGAAATTGGGAGATAGGGAAAAGGTAAAGGGAAAATTTACAGAAAGTGAATGGTTGAACAGCACATACCGTCAGTGCCAGGGGCTGGTCAAGTGGTAGTGTGCCACCCATGGACCACATATTTCCCCATACCACTAGACCAGCCCCTGGCACTGACGGCATGTGTTCTGATAATATAGGTCGCCCCACTGACAGGAGAAACTGATGTTTACCATAGGTTTGTACATTAGGGTCGGTGCCTTTACTACATTTGAGTGAGATTCCTGGTGAGTTCATTGTAAAGCCCATGTTGCGGGCTTCTCTATTCTATCTGGGGGGAAAATGGGAGGTCTGTAGTACCTGGCTGGGGCCTCCATGCTGACCGCTTCTTCTGTGGAGTTCACAGGCGCCTCAGCGCTGACCTCCGCTACATGCATGGGCACCTGGGACATCTGTTCCTCCAAAACTGTTGTAATCGGCATCATGACCGGCATTTCCATCATCATGGTTGCCATGACAGCAGCACTGTCAGGCTGAAGGGTGGGGGCGATTACAGCGCAAGGAGCGCCTACCTCCGATGTCCTGCAATCAGTTACGTTAGTGATGGAGGACCTTGATAGTGCATTCCCCATGATGCTTTTAATTATAACAGGAGTGCCTTTTCAAATGTCACAATAATTAGGCCATTCCATTCTAATAGAACTATAAATAACAGATCAAAAGGAAATGTTTTTGATCATTTGATTAAGTTAATGTGTTCCATCATCTACAAAGATATTTTTTATTTGAGGTAATATAAAGGTAAAATGGCTTTGGCAATAAAGTCTTTAGAGTAGGGTTGGGCGGTATCCAGATGTTCATACCGTTCCTGTACCACACCGGGTAGATGGTATTACAGGCAGTGCACACAAGGGGCGCTATTTCCATCCCTCCCCAAAAAAACTATGAAGGCAGCAGGGATCTTGATCCAGAGGGGGATTGACCGTCTCTGCTGTAACCAAGAAGTTTGATCTTGCAAGTTAACCACTTAACTAGCAAGCCCTGAGTTGGAGATCATTTATTTGGCACATAGCTTATAGTTAGTTACAAGTTCTGGGGCGGGCGGGAGGACGGAGGGGTCAAGTCGCGGGAAGGACGCAATATTAGGACTGTAGTGACACACATTGGTTATGATTTAGTGCTTAGACTAAGCTGTATGTAATTATTCTAATTTACATAGTTAGAAAAGCAATAAACAACATTATTAAATCACTGTTAAGAATAAACACTAGTTATGTTGTTTTCCTTGGTAAAAGAAAGTTGCGCTCAGTCACACAGAGTACACAACAGCGGTCCAGAGCAGAGCTCCCAGCCTAACTCACTGAAGATGCCATCGGAGGAAACGATGACCCACCTAGAATGGTGGAGAGGAAATGAGGATCGCTTTCCAGTCATGGCCAACGTCGCCCATAATACATATGCAGCTGTGCAACAAGCACTCCGTCTGAACGCGTTTTCAGTACAGCAGGAAATATTGTCACTCTACTCCCAAGTCTTTAGGTAGGCCTAAGACAGGGTGTAAAAAAAAATAAAAATAAAAATAAAATAAAATAAAAAAATAATAATTTGGAGTCACTTAGAAATGTCCTTGTTTTTGAAAGAAAAGCACATTGTTATAAATTAAAATAACATAACATTGATCAGAAATACAGTGTAGACATTGTTAATGTTGTAAATGACTATTCTAGTGGGAAATGGCAGATTTTTTATGGATTATTTACATAGGCATACAGAGGTCCATTATCAGCAACCATCACTCCTGTGTTCCAACAGCACGTTGTGTTAGCTAATCCAAGTTGATCATTTTAAAAGGCTAATTGATCATTAGAAAAATGAAAAATGTTTCGCAATTATGTTAGCACAGCTGAAACTGTTGTCCTGGTTAAAGAAGCAATAAAACTGGCCTTCTTTAGACTAGATGAGTATCTGGAGCATCAGCATTTGTGGGTTCGATAACAGGCTCAAAATGGCCAGAAACAAAGAACTTTCTTCTGAAACTCGTCAGTCTATTCTTGTTCTGAGAAATTAAGGCTTTTCCATGCGAGAAATTGCCAAGAAACTGAAGATCTCGTACAACGCTGTGTACTACTCCCTTCACAGAACAGCACAAACTGGCTCTACCAGAATAGAAAGAGGAGTGGGAGGCCCCGGTGCACAACTGAGCAAGAGGACAAGTCCTCAACTGGCAGCTTCATTAAATAGTACCTGCAAAACACCAGTCTCAATGTCAACAGTGAAGAGGTGACTCCGGGATGCTGTCCTTTGATATTCTATAGTCATTTACAACATTAACAATGTCCACACTGTATTTCTGATCAATTTGATGTTTTTTTTAAATTTATGGACAAAAAAAGGCTTTTCTTTCAAAAACAACATTTCTAAGTGACCTCACATTTTTGAACGGTGGTATAAATGGTTACTCATTGTACTTTTAATTCAGTTTTAATTATAGCCTATTTTTAACCTCTACGGGATCGGTGTTCTTATACCGGGATGGTTGAGCTAAAGTGTGCTGATGTGATTAGCATGATAGTTGTAAGTAACAGGAAACTTTCCAGGTCATAGACATGTCTTATGTGGGCAAAAGGCTTACATTCTTGTTAATCTAACTGTGCTGCCCAATTTACAGTAAAAAATTGCTAATGTTAGAGGAGAGTGCACAATAACAAGACACTTATCACGGCAACTGGTTTGATACATTCACCTCCTTAGGTAAATAATGTACTTACATTCAGCAATCTTGCTCTGATTTGTCATCCTGAGGGTCCCAGAGATAAAAATGTAGCATAGTTGTTTTTCATAAAATCCACTTTTAAATTCAAATGTAGGGAACTGGGTTCTACAGTTTGAACCCCTGCTGTCTCTGGCTCCACACCCACCCCGCCCAGCCATCTAGATGTGTGAAAGTTAGTGTATAAGCTAATGATCCATCATGTATGACATTCCTGGGAGTGTGTAAACTTAATTTTTTGTATTACCATATCATTTCTTATGTTCTCTATAGTTATGTACTTGAAAGTGTATCAATTCGGCATATTTGGGCAGACTTGATACAAAATATTGTCCAGTATTACAATGCTTCACTGGATCAATGTTAAACTTTGCAAACTGCCTCCATCTAGCAGCAAAAATCTAAATTGCGACCTAAACTGCAATATCATATTATGGCCTTTCTCTTGCATTTCAAAGATACAAATAAAAAATGTAATAAATATATTATCTTTTACCAGATCTATTGCGTTATATTCTCCTACATTACGTTCACATTTCCACAAACTTCAAAGTGTTTCCTTTCAAATGGTATCAAGAATATTTGCTTCAGATCCTGAGCTACAGGCAGTTAGATTTGGATATGTCATTTTAGGGGAAAATTGAGGGTCAGATGATTAAGAGGTTTAAATCCAGACTTATTTGCACTGTTAGGTTATTTTCTTACATACAGTGCCTTGCGAAAGTATTCGGCCCCCTTGAACTTTGCGACCTTTTGCCACATTTCAGGCTTCAAACATAAAGATATAAAACTGTATTTTTTTGTGAAGAATCAACAGCAAGTGGGACACAATCATGAAGTGGAACGACATTTATTGGATATTTCAAACTTTTTTAACAAATCAAACTGAAAAATTGGGCGTGCAAAATTATTCAGCCCCCTTAAGTTAATACTTTGTAGCTCCACCTTTTGCTGCGATTACAACTGTAAGTCGCTTGGGGTATGTCTATCAGTTTTGCACATCGAGAGACTGACATTTTTTCCCATTCCTCCTTGCAAAACAGCTCGAGCTCAGTGAGGTTGGATGGAGAGCATTTGTGAACAGCAGTTTTCAGTTCTTTCCACAGATTCTCGATTGGATTCAGGTCTGGACTTTGACTTGGCCATTCTAACACCTGGATATGTTTATTTTTGAACCATTCCATTGTAGATTTTGCTTTATGTTTTGGATCATTGTCTTGTTGGAAGACAAATCTCCGTCCCAGTCTCAGGTCTTTTGCAGACTCCATCAGGTTCTTCCAGAATGGTCCTGTATTTGGCTCCATCCATCTTCCCATCAATTTTAACCATCTTCCCTGTCCCTGCTGAAGAAAATCAGGCCCAAACCATGATGCTGCCACCACCATGTTTGACAGTGGGGATGGTGTGTTCAGCTGTGTTGCTTTTACGCCAAACATAACGTTTTGCATTGTTGCCAAAAAGTTAAATTTTGGTTTCATCTGACCAGAGCACCTTCTTCCACATGTTTGGTGTGTCTCCCAGGTGGCTTGTGGCAAACTTTAAACAACACTTTTTATGGGTATCTTTAAGAAATGGCTTTCTTCTTGCCACTCTTCCATAAAGGCCAGATTTGTGCAATATACGACTGATTGTTGTCCTATGGACAGAGTCTCCCACCTCATCTGTAGATCTCTGCAGTTCATCCAGAGTGATCATGGGCCTCTTGGCTGCATCTCTGATCAGTCTTCTCCTTGTATGAGCTGAAAGTTTAGAGGGACGGCCAGGTCTTGGTAGATTTGCAGTGGTCTGATACTCCTTCCATTTCAATATTATCGCTTGCACAGTGCTCCTTGGGATGTTTAAAGCTTGGGAAATCTTTTTGTAACCAAATCCAGCTTTAAACTTCTTCACAACAGTATCTCGGACCTGCCTGGTGTGTTTCTTGTTCTTCATGATGCTCTCTGCGCTTTTAACGGACCTCTGAGACTATCACAGTGCAGGTGCATTTATACGGAGACTTGATTACACACAGGTGGATTGTATTTATCATCATTAGTCATTTAGGTCAACATTGGATCATTCAGAGATCCTCACTGAACTTCTGGAGAGAGTTTGCTGCACTGAAAGTAAAGGGGCTGAATAATTTTGCACGCCCAATTTTTCAGTTTTTGATTTGTTAAAAAAGTTTGAAATATCCAATAAATGTCGTTCCACTTCATGATTGTGTCCCACTTGTTGATTCTTCACAAAAACATACAGTTTTATATCTATGTTTGAAGCCTGAAATGTGGCAAAAGGTCGCAAAGTTCAAGGGGGCCGAATACTTTCGCAAGGCACTGTACATTACTTTAGGATTTTTACAATTTGATATAAAAAGGCATAAGGATAATGGGCTTATTCGTTTTTAGCCTAAGCCAAGTTCATTCACTTTTAAAGTTTTATAAAGTCATTTTTGTATCTGATTGATGTTGGCTTTGATATTACTGCACAATTTGTTAAGTACGCTATTGCTTGTAAGACAACTGACACAGACTCATGATTAATTTATTTTGTATTCCCGCTTATTGAAAGCTCTGCTGCAGGAGCTTATGTAATGCCTGTTGCGCAATTCAAGGACATTAACAAACACTTATGAATAAATATTTATAATATTGTCTAAGTATAACTTGTTGAAGTCAGGTGCTGCAAAGGAGGACCTAGTAAAACTGCAGTTGGCCCAGAACAAAGCGGCATGTCTTGCTCTTCAATGTTATCTGAGGGTTAATATCAATACTACGCATGCCAGTCTCTCTTGGCTAAAAGTAGAGGAGAGACTGGTCGCATCACTTCTTTTTATAAATAAATATCAATGTGTAGAAAATTCCAAACTGTTTGGATAATGAACTTACACACAGCATTGACACCCACTTACCCCACCAGGGGTCTTTTCACAGTCCCTGAATACAGGACAAATTCAATAAAAAAAAACATACAATATTATATAAACCCATGATTGCATGGAACTCCCATCTCAGATTGCTCAAGCGAACAGCAAACCTGGTTTCAAAAAACAGATAAAGCAACACCTCACAACTCCCCTATTTGACCTAGATACTGTGTGTGTGTGTGTATATCTATTGATTTGTAGGCTGTGTGTGACGTTTGACATCTATAAAGTTCCAACCTTGAGCTGTATTATTTCATGTTTTAGGTTGTATGTGGACATCAGGAAGAGTTGCTGCTGCTATCGCAAAAGCTAAATGGGGATTAGGGCTGGCCAAAATCTCATATCCCGGTATAGGTCATTTCATACCCCGATAACGATACATATCACGATATACAAATTCTGTAAATTCAATGAATAAATTGTTTATATAAAATGACCACACGTAAAGGCCTATTTCTTATTACATTTTGAATTATACTCAACAATTAAAAAGGTATTTTGCATTTGGTACCTTGGGTCGAGTGTTAGCACCAACTCACGAAACCCCCATGTCTCTGCTAAGTTTTAACCACAGCTGTTATCTCCTTCCAGCTTCACGATTCTTTGCCATGTGGTGTGCCGCGGGCAAAAGCCTCTTGCAACGTCTGAGTCGGGGGTTTGTTTTGAGCACTCAACTAATTTTTGGGGTCTCATTCGTAGACACTCTCCATACTGTTTCACATGATTCTTGCGTAGGTGTTAAGAGGTTAGTCTACCTACCACATATTTATTGAAAATGTAGGCTATGGCAAAAAAGGGAATTTTGCATGTCGGGCGCTGCCCCGACTCCATTCCGATTCAAAGGCTAAACCATCGTTTGTGACATCACAATGTTGTCACCATCGACAATGGCTGTCAATCATCATTGGTATATGATGCCATCATAATATCGCCCAACCCTACTGTAGAGTAGTTGTAACAATAAGCAGCTCTTACCCATTCTCCTCTGCTTTTATCATGGCTAAAAGAAAGGATATACACCTGTTAACAATGTCTCGCAGGAAACTTTGAGGAACACATTTCATGTCTATGAATAAATAGTGCAAAGATTAATTCATGCAAAGGGATGAGACTGATCCCATGATTACTAGTAGTTGTTTTTGTCTGACCCCCTGCTATTTACACTGGTCTAAAGGATGAGTAAATGCGATCCCTGGTCCTTCACAGTAGATTATAAAAGGATCATTAATGCACAGGCTCACCTTCCAGATCTTCAAGCTCTTTAGGTTTGGTCCACCGGGACTCCTTAGTCTGGGAGTTGTAGTAGTACGCCTTGCCATTGTCTGATTTATACTCCTTCCATGGGCATTTTGACAGCATTTGCTGCAAAGCACAAAGTAAAAATATGGCGTCTCTACCAGACCTGGGTTCAATTACTATCAGGTATTTCAATTACTTGTCAATACATTTCAAAACAAGTATTCAGATATTTGAAAATAGCATTTGAAAATACTTTCATTTTTTATATATATATATATATATATATATATATATATATATATATATATATATATATATATATATATATATATATATATATATATATATATATATATATTATTTATTTATTTAATTATTTTTTTTTTTACAAATAACCATTGAAATACTTGAATTGGGTTGTGTATTTGAAAATACTAAAATACACAGGCAAAAAGTATTTAAATAACAAATACACGTATTTGAACCCAGGTATGGTCTAGACACGCTCCACAAATTGTAGACGATGAAGATAGTTGGGGAGGAATAGTATTTGCGTTCCAAATCGTACCCTATTCCTTACGTAGCACAATATTTTTTTTACAAGCCTTACGGGTGCACTATGAAAGGAAGTAATGAACTATAAAGGGAACAGGATGCCATTTAGGACACATCCATAGTGTGCGGGGAGGGATGGGTACGTTTGTGAGGCCTTACTTCTGCAGGAGATTTCAAGTCATCAGGCTTCTCCCAGGAAGACTGCTTGGTCTCGGTGTTGTAGTAGTAGGTCTTCCCATCCATGGACTTGTGTTCTGTCCACACAGACTTCTGAGGATGACAACCACACGTTGCCTTCACCACGCAACAACACTTGCAACAGGTAAATGAAGGGCTCTGTGATACAAATTCTACATTTGCATGGAAAGTACTAGATTTCAAACCATTAAATCAAGCAGGTTTTCATCCCCCCCAAGAAATGTTTTCCATCTAAGGCTATAACAAAATTTAATTAAGTCTACATCTTTGCACAGAAAACAATGGGCCATCTGTGGTTAGTAAAGGCTTCCACTTAAAAATGTTCACTAACCTTCTTCGGTTGGTCATCCTGTGGCGTGCCATTTGTGGTACCCTGTTCAACATTACACATAGCAGGGTCGGTCATTTAGATACTGCTAGAGATCATTACATGAAATTAACTTATCCACAGAAATGAGGCTGTACTTACAACTGTTCCAGGCGCAGCAGTGACTGAAAAAAAAAGCAATAATTAGAATTCATAAAATCACTAAGACAACATAAAAGCTTTTTCTAAATATATATATTTTTTAAATAAAACATAGACCGATTCAAGCCTTACCAGTTGTGTCCACTCCAGGCTGCGGAAGAGAATTGTATTAGTTAACAAAAATGATGACCTGAATGTGCTTCATTAACACAACACAAGCTTGTACCCTCGAGCGTCTAACACAAAGACAAAAATCTCTGTGGTCTTGATACATCAGAGTTGACAGGTGGAAGGTTTATTTGACAGCTTGCAGCTCTTAGTGCATATAGTTAAACAGCTGGCTGCTGTCGAAAGCAACACACAGACTGAAATGTAGCTTCCATAAATCACTCAACCATTTACTGGAGGGAGAAACCTGGAGTGTAAGGATGTGATGCTCCATTTAACAAGATGTTTTAAGTGGTAAAAAAAAAAGAAAGTTGTTTTTCTTTGACTTTTCTCCAATTTAAGATTGAAATGATCTTGTCCCCGAAGCACTTTGAATGTCTGAGACACAAATTGTATTCATTTGAGCTACTCCACTCCAGATAACATTCATCCAAAGCAAACTAACAGTGCCTTCAGAAAGTATTCAACCACCTTGATTTTCACACATTTTGTGTTACAGACTGAATTTAAAATGGATTCAATTAGATTGTCACTGATCTACCTCAATGTCAAAGTGGATTTCTGTTATGAGAATTTCTTACAGATTAATAAAAAATGAAAAGCTGTAATGTCTTGAGCCATTAAGTATTCAACCCCTTTGTTATGGAAAGTCTAGGTTCAGCAGTAAAAATGTACTAAACAAGTCACATAATAAGTTGCATGGTTAACTGAACCAGTATCTGGACAGAGGAGGAGAAAATGAATGACAAATCTCCTCTAGCCCAGTTAGAAACCATTCATTTTCCCATATGTTTTTTGTATTTAACCTTTATTTTGACAGGGAGTCAATGCTGAGACCATGGTCTCTTTTCCAGGAGAAGCCCTGTATAACACCACAATACACATCAAAATTAACTCAGCAAAAAAAGAAACGTCCCTTTTTCAGGACCCTGTCTTTCACAGATAATTTGTAAAAATCCACATATGTTCACAGATCATTGTAAAGGGTTTAAAACACTGTTTCCCATGCTTGTTCATTGAACCATAAACAATTAATGAACATGCACCTGTGGAACGGTCATTAAGGCAATTAAGGTCACAGTTATGAAAACTTGGGACACTAAAGAGGCCTTTCTACTGACTCTGAAAAACACCAAAAGAAAGATGCCCAGGGTCCCTGCTCATCTGCATGATGTGGCCAGGGCAATATAATGCAATGTCTGTACTGTGAAACGCCTAAGACAGCGCTACAGGGAGACAGGGCGGACAGCTGATGGTCCTCGCAGTGGCAGACCACGTGTAACAACACCTGTACAGGATCGGTACAGCCGAACATCACACCTGTGGGACAGGTACAGGATGGCAACAACAGCCCGAGTTACACCAGGAACGCACAATCCCTCCATCAGTGCTCAGACTGTCACCAATAAGCTGAGAGAGGATGAAATGAGGGCTTGTAGGCCTGCAGTAAGGCAACTATGTTGCCTATGGGCACAAACCCGCCGTCCCTGGACCAGACAGGACTGACAAAAAGTGCTCTACACTGACGAGTAGCAGTTTTGTCTCACCAGGGGTGATGGTCGGATTCGTGTTTATCGTCGAAGGAATGAGCGGTATACCAAGGCCTGTACTCTATAGAGCCATGGCCAGCGAAGAGCCCGGATCTCAATCCCATTGAGTATGTCTGGGACCTGTTGGATTGGAGGGTGAGGGCTTGGGCCATTCTCCACAGAAATGTCCGGGAACTTGCAGGTGCCTTGGTGGAAGAGTGGGGTAACATCTCACAGTGAGAACTGGCAAATCTGGTGCAGTCCATGAGGAGATGCACTGCAGTACTTAATGCAGCTGGTGGTCACACCAGAAACTGACTGTTACTTTTGATTTTGACCCCGTCTTTGTTCTGGGACACATTATTCCATTTCTGTTAGGCACATGTCTGTGGAACTTGTTCAGTTTTTCTCAGTTGTTGAATCTTATGTTCATACACATATTTACACGTTAAGTTTGCTGAAAATACACGCAGTTGACAGTGAGGACATTTCTTTTTTTGCCGAGTTTACAATAAACTACACATTTATATACACGGTATTATACACAACAATATGAAAAACATACCAAACCATAAAAAATACATTCTTCAGTAACAGTCCCCTAACCACAATCAAATGCTTTAGAGGCACCAATTCTTCGAATTTTAAAGTGTATTGTAGATCATTCCACACATAAAAGGTGCAATGAAATTAAAAGGCTGATTTGCTTAACTCTAAACACCAAAGAAATCTCCAGAGTTTACCAACCCTGTGAATGGGTATGATAACTTGTCAACTTTTATAATTGGTTTGATTAGACAGCTCTTCAAGCGTTTTGTCAAAATACATTCTTACTCACCAAATATGGAGTTTCCCTGAGAAACTACTATAATTTACTGCTGTCACCTAGGGCTGTTGCGGTGACTATTACTGCCACACCGGCGGTCACAAGTCATGAAGGCAGTCAAATTCCATGTGACCGTTTAGTCACGGTAATTAGACATCTCCAAGCTGATACTGCCGATGGCCATTAGCAACTTTAATTTTTATTTCACCTTTATTTAACCAGGTAGGCAAGTTGAGAACAAGTTCTCATTTACAATTGTGACCTGGCCAAGATAAAGCAAAGCAGTTCGACACATACAATGACACAGAGTCACACATGGAGTAAAACAAACATACAGTCAATAATACAGTAGAAACAAGTCTATATACGATGTGAGCAAATGAGGCGAGATAAGGGAGCTAAAGGCAAAAAAAGGCCATGGTGGCAAAGTAAATACAATATAGCAAGTAAAACACTGGAATGGTAGATTTGCAGTGGAAGAAATGTGCAAAGTAGAAATAAAAATAATGGGGTGCAAAGGAGCAAAATAAATTAAATACAGTAGGGAAAGCTAAATTATAGGTGGGCTATGTACAGGTGCAGTAATCTGTGAGCTGCTCTGACAGCTGGTGCTTAAAGCTAGTGAGGGAGATGTGTTTCCAGTTTCAGAGATTTTTGTAGTTCGTTCCAGTCATTGGCAGCAGAGAACTGGAAGGAGAGGCAGCCAAAGAAAGAATTGGTTTTGGGGGTGACTAGAGAGATATACCTGCTGGAGCGCGTGCTACAGGTGGGTGATGCTATGGTGACCAGCGAGCTGAGATAAGGGGGGACTTTACCTAGCAGGGTCTTGTAGATGACATGGAGCCAGTGGGTTTGGTGACGAGTATGAAGCAAGGGCCAGCCAACGAGAGCGTACAGGTCGCAATGGTGGGTAGTATATGGGGCTTTGGTGACAAAACGGATGGCACTGTGATAGACTGCATCCAATTTGTTGAGTAGGGTATTGGAGGCTATTTTGTAAATGACATCGCCGAAGTCGATGATTGGTAGGACGGTCAGTTTTACAAGGGTATGTTTGGCAGCATGAGTGAAGGATGCTTTGTTGCGAAATAGGAAGCCAATTCTAGATTTAACTATAGATTGGAGATGTTTGATGTGGGTCTGGAAGTAGAGTTTACAGTCTAACCAGACACCTAGGTATTTGTAGTTGTCCACGTATTCTAAGTCAGAGCCATCCAGAGTAGTGATGTTGAACAGGCGGGCAGGTGCAGGCAGCGATCAACCGATCGCCGAAGAGCATGCATTTAGTTTTACTTGTATTTAAGAGCAATTGGAGGCCACGGAAGGAGAGTTGCATGGCATTGAAGCTTGCCTGGAAGGTTGTTAACACAGTATCCAAAGAAGGGCCAGAAGTATACAGAATGGTGTCGTCTGCGTAGAGGTGGATCAGAGACTCACCAGCAGCAAGAGCGACATCATTGATGTATACAGAGAAGAGAGTCGGTCCAAGAATTGAACCCTGTGGCACCCCCATAGAGACTGCCAGAGGTTCGGACAACTTGCCAACTGCCTGGTATTCAGCACTCTATTGTCCCTCTAATCACTCTGACATCAATGTAAACCGAATCAAAAATCGAATCAAACACTTAATGAGAGCCCATGTTGCACAATATTTCTATAGGCTATGCAATTGCGCGAGAAAACAGAGTGATGGCCTCTATTAAAGAGAGGATTCCATCAGCGTTCTATAGGCTAGGCCAACTATATTTACATATTCCTAATATTAAGCACATTGCTTGTCTTTACAAAAGGAGTAAAGCCTACCTGGCTGGAATGAAAACGAACCATGGGAAAAGCGTCCTCCATTCGCTATTTAAGTGCATAGATTACATGTATTATTGTTTCGAGATAAGTGTATGATAATGGTCCAATATAAATCAAAACAAGTCTGATGGGTGACAATACTATCACTTGTGAATGATGCCCAGCGTAAGGCAAGAAACAATGCCTTTTTTGCAACTTTTTCAAATCATAGTTGCCTGATGTAGCCTAGCCCATAGGCCTATATGTTTTGATAATGTTTTTATCACAACTGAATGTGGCCAAATAACTTAAAATTAAGCACACTTTTCAAGGGGTGTAGAGCCTAACTGGCATATATAAGCAGCCCGCGAGTATCAAGTTTAGAGAAGATAATTTACTATAAAAGTGCACCTTGATAATAAAAGCAGTACATGCATAATCACGTGGTCACTTTTGACAATGGTGTTTCCCCGTGAATGGAACATTTGCGCTTATAGCCTACTGCAGTGTGCGCATTGCCGCGCTTATGTGAGGAAATAGCCTATTGGTTTATCAACATTTTAAGCTAAACGTTCTGATCTGTTATGTCAGCCACATTGCGTAAAAAAGTTTGATGCTAGTGGTTGTATTAATTTGGGATCTATCGCATCCGACAACTGTCCCAAACGATGTTTGGCATATTTAATTCTCACACAGAATAGAATAGATTGACTGTACTAAGGGGGATAGTAGATTGACATAGGCTAGAAGCTCTTGCTGTTTGTTAGGTCTACTCATGTTGTTGGCTGATGAAAAGTAAAGTTTACTTACATTAAATATTATTACATTCCATGTAACGCATGTCAAATAGGTTCATACAGTGTTGTAGGTGATAAAAATCAGTGCTTTTTGGGGATTCTGTACTGCTGCTAGATCAGCCGAGATGCGAGTGGCAGTAATTCAGTTTATTGGAGGTGTTGAGGTGAATTTGGCACATGCACACTTGGTCAGAAACAATATACAGATTATTTCCAGACAAATTGTCTCTCTCGATTGCTCGTAAAATGTTATTTTGACCTTTTTTGGAAGTACATACCAGGTGTGACGTCAGTAAATGACGATAGTTGCTCACGGAAACTCCATATTTGGTGAGTAACGAACGCATTTTGACATAACGCTTGCAGAGCTGTCTACAACTTAAAAAGGCCAAATATAGATTGGTGTTGCTTTCCAAGACGACATTGAATGTTCGACTTAAAAAAATCAGCTTGAAAATCTATGGCAAAACTTGAAAATGGCTGTCTAACAATGATCAACAACAAACTTGACAGAGCTTGAAGAGTTTTTAAAATAAAAATTGGCAAATATTGTGTGCAAAGCTTCGAGACTTACCCCAGAAGACTCGAATTGCTTCCAAATGTGATTCTAACATTGAATTGGGGGTTGAAAACGTATCTAATCAAGATACATTAGTGTCGTTATAAAAAATATTCACATAATTTCTCTTCCATTTTGACAGTATTTTGTGCAGATTTAAATACATTTCAATCCCACTTTGTAATACAACAAAATGTGGAAAAAGTCAAGGGGGTTGAATACTTTCTAATGCTGAGCGATTAGTGCTTTTTGAGATCTGTTTGGTTTCCGTTTGATTATGAAAAATACCTTGGCATTGTTGAATACTCGTTTTTGATTGGCTTGAAGGGCATTCTAGAGGGTGCATTATTTCCCTATATAAAACGCACTGTATATTAGCACGGTAGAATTCAATGTCAGAAGTATTACAATGTAAACAAACTTTTAATCCGCGTGTCTGCATATTTCAAGACATATCATATGAGGGTGTAGTGAGATACCCAATGTGCAGGACGAGTCACTTATCACTCATCTTGAATAAAATATATACTACAAAGTTGGAACTTAAATCAATTCACCATCATTAACACAATGAAAAAAATCTAATGATTTATTATTAGAATAGCAGGCAATAGGGATGGGGGTGTGAGCATGCCGGTCTGGGTAGATAAGATGTAGTCGTCGTTTGTGTGCGTCTAAGTTATTGTTCGTATATGGTGTAAAAAAACATATATACACACAGAACAAAACTATAAACACAACATAACAATTTCAAAGACTGTACTGAGTTACAGTTCAAATAAGGAAATCAGTCAATTGAAATAAATATAATAGGCTCTAATCTACAGATCTCCACCTTAGTTTTTTTTACAGAGCTACAGGATTCACATAGATTACCTATTTTGAGATCAAAACGGTAAATATCGCCGAATAGTGGCAAGTTTGCATCTCTGTAAGAAAACGTGTACCTGTACAGTTCTGAGGGAAAAAAATGTTGCCTAATTAAGTTAGAATTATTATGGAGATGGAATGTACATGTTCAAGTTGTGTTGAATATTTAAATCCCTCTATATTGGTAGCCGGTGTCTGTTTTGGTAAGTGTTCCTATGCTTTGCCACGTTAGCTAATGGTGTCACTCCTGACAACCTGAGGGCTCTATTTTAAAAAGTGCAAAGCACAACAGTGAGGCAGTGGAGGAGGCAGGCGAGTGAGTTTACCGGTCCTGTTGGCTGCATCGCCGCAGCAGACATGTGAGGGGGCATCATCATCCCGGGGATCATAGGTGGCATCATGCCTGGTATCTAATAAAAGAGCATCATGAAATATTCATTGGACCCGTTAATTTCACCCCCCGCCTGGCGCACTGGGTGCACACTGGGTATTAATACACAGTGAGAGCAGACATGGCAGGGTGAGAGCGACGAACTGAGTCTTATACAGTGCGAACGGAGCCACAGCTTGTGATCTGTGAAGCTCCAATCTTCAGTTCCTCGCCGCCACCTGAGCCCCGTTTCTCAGGCAGGCAGCTGGATCATACACATCTCGGATCACACCTTTTTCATTTGGATAATGAGATCACACACTCCCCTCCGTATGCATTTGGACAGTGACGCTAACATTTGGAATTTGGCTCTATACTCCAGCATTTTGGATTTGATATCAAATGTTTCATATGAGGCAAAAGTACAGAATGTCACCTTTTATTTAAGGCATACCAGGGCTCCGGACTTTGGCCTAATAGGAAGTGAATGGTGAATTTTTATTAACTTTTAGTAAAAACAAAATGTTTGTGAACACTACTACATCAATGTCGATGCTACCATGATTATGGACAACAATGAATGAATCGTGAATGATGATGAGTGAGAAAGTTAAAGAAGCAAAGGTCATACCCCCCCAAAAAAATGCTTCCCTCCCCCATTATAGGTAATGGTGAGATGTTCGCATGTTGTTGTAGCCTCCAACTTTTTCACTCATCATTATTTATGATTTTTAACTTGTTATTTCTGTTAAAGGCCCAGTGCAGTCAAAAATGTGATTGTCCTGTGTTATATACAGTGGGGCAAAAAAGAATTTAGTCAACCACCAATTGTGCAAGTTCTCCCACTTAAAAAGATGAGGCCTGTATTTTTCATCATAGGTACACTTCAACTATGACAGACAAAATGAGAGAAAAATCCAGAAAATGACAATGTAGGATTTTTTATGAATTTATTTGCAAATTATGGTAGAAAATACGTATTTGGTCAATAACAAAAGTTTCTCAATACTTTGTTATATGCCCTTTGTTGGCAATGACAGAGGTCAAACGTTTTCTGTAAGTCTTCACAAGGTTTTCACACACTGTTGCTGGTATTTTGGCCCATTCCTCCATGCAGATCTCCTCTAGAGCAGTGATGTTTTGGGGCTGTTGCTGGGCAACACGGACTTTCAACTCCCTCCAAAGATTTTCTATGGGGTTGAGATCTGGAGACTGGCTAAGCCACTCCAGGACCTTGAAATGCTTCTTACGAAGCCACTCCTTCGTTGCCCGGGCGGTGTGTTTGGGATCATTGTCATGCTGAAAGACCCAGCCACGTTTCATCTTCAATGCCCTTGCTGATGGAAGGAGGTTTTCACTCAAAATCTCACGATACATGGCCCCATTCATTCTTTCCTTTACACGGATCAGTCGTTCTGGTCCCTTTGCAGAAAAACAGCCCCAAAGCATGATGTTTTCACCCCCATGCTTCACAGTAGGTATGGTGTTATTTGGATGCAACTCAGCATTCTTTGTCCTCCAAACACGACGAGTTGAGTTTTTACCAAAAAGTAATATTTTGGTTTCATCTGACCATATGACATTCTCCCAATCTTCTTCTGGATCATCCAAATGCTTTCTAGCAAACTTCAGACGGGCCTGGACATGTACTGGCTTAAGCAGGGGGACACGTCTGGCACTGCAGTATTTGAGTTGTTTGTTCCCAAACTCTGTTCCATTATCATACTTTTCACAGTATAATTCCAACCTCAGTGTGGAAGTATATATAAAGAATCTTTTTTTTTTTACTGAACTGGGCCTTTAAATCCAAAATGCTGGAGTATAAAGCCACATTTTACATCACTGTCCAGATACATAAAGAGGGGAGTGTTAGTTTATATTGGCAGCAAATAGTACAAACCCAAGTGATGAGAATATTTTTGTGCCAACTCTTGGGAAAAGGTAGGTTAAAAACAATTGCAACACACTCCAAAGAGTCAACCAAAGCTAAGCTTCTAGTCCAACTCCAACATTGTACTTCCTGGGTCCCCGGCAAAATTCATTAGGCCTATATTCAATTAAAATCGAATCACTACACAAGGTGGTCTAGGTTGTTGAGAGCTAAACTGGAAAATTCCAACAAATGACAAACGATTGATCTTTAAAATGTGTGGCCCACATTCTGTGACGACAACTGATAATGACAACTTAAAGCTTGATAGTCGGCTCACCTGTCCCATCGGTGGCATCATGCCAGGTGGCATCATGCCAGGCGGCATGGGAGCCATGTTGGGAGGCCTCTGTCCCATGGGTGGAATTCCCATTGGTGGGTAATGAGGCGGCATTCCCGGTGGTCCCATCTAGACAGGTGAAAATATAGGAGACACATGCTGTGAGATTCAACACACTCAATGAGACCCCATTTTGAGATGCCATTGGGAACACATAGAAGATACAGGTGTTTTCCAACACCAACTTACAAAAGGCGGTGGCATGCCTGAGGTTGGGACCCCAGCAAAAGGAGGTGCTTGGCTCTGGCCATTATTACCATCTGAAGACTGGACATGAATGAACAAGAGACCCCATTTATACAGTTACAGCTTGTATGTTAATATGGCTCACATATGTACTGTACTAGGCCTAGTCCAAACGGAAAACGTTTTGCAACTTAAACGAGTTTGTATTAGACAAATTCAGGTATGTCCATCCCTGTTCCCTGTCTTGCTTCCGTTTGGTTCCTAGAGTAAACGGTTAAGCGGTTTTCGTTGCAAAACAAAACATGCTTAACTTCCCGTGGGCTGTTCAGTTTTTTTGCAACCAAATTTTGCTAATAACAGGCAGGCTAGCTAGATAATACAGTTACCGCCATGCTAGCAAACATAGCTACCTAGCTAGCATGAACTATTCAATACATTGACTAGCTAACGTTAGCTGCTATTCTCGCGGAGTGTCAACGCAAACATATTGCTAGCTAGTTGGATAACGTGATGTGTTCACACAGGTAACTCCTCCACAAATAACATTACCCCTTTAACGCTGGTCTAACTTTTGCTAGGTACTGAAAAAGGATTCCCTACAGCAGTACGCTAACGTTAGCGAAGTAGCTGCAAACTAGCTGAGTAACGTTAACTGTTGAATTAGCTAGCTACGCGCTAACTAGCTAGCGACAGTTGACGACACACACTAAGCAAATTAAATATAGCTATGTTGGTTATCCCCTTTCATATATTGATCGTTTATGCCAAACACCTCATACAGTATGATACTTAAATGAGCTAGTAATTCAAAATATGGACATATTATCAATAAACTGTACTCACCATGTTGACTTCACGGTGAGCGTCCAGACCTGGCCACTCCACAATAACGTGCAATCGGATTGGTTAGTTTGCCTCTGAATGAAAGGGCAAAGGTGAACCAAATGTTCTCAATACAATCTACGCACAGATTGTAACTTGTAATTCTGTCGGGTAGACAACTGATTTTTCGGGAACTCATGGATTCTTTAGACTGAAATATCCCATATTTTTTCGACTGAATGTTTTCTTCATAATAATCACATCTGAAATATATATTTTTTATAAACTAAAGTATCAGCTATCACATCATGTAAGCGTCAAGACTTTACCGGTTTTAGGTGATGGATTTTTTTCTTAGATGGTCAAGGACATCAACCACCCGAGCAACGGCCTGTTCCACCCCCTACCATCCACAAGGCTAGGTCAGTACAGCTACATCAAAGCTGGTACCATGAGACTGAAAAACAGCTTCCATCTCAGGGTCATCATCAGACTGTTAAATAGCCATCACTAGCTGGCTACCACCCTGTTACTCAACCTTGCGCCTAAGAGGCTGCTGCTGCCCTAAATACAGTGCATTCGGAAAGTTATCAGACCCCTTGACTTTTTCCTAATTTTGTTACGTTGCAGCCTTATTCTAAAATTCCTAATCAATCTACAAACAATTCCCCACATTGACAAAGCGAAAAGTTGACATTTTTGCTAATTTATAAAAAAACAAAAACAGAAATACCTTATTTAAATAACTATTCAGACCCTTTGCAATGAGACTCGAAATTGAGCTCAGGTGCATCCTGTTTCCATTTATCTTACTTGAAAGGTTTCTAAAACTTGATTGGAGTCCACCAGTGGTGAATTCAATTGATTGAACATTATTTGGAAAGGCACACACCTGTCTATATGAGGTACCACAGTTGACAGTGCATGACAGAGCAAAAACTAAGCCACGAGGACAAAGGAATTGTCCGTAGAGCTCTGAGACAGGATTGTGTCGAGGCACAGATCTGGGGAAGGGTACCAAAACATTTCTGCAGCATTGAAAGTCCCCAAGAACGCAGTGTCCTCAAACATTCTTAAATGGAAGAAGTATGGGACCAGCAAGACTCTTCCTAGACCTGGCCGCCCATCAAAACTGAGCAAGACTTGTTCAAGGAGGTGACCGAGAACCCAATCGTCACTCTGACAGAGTTCCTCTGTGGAGATGGGAGAACCTTCCAGAAGGACAACTATCTCTGCAGGCCTTTATGGTAGAGTAGCCAGACGGAAGCCACTCTACAGTAAAAGGCGCACGACACTCCGCTTGGAGTTTGCCAAAAGGCACCTAAAGGACTCAGAAACTAGATTCTCTGGTCTGATAAAACCAAGATAAACTCTTGGCCTGCATGCCAAGCGTCACATCTGGAGGAAACCTGGCACCATCTCTATGGTGAAGCATGGTGGTGACAGCGTCATGCTGTGGGGATGTTTTTCAGAGGCAGGGACTGGGAGACTAGTCAGGATCGAGGGAAAGATGAACGGAGCAAAGTACAGAGAGATCCTCGATTAAAAACCTGCTCCAGAGCGCTCAGGACCTCAGACTGGGGTGAAGGTTCACCTTCCAACAGGACAACGACCCTAAACACACAGCCAAAACAACGTAGGAGTGGCTTCGGGACAAGTCTCTGAATGTCCTTGAGTGGCCCAACAAGAGCCCGGACTTGAACCCAATCAAACATCTCTAGAGAGACCTGAAAATAGCTGTGCAGCAATGCTCCCCATCCAACTTGACAGAGCTTGAAAGGATCTGCAGAGAATAATGGAAGATAATCCCCAAATACACGTGTGCCAAGCTTGTAGCGTCATACCCAAGAATACCTGAGGCTGTATTCGCTGCCAAAGGTGCTTCAACAAAGTACTGAGTAAAGGGTCTGAATGCTTATGTAAATGTGATATTTCGTTTTTTGAAAATGTTATACATTTTATACATCTGTTTTTGCTTTGTCATTATGGGGTATTGTGTGTAGATTGATGAGGGGGGGGGGGGGGGGGGGGGAACTATTTCATCCATTTTAGAATAAGGCTGTAATGTAACAAAGTGGAATAATTTCAAAATCTTAGCTAGCCGTCATCATCATGAAACAAGTCGACAATCTACTGGCAAATCCTTTTCAATCCTGGTCATATAAAGATAAATAATGAAGAGAAATTAAAGATAAAACGTATCAGTGCTCACTGGCCATTGGACATAAACATTACACAACAAGTTGGAAATCGCAAATTCAACAATGAGTGGTTTGGAAGTAATCAGTGGCTAACTGCAAGCATTGCAAAGTAATCACTAGCCTGCTATTCAGTGGGGTGGGTGTGTGGTCCAAGTATGGGTTTAAGGATCTCTTTTCCAAGCTTAACAGGATAAACATTCAACATTGGCAATGCTGTCAATCCAGCATGACTTCTGTCGTGTTCAAAACAACTGGAAACTTGGAACTGGGAAATCTCAGACTTCATTGAGTTCAAGACAACTGGGAACTCCGACTTGGATAATACGGTTTGAACTCGGAGTTTCAAGTCGGCAACTCTGGCCTCTTTCTAGAGCTCCGACTTGAAGATCACTGACGTCTTCATGATTCAAACTAGTTTATTTCAGAGTTCCCAATTTTCTTGAAAGCACATTGAATCCAGAGAATGCCAGACTTTGATGGCAACATTTGCCCACAAAGGACCGCCGCGCCACCTCCCTGTTCAAGTGAGCACAGCATAACAAGGTGAGTATGCCAGGGAGATATGTATGTTGTAGCTAAGAAAGTAATACTAAGTGTATGTTGTGTAGTAAGCTGTTAGTAGCCCATGTTCCTCGCCCTAATAATTTGGTCAATTTCCCCCTCATAATTTAGCCTACTGTTCAGACTCGGTGGTGCACATGTAGCATATAGCCTGTTTTAGAGAAATGTCATCATCGAATATTGTAAGAGCTTTCAATGACTGCTTATAATCCCCCTTTTTTATCCTATGGTTCTGACTTGGTGTACAGGGAGAATACTGTAAGAACGGCCCATGTTCTGAATTCTGTCGCTGTACATTTCTAAAGTGCTGAACAAATAGTTATTTTGACTAAGTCCATCCTTGCTCACTCATTAATGCCTTAATCGAAATTAGCAGTGACAGAGTTGACAAGCAAATACTCAAAACAGACATTCTTATCTCAAAAAATAAAAGTCAATACAAACATTTGTAAACTATGGAAAATTATTAATTTGACAAAAGATAGAACGTCTATCAGATCTTTCAGCACGGAGTTGAGATTAGACACATTTTTCTTATTTTTTAAGTGGTATAATACGTAGCAATTGTGTTTTTCCTCAGTTGCTTTATGACTCTAAAACCTAATTAAATTGAACATATTTGAACAAAAATTCATATTCGATGATAATCTATAAATAAAATAAAATGTATTTGTCACATGCTTCGTAAACAAGAGGTTTCGACTAAAAAGGAAATGCTTACTTATGGGCCCTTTCCCAACAATGCAGAGAGAAAGAAAATAGAGAAATAATTTTAAAAGTAAAACACGTAATAATACAGACACAATGAGTAACGATAACTTGACTATATACACGGGGTACGAGGTAATTGAGGGAGACATGTACAGTACATATAATTCCTAGTTAAGTGACAGATAATAAACAGTAGCAGCAGCATAGGTAATGAGTCAAAAAAGTAATGAACTTTCACACAAAGCTGCTAGCCATCAAGCTAACGAAGTTGGTAACAGGTGAGTTTTGCAATGGAGCCCTCTTTGGCTGGAGAAATAAATGAATGGTTCCAGTGCTGTAGGAGCTGTATCAACTACGCTTTATTTTGGGACAAACCTGGATCACTCAGAGTTCCAATGCACCAATTGTTTGCTTGCCGAGGATTATAGGCTTGAGGTTGCTTCCTTGATCATGCAGGTCACCAGCCTACATAAGAAACTAGGGAAAACTCAGAGTGGAATGTTTACATTTTCTTCGCCGGTGGCTGGACTGCGTTCGCGCTTGTTGGATGCATCTCCGCCTTGTCGTTTTTTGTTATCTGACTGGCTGGTGTTGCCTGGAGCTCCCACATCTGATAGCGGAGTCGAAGGAGCACAGCAAGAGGAGCAAGGCAATCAATGATAGTCGCATAAGCCTCCTCCAACGTCATTTTAGAGAATTTGGCAGAATGTCCCAACGGCCTCACAACCGTAGACCCTATGTAACCATGCCATCCCAAGACCTCCACATCAGGGTTCTTCACCTGGGGGATCGTCTGAGACCAGCCACACGGACAGCTGATGAAACTGTGGGTTTCCAAAACCGAATATTTTTGTACAAACTGTCAGAAATGTCTCAGGCAAGCTTATCTGTGGGTCTTGACCTGACTGTAGTTTGGTGTCGTAACCAACTTCAGTCGACATATGCTCACCTTTGATTGTCACTAGCACACTGGAGAAGTGTGCTCTTCGTGGATGAATCCCAGGTTCAAATGTACCGGGCAGATAGCAGTATGTCGTCGTGTGGGAGGTTTGCTGATGTCAACGTTGTGAACAGAGAGCCCCATGGTGGCGGTGGGGTTATGGTATGGGCAGCCGTAAGCTATGAACAACGATCATAATTGCATTTTATTGATGGCAATTTGAATGCACAGAGATGCCATGACGAGATCCTGAGGCTCATTCTCGTGCCATTCATACGCCGCCATCACCTCATGTTTCAGCATGATAATGCACAACCCTATGTCGCAAGGATCTGTATACAATACCTGGAATCTGAAAATGTCCCAGTTCTTCCATGGCCTGCATACTCACCAAACATGTCACCCATTGAGCATGTTTGGGATGCTCGGGATCGACGTGTATGACAGTGTTCCAATTCCCGCCAATATCCACCAACTTTGCCAAGCCATTGAAGAGGAGTGGGACAACATTCCACAGGCCACAATTAACAGCCTGATCAACTCTATGCAAAGGAGATGTGTCATGCTGCATGAGGCAAAAAGTGGTCACACCATATACTGACGGCCCTACCTTTTTTTGAAGGTATCCGTGACCAATAGATGCATATCTGCATTCCCAGTCATGTGAAATCCATAGATTAGGGCAAATTTATTTATTTAAATTGACAGATTTCCTTATATGAACTGTAACTCTTTGAAATTGTTGCATGTTGCGTTTATATTTTATGCAGTGTATAAAAGTGTGGCGCGAAAACAATAGCCACGGCTGACCGAAATCCATCTGCTGCTCAGACATCAGCGTACTTGGTAACTGGAAAGCACCCTTACTTATTGATCCACCCCGATCTCAATGAGTGGAGGCCAAACGCCAATATTGGAATTTTGAACGATTGTCTTCTGCTTCTCGCTTTGATCTCAGTTGGACGAAGACACCACCCTGGAACTGTTTGAACAGGAACCTTCTCCATTTTTCGCACTGGAAAGAACATTTGGGAATCCAACCAGAGATTGAGCTACTATGGAATTCCACGTAAACACATTCAATGCAGCCTTTTCTCAATCCTTTAATCCCTATTGGTGTGAGCGTGTACAACTGTGTGTACCTCAATACTGCTTAGGCTATCTCTCTCTTAAATTCCTCACTTTCTTGTTTAGAATCATTGTTGCTTGTCCTATAATTGCTTGTCCTATTCTTGTGAGTTAAAAGAAACTATCCTCTCCTAAGTACTTCATTGCTCATAATTTTTCCATAATCTGTCACTGATTCATTTATCCTGTACTGTAGTATTTACTTGTTTTATAATAAATCTTCTTTGTGTTATAAAATAATATCACCGTCTCTGAGATTTTGAATCCGACTTGTCATTGAAAGAACTCTACAGAACCTTCAGATTATAATTGTGACACGTACCGTTTGTCCTTACTTGCTAAAAAAGTTCCCAATCAACTTAAATGATATGTGGTACCACTGTATACATCCATATTTTATATTCCATAATTAATTACCCAATGAATTAGACATTATCATAAGGTTAGGCCACTCTGCTACACTGTTTAAAAGTTTTGCTCACATCGGCCACACAGAGCGAGAGCACAGTCGTCCAGAACAACAGGGGCGCGCTAGCCAAGGTTGCCAGGTGCACGGTGTAGCCTCCGACACCAAACATGCAAAAGGACAATATAGGTGGAAGGTGGAATCCTATTACACTGGCTCTGACACTCGCCGTATATGACAGGGTTTGCAGACGATAACAGACGATAACGGATTACAAAGGGAAACCCAGCGATGAGACACCCAGTGACCCAGAACTCACAAATGATGTTCACTTCGAGGAAAACAGGACTCAGGGTTGTTTTCCTCGAAGTGAACATCATTTGTGAGTTCTGCGTCACTGGGTGTCTCATCGCTGGGTTTCCCTTTGTAATCCGTTATCGTCTGCAAACCCTGTCATATACGGCGAGTGTCAGAGCCAGTGTAATAGGATTCCACCTTCCACCTATATTGTCCTTTTGCATGTTTGGTGTCAGAGGCTACACCGTGCACCTGGCAACCTTGGCTAGCGCGCACTGCGCCCAGCCCGCCACAGGAGTCGCTGGTGCGCGATGAGACAAGGAGATCCCTACCGACCGACCAATCCTCCCCTAACCCGGACGACGCTAGGCCAATTGTGCATTGCCCCACGGACCTCCCGGTCGCAGCCGGTTACGACAGAGCCTGGGCGCGAACCCAGGGACTCAGCTGGCGCTGCAGTACAGCGCCCTTAACCACTGCGCCACCCGGGAGGCCTATACTTACAATTCTAACAGCTTTTTTTGTTAGTAGAGCATTTAACCGTCTTAAAATACAGTTCAATTTCTTTTTGTAGGGTACAAAAATGTGGTGAAAGCTGCTATACTGCCCATGTTGCGCTCGTGTTGTCCAAGAAACGCCATGGTGCAATGCTCGATGGCTGACACGCGTTCATTCTATCTTGTGAATTAAAATAATGAGAAATAAAGTTGATTTCGGTTGCATATGGCCTCAACTATACACCACTGGTTATATGGTAATGAAGCTACTATATAGCAGAAACTTTAGCTAGCTAGTTCACAAGCAACTAATGAGTACTTGAAATGAGTACTGAAATACTGGACCACAGCTATTGTACTTACACATAATCGATAAATATGGTACTGTACAATAGGGGACATGAAAGAATAAAGGAAAGCCACACACTCTCGATGCAATCATTTAATAACCTAATATCCAATGTTTAGACAGACAAGTTCTGTGTTGCAGGTAGAACGTCACACTGACGCGACGCTGATGGCAAAGCAACGTGGCGCATATAGTGGAGGTGCCTCTATACAGTGAATTATGGTAGCCGTGATTGTGACCTGTGTGCTGATCGATTGGTCCGTTTTAATTAATAATCTGTTTGCTCTGATTGGTTGCAGGTTCGAATGCACTTCCACCTGGGGTGTGTACATTACGCCAGGTTTTGTAACAACCGTTTACTCCAAACGGAAAATGTTTTGCAATGAAAACTCTGCTAGGTCCTTCCCCGTTTTATTTCATTTGCTCAGTTTGCTTCCGTTTGGTAAACGGTTTCCGTTGCAAGACGTAATGAATACACCACTGTTTCCTTAAAAATGCTGGCTCCTTTCCCACTAAACACATTAGTTTTGTCAATTAAATAGCGTTTTATCAACTACCACTGCCCTCAAGAGCTGCTTCTTCACTTCAGTTTGTTCCTCACTTTATGCACCTTGTTTGAAGAGTGAGGTAGCGCCAGTGTTCCTATCACTGTCCCACATCAGACCTAGCTATAAAACGCCAATACGTGAATTCTTCCACAGTCACTACTAGAAAGGTTCGGAAGCAATTTTTCAACTAACCTGCACTTGACGCTATTTTCTTCATTCTCGATTCTATGGAAGAATTCACATATCGCCGTTTTAATGTATAGCTACACCAGACCTAGCCTGTGAAACATTCACTGTTGTCTAATCTTCAATCCTGTCTGTTAATTGTAAGTGTCCTGAATAGCATGTGACTGGTAGCTGTGTTGACAGCCAGCCACTTTAAGTCTTTCAGACTCTTTTGATAATAATATTAACAATAATCCCTATGTAACACTCTCTGAAACTATTTGAGATACTTCTATTTGCTTGAATTGAAGATGGCAGGTGGATGCCCAAGCCCCAAGGCCCCAGACGGACACTGAGAGAAAACATATGAAAACCAAACAACTAAAACACACTGTGAGTAACTAAAACAACAGTGCACACGAGGACAGGCACAGAAAAGTGGGTGAGTGTCATGAATGTGTGCTTTCCACCAATTAAGACTTCAATGACTCTGCCCAATGTAACCTGCTTACATACACAACCACATTATGTTATTTGGCACATAGCCACCGATGTGTTTTCAGTGTGAGAGTTATTCAGCAACGTTTTTTTTAAATGATGTTTTAGATATCATAACCGCTACCCATGTCTGGAAATAAAGCATGACATTGTGGTTGACGTTCAGACCAGGGGGCCAGGGTTCCGGTCTGGAAGCACACTTTCCACTGTGATCACTTTTGGTACTGCAGTTTAGCTGAAGTCGAGCCCAAAGGGACAATTCCCATCGACGGACCCATAGAGAAGTGAAATTGTAAAATTACTAAACAAACTTTACTTTATTTAAAACATTACATTTTTTGTATTTTACCCTATTTTTCTCCCCAATTTCGATCTTGTCTCATCGCTACAACTCCCCAACGGGCTCAGGAGGCGAAGGTCGAGTCATGCGACCTCCAAAACATGACCCGCCAAACAGCGCTTCTTAACACCCCCCCGCTTAACCCGGAAGCCAGCCGCACCAAAGTGTCAGAGGAAACACTGTTCACCTGACGACCGAGGTCAGCCTGCAGGTGCCCAGCCCACCACAAGGGGTCGCTATAGCGCGATGATCCAAGTAAAGCCCCCCGGCCAAACCCTCCCCTTACCCGGACGACGCTGAGCCAATTGTGCGCCGCCCTATGGGACTCCCAATCATGGCCGGTTGTGATACAGCCCGGGATCGAACCCAGGTCTGTAGTGACGCCTCTAGAACTGTGATGCAGTGCCTTAAACCGCTGCGCCCCTTGGAAGGCCTAGTTATCACCTTTGTGCAAAAAAATTAACTTTCTGCGAGGACATAATCATCACGTGATGACGTTGTCGCTGCTCGCGCTTGCTCCAGTGCGCACTGAGTGCTAGCGCGTAGGCGTTATCGGCTTTGTAAAGCAGATGGCAGGATGGCAGCTACCATGAAGCGGCGTATGCGAACGTGAGTGGATTATGTTGAAAACAATGGCCAGCCATCTTGGACACTTTCTCCAGTTCAGATATACCTCAGTGGTTCAGACACATCAGAATTACCTGCAGCAAGACGTGATGATTTGAAGAACATGGAGCAATATTCCTATAATTGGCTTCCATCCTACACCTATAATCCTAGTGTCAGGGCAGAGTTGGTTTCAAAGGGAGTGGGAAATTGTCTAATACAAGGCTATCTATCCCTTTATATGTTGTTGGTCCCAACTCGCTTGCATTCTGTATGGAATAGTGTGGAAAGCACAGTGAACCATCTATGTCATATTGACATAGGAATTACATTATAAAATGTCTCTTGAGCAATGGCATTATGCACATGCAGATTAACGTAATCAAACCTCCTTTGTAATGGATTGTCGCCACTAACTATTTAAAATAGCATAATATGGTCATTTAGCAGCTCACGTTTATCAATATATGGTACATGTATATAACAAACTGACCATATCTTTCAGATGCAACGGAAAATTGCATCTGTGTTTATCCTGAAATGTCGGCAATACACGGGAGAGTTTTTCACACAAAACAAGGTCAAGCAGCTCACCCATGTGCAATTTGTTGTTCAGACAGAAAATTAGTTAAATGACCCGATAAAAGCATGGATTTCTGAGAACAAAGAAATATATTTTCATTTGGTGGGTACCAAGTGTCTTGAAAGGAAATCCATGGCTTTTCAAGTAAAGAAACATCCCCGACATACCCTGCACAAACATTCCAAAAGGATGTCAATAATAAGGCTGTCTGTGACAGATGTCTGTGACAGATGTCTGTGACTAGGACTTAATGAAAATGGTGTTTATGTTCTTGGATGCTAATGGTGTGTAACTAAAGCATGCAACAGGATTGTTCTGAAACCAATGTGTGCCCACAAGTGAGGTAGATGACAATAGACTGATCCGTTCAATGACAAGTGACTCTGCAACACTTGATATCCATTAGCTTATCAAGCTCAGAGCAGAGTAGTGGTCCAGGGTCACCATGCAACCATTCTTTTTTAGAGGAGGCACGAAGTACGTGATAATGGAGCTGATTGGAGAATTTAGCATTTTTCTAACACCTGAAATGCAATCTAGAGCATCCTAATCAATGCATAATTAAAGCACAAATATCTTGATATTATCATAAGGTGCCAGATTGAATGTAAGTATTTTTCTGAATATCTAACCACACCTCTTGAGCTGTCTGTATCCTCCTTACTTGTGGTTCTGTTTTTAAAGAAAGTAAATATGCTTCTCTGCATCTCTGCTAAAATCTAGGTAAAATATTGAAAGAAATGTGAGTCTTATTCAGTACATTTAGTAATTGCTTGCTTTTCTAAAGTCTAGCAACCTTGCCAGCAGGCATGCCAGCTAAGATAGTTAGACAAGCTACACTATCTTGATTGATAGCCTGAAATGGCTTGGTAGCTAGTTATGAGATTGGGAACCCAACTTCATACAATTACTAGGGGGCTAGTATTACAGAGAAACAACAAAAATATGTTTGTTTTATTTATTCATCAAGAAGGAATCAATAGGCTACATAGGCTGATCAAATTCATTGAAAAACATACTGGCAGCTAAAATCAAATCAAACGCTGTGTGCAGTGACATCACAAAGGCACGTTCCCCCTCAGATTTGTCCAGTTTAAAAAATATATATATTTCTGAATTTAAATTAATGATTAAACGGGCATGACAACATTGGTAGACAGTATACAGGATATGGGAGACTTTGTACTTATTAATTCTGAAATAAAGGGCACATTTGGGAAGAAAACCGTGTACCATTGCTTGGTTTCCAGCATTCAGTTACCTTTAGTTGTCACAAGCCCATAGGGACTTTTAGAGTGTGAGTGCATTGTTGCCACAGGAAGCCTCATTGGAGCACATCAATCTGATGCAAGCTTTTGGAGTGGTTTTGTATTTCATTCCATTTCTTGTCATACCCAGGGTACAGTTTGTCATCGTTTAACATCACTTTTTGGAACGTATTTCTTCTTCAGTAATAAACTGGTAATAGATTTGTTTTCTATATGAAACAAAGCTACATTTCCATGTCCAATCACGTACAAAGCTTTGCACAATGTATTCATAAAAGACTCCCTTATTCATGAATGAATTCCAGCACAGTTCATGTGCACCTCACTGCTGAATATGGGATTGATTCACAATACAGTCAGCTGGTCAATGGCTGCCCTCGGCCTTTTTGAATCAATCAGCTTTGAGTTTCCCATGCCCTCTCTGACCTGCCTCGCAGGCACCTCTCTCTCTCTCTGTCTCTGTCTCTCTTTTTTTTTTTTCATTCAAATATTATCTTTTTCTTTCAGTCATTTATATTCTTTATTTCATTCATTCATATATATATATATATATATATATATATCTAACAACTAGCTTAACTTAATGGTTTCCAATGTCACATTTGCCATCCAAGAACTTCCACAGCATTCTAATATACAATCTGGTTTATCTTTGATGGTGATGTCCCAGTTGGTGTGACTTTGTTCATAGGTCTTGTCAATGACACCGAATGCTCTTTTTTTTACTGTTGATTCTCCCCACAGGACTAAGTAGGACCTCATAACATGGGAAATCCTTAAACCATTCCAACACTTGCTCCCAGTTTGAAAAAGTACTACTTAAGGGCAGGGCTTATACATTTCTGGTTCACTCTACAGTGGGAAGAATAACCTAAAATAGTCCCTCTGCTGCCATGGAGATGCTGCTTTAAAATGGCTGTGTCCGTCTAAAAGCGTATTTGACCTGTGGGGAGATATTGACCTGTGCAAGATACGGCTCCATCGACCCACCAAAAGCATGGCCTCTATGTTGATAACGTGAACATCTGCCTATTTGCTTGAATGCATGCTATACATTTTCTACATAGTGTAGAAACCACTATACCATTCACCTGAGAGAAAAGACTTGAGATTTACTCTGCGAAATGACATGTTGGGTTTTTACCTACAATGGTGTTAAGTCTTTCAAAGAGCATTGTATGTGCATGGTAAACCTTTGACACATATCCAGGGAAGTTATTTAGTTTCGTTCTTTTTTTACGGCTTGCAATTCCGAGCTCACGCAAAGAATTGGATTTACTGAAGGGTAACCACCACTTTTGAGTCTCTTCTGAAAGTATGGCTGATTTCATGAATATCAATCACGAAAGTCCCCCCCCCCCCCAAAAAAAAAATGACACAAGCCTTTCCATGTAAATGTAGGTCTTAAAGATCAAAAAAGATTGTACCAAAGACTTCCTTCCCCCTGAAATGCATGTTGCAAAGTGAAACAAATCCTTGTTGCAAACCACATCTTTCTTTTGCTTCTGAAATAAGACCCATACTGGATTTTCTTCTGTTGGCAGATACGTACACATTGCTGACAGTCTCTGTCAAAAGGAATTACTGTCGCATTGTCCATGTCATCTGAATATTATAGTGATGTCTTACACTTGAGCGTAAACACCCCTCCCTCCTCTGCAGCTGTATTCAGTTAAACCTTATCGTACAGTATTGTCATCAGGGCACGATTGCCATCTCATTTCGTGTACGTGACCGACAGGATTATCCCTGTTGGTACATATTCCTTGTGCTCTTCCAAAAGAGGAGCAGTATGTGTGAGGAGAATGGATGTGTCGTAGCCACTGTCACAGTCAACGTGACTGACAGCTTCTTTGGGCAGTTTATCAGTCAATTAAATTGAGATGTGTCACATGCTGTCAAGTCTGAGGGACTCTCTGAAACCAGGGCAACAACTCAGATTCATGCCTCCAGGGATAACTACAAAATGGTTGCTTTCTACAGGTCTGTCAGACACCATAGGGCTGTTGTGTGCTCTTCAATGGTGAGAGAGATGAAGTTGATTTAGACCAGTGGGGTCTTTCAGAGGGGACCCCTTTTTTTCCCGCCAGACTTTCTGGGGACCCCGTTCGACCCCACCCCACCCAAAATCTAATGACACAACCTTCAATTCATTACATTTTCCTTTCTTATCAAAATGAAAAGAAACCAATAAATCAATTTACTCAATGTTTTTTTTTTTCTTCAAATGATCTTTCTCCAAAAAATAGTTTTTGGTCCCATACAGTAATATGTACTTCTTTTATATGTATTTTTTTATTTATTTTGGCGACCCCACTGCAGTTCCCCCATCGTGCCCGGGACTTTGAATACCACTAGTTTAGACGTTCAATCAATGAAGAACTTGTCATATGTATTTATTTAATTATGCAATTTAAATAACCATGTATGCCAACCGCAAGGAACTGTTTTATTTATCTTGATATTTCAAGCTGGCTTTGTTGTGTTTTTGGGCCACCCGGTGAATTCTGTTCAAGATTCACCAGCTTGTGTGTAATAAAGGACCATGGCCGTGGTTGTTGTACAGGGCAGATTACATGGAAAAGAGACAGGCTAGGATCAGACAGTGGACAGGAGGGCACTGGTGTAGATTAGATGGGGATGCTCAAAGGGACATGCCGACACAACCCCGGGTACAGCACCATGAATGGGTAGCAAGAAAGGATAACCTGGAAAACACGACCCATTGCTTCTAAACTATGGTCATAGCGATCATATTACTCACATGAATTGTGATTCTCTAGTAATTGTATTTCTTTGTTGATGAATGTACACAATGGGGTGAAGAGAGACAATCAGGTCCAAAATGATTGCCAACCTTTATATAGAGACAAAAAAAAAAGACTGTATAGAATAAATAATACAAATACAATATAGCTCAGTATCCAAACAAAAAATTGGGAAAATATATTATTTTTTATACTAATACAATTGCTCAGAGAAAGAGACTTAGTTTAACAAGTAATATTGTTTCAAAAAATTATTTAGACGGCAATAATTTTAACCCCTTTTCCAATACCTTTTATAATGCCACACCTTACAAGGAAAATAGCATTGAGCCTTTTTCATAAATGTTTTCTGAGATTGAAGAACACACTGGGAGTGACCTTAGACCATTCTTCCATACAGAATCTTTTCTAGATCCTTGATCAATCAATCCAATTTATTTATATAAAGCCCTTTTGACTTCAGCCGATGTCACAAAGTGCTTATACAGAAACCCAGCCTAAAATCCCAAACAGCCAGCAATGCAGATGTAGAAACAAAAACCTAGGATATCCTTCATCTGCGCTAATGAACTGCCCTCTTCAATTAAAACCACAGGTTTTCAATGGGGTTAAAGTCCAGAGACTGATATGACCAATGCAAAATGTTGATTTTGTAGTCAATTAACCCTTTAATTGTGGATTTTGATGTGTGCTTGTGTGTCTTGCAGGAAGATCCACTTGCGGCCAAGTTGCAGCAACCAGGTTTTTGGTTAAAATGTCCTGGTACTGGGTAAAATTCATGATGCCGTTGATCTTAACAAGGGCCTCAGGACCAGTGGAAGCAAAATACCCCCATAACATCAAAGATCCACCACCATATTTTACAGTAGGTATGAGGTTCTTTTCTACATATGCATATTTCTTTCAATACAAAACCCACCACTGGTGTGCGTGGCTAAAGAGCTCTATTTCCATGTCATCCAGCAAATGTAAATGCCTGGAGTTTGTTAAACGGCATTGGCACTTGGATTGGAATTGATGCTATGGTCAGACTGCATGAAAATAGAGCTCTTTGGCCATACACACAAGTGTAAGATTTTGCGTCGAACGAAAGCCAGGGGAAAAAGACAGGGAAATGACTGTATTTGCAAATGATCCTGAGGGATTTATACTTATCTTTTTGACTGTCCCATTTGTTCAAGCTGGGCTGAAGGTGTTCGGGTATGCTTTCATTCTATTGTGACCGCCGTTTACCTGTAGACTGCTCAGAAGAGGTTTCTGAAGGTATGAATACAATTATAGCTCTAAAATTGTCTTGCGTGTCATGTGCATAGGCTGTTTCAGATAAGAGGAGTCATGAGAACCTCCCCATTTTTTTCTTTTACATTTCAAAACACAGTCCTAATATCTGAAATAGCTTTACGAAACAAAAAAATTGGTATGTTTCACCTATGGGTGGGACAAATGACTTTGGAGAATTGATTGTCACGTTTTTGGCTTTGATCAACAATCATAATAGCTTTTGAGCAATCAAAACATTTCAAACTCTGATGTCAATGTTGTGCTTTAGCAAACCCAGACCATTTAATGGCTCATTATGGATTCCACCATAATTGCTTATAATTGGGTAAAGCTCTCTTGTATTGCAAAACAAATGGCATGAAAATGTTTTGCCTAGATAATTTCACACATGCCACACCTCAAAATGTATCCCGTCTCCTCATAATGTTCTCTGGGGATTACTGGGCATGTGCATTACTCTTACTCATTCTGTCGGCACACAACCATGTTTTAGTCTACGACCTTTTGAACTTTATACATGGGGGGGGGGGGGGGGGGGATTCAGACCCGAGAACTTATCCCTTTTTATGCACTTTTCTCTCTACGCATATTCTGACTTTGAGCTTAAGCATGGGGAAACGCATGGGCCAGCCAGCTATACGTTTGTGTGGAGATCTCAGAAACGGAGGTGTGTCTACAGAGGTGTGTCTACAGATAGTGTATTATGACCTTGGCTTAATTCCCTAATAATACCGTCACCTTTACACGCGAGGAAACCACAAAGCGCTGGGCATGTCTGTAGCAAGTAGAAAACACCACTTGTGATTTTTCTCATACATTTTTTTTGCCATTATCCATGCACTTTCATTTATAATTTAATACGAGCTATTAAAGGTAAATGATTAGGTCTAAACAGTTTTGGAGAAGTGGACGATAAATACAAATACTGAGAAAGCATAGCGATTGCTTTAGGATAATTTTTCCTTATGATTGCTGGAGATGAATGTGAAACCAGTCATATGGAAACGATCTGAAAATAATATTAACATGACAGGTATTTCAGCCTCATTTCCACAGTGAAGTCGGCTAAAAAAGCTGTGCCGTTATTCAGAATTGTAATTGTGTGGCCTCATAATTTGCAGAGATGGAATTTGGAGGCAAGCTAAATGTGCTACTGTAGCCTATATGGAAAGCCTTAAACAATGACAGTAGTGCGGAACCTACCCAGTTGACTTGTGCGCTCTAGAATGTTTTTATTATGCCCCGAGTTTTCTCTGTGTTATTTTTTTTAATATATATAAAAAAGTATCATGTTTAATATTGGCCACTATCAGTAGCCACTCTGAGTAATACTCACACACATTTATAACTTTCACTTTAGTGTTAGTTTCCTTCCATTTGTAGCTTATATTTCATTCCATTACATCATTAGTTTCATTCCTCTGTTAAGTCTATAGTGGTTGCTGGGGGTCGCTAGCGATCGCTAGCAATAGTGGATCATATTAGGCTAAAGTATTACAAGTCGTACGACAATTTGGGATGTAGGCTATTGGAAGCGTTATGGAACGCACACAAAACGTGGCAATTTAAACCTGGAGCCTGGCGCACGAGTCAAGAAAACGTTGTCATCACACTTCCATGATTGGTGAGTATTAGGGTAGATTCGTAGGACAATTAAACAAGCTATTAAAGGTAAATAAACTTTCAGGATGAATCAAACCACTGTATTTTTTATTCACAAATATATTTTGTGCATGGCTCTGCGAACCAGTTTTTTCATGATTCATAAATATTTTCCTAACCTACAAGATCAGAGTATTTTTAAATTGACCAATTGGCGCAGAGAAGGAAATTAATATGTGTGTATTTAGATGGCTTTCAGAACAGGTTCTCTCTATATTTTAGTGAGTCTGTTGAGAAATTTCAAATGAAATGTACTCTGTATTTAAAGGGATGGCTTTAGGTAAATGTACTGATAACCAAGTGTTGTAACCAAAATGATTTCCAACCGCTTCGTTCTGAACAGAACCACAATTTTTTTCCCCCCATTCCACTGTTCTGACCAGCAAAAGAAAGTTCTGAACCGGTTCAAACCCAGAAGAAGTACTGGTTTATATTGTTCCTTTTTTAACCTGTGAATTCAACAGGTTTAAAAAATTTTTTTTTAGCTCATTAAATTACTTCAATCAGTGCTAAAGAGCAGGCAAGCTAGTTGTTTACATACGCGACAGACAGACGAGTGTAGCCTATGGCTCAAGATGCAACTGAAATTTTCTATCTGAATTAGGCCCACAGAATTATACCTAGGAGGGTCGGAGTCTATGAAGTAACTTTGAATATCCTTTGAGCTAGCTAGCTAGCTAGCTAACAAGCTTGCGTGTGCAGAGTGGCACCAGAATTAATTTTGTAGTTAATAAATCCAACATGAAACATGATAACTAGGTCTATAGTATCCTTAACTAGCATTGAAAAAGTAAATCCATTCTTCTCTAGCTAATTCAGCAGTTTAATTAAATGTATTCACTGCCAAGAGAGCCACACCTTGAAAGCCCGTTACACACAAGCGCAAGGTAGGTCTGAATACCAACCACTGATAAGTGCTTAAAAAAGGTATACATGTCCTAAGTCTGAATCGGCCCCTTAGCGCACATGATGGTATACCAAGAGAGAGTGCAGTCTGTCTACCAATATTAATATGCAGCACTTGGGTTATTTCTCTACAGTGAGTATAATCAGTGCATCTTGACAGAATGTTGTGGGAATGGATTATGTGGTGATATCTACTCATCAGTTTTGAATTAAAAAGTGTCAATGTTTTCAATTCAGTGTTATAAGTCCGTTTGAAATATGTACTGCTTTGATGAAACAGTCGGCAATAACTTTATAATATGGACAATCTTCTCCATCCATAGGAAAGCCCAGACTAAATCAATAACCATATTGACTTCCTCTGCCAAATGTGTCCCATGCAGTCCCTACTGCTCCCAGAACATTGTGTTCAGCACATGAATGAACAGTCAATTAAGTATCAAATTGTCCATTTGTTCCTGTGCAATGACTTGATTGTCAATCAAACAATATCAATCTGTATACGCTGGTATATGGAGCAGATGGCTCACAACAACACCGTTATTTAGACAAATGGACCCTGCCAGCCACTACACTGACATGAATGAACCCTTTATATCCCTTTCTAGGAAGTACATACAGTATGTATAATGCTTTATAGAAAGTGTTAACAAATATTTTTCAAATAATGAGAATAAAAACGATTCTAAGATGCACGTTTAGATGTGTAAACCATTCCTGGCAAATATCCTTATTTTGGGAGAGATTGAGATCAGGTGCTGAATGGGACGCTTCTCCCAGATGGAGTGTGCCTTGAAGAAGAACCCAGGATGCATCCCAAATGGCACCCTTTTCTCTTTAGGGCTCTCGTCAAAGGTTGTGCACTGTAAAGGGAATAGGGTGCCATTTTGGACACAGACCCACTGTAAATTGGGGCTGGATCAGCAGGTTCATTGCCAATTACTGGGTCCTAAATGCAGCTGAGAGAACACTCACCACAGTGCGCAATGAGCGTGGCCTTTGACCATCTGTTACACAAGCAAAACCATTAGCTAAATCTGTCATAGTAACATCTGAAATGATCCAGCTCACAGGCAAGGAGCCATAACCACAGGTTTCAAAACAGGAAACAATATTTATTCTCTTAGTTCATTGGCTGTTCAAAAAGTGAAGTGCTCATGAGTGATTTGCACCATGAGATTGCAATTATGAATCAAGATTGACAAGTATTTTCATTGTTACTACCGTACGGATGTTCATTTGGGGCTAGATGCACAGGGTTGATAAGCGTTGACTTGTGAATGTGATAAGGAAGTTAATCTTGTGTTTTATTTTCTTTATATTTTTTACTTTGAATTTAGAGGTTATTTGAGGGGAATTTATCCTCTGATTCACAGGAAGTTGGTGGCATCTTAATTGGGGAGGACGGGCTCATGGTAATGGCTGGAGCTGAATGAGTGGAATTGTATCAAATACATCAAACACATGGTTTCGATGTGTTTGATGACATTTAATTCGCTCCGTTTCAGCCATTATTATGGGCTGTCCTCCCCTCCCCTCCTGTGCTCTGATTTCTATCCTTATGAGAGACCCATTCTGTAAAGTAGACCTGGTGTGCTTCAGGGTAGGATACCTAGTTGCTGACTGATATCGCATTCTGATATTCACTCATAACTTCACTTGCAAACTTTAATGAGTGTGGGGAGTTTGACTCTCATGGCCCAAAAGGATGAAAACCTGATGGGATCGCTTCCTCTACAAGTAAAAAATAATAACCTCTCGGTGAAGACCAGGTGAAGAGCCTCCGTTTAAATTCCCCATCCACTTTAACAAGCATACGCCTTTGAAAGTTCATTAAAGCCCAGCTTCAGTTGCTCGCCTGCAGAATCATTCAATCCATGATGAATCCATTTCCCACAAGGCATTGACAAGACTCTGTTAGGCTTCTTTTTTTAGAATGTACTCCTAACCTGCCAGGTAATTCCTCAAGATTAAATAAAAAGGTCATTATTTCGTGATAACACCATATCCCCGGATGACAAACTTGAGTAAAGAGGCATTTTTCATAGTTGGAAATCTGATTATGCAGGCTTCAATACCTGGATGAAATACCACAGACAATAAATTGCACAGGGCATTATGTTATATTGGAGATATACTGAAAAGGCTGGCTGTGAGTGACAGCAGGGATTGACGCCTCTTATAAAGACCATATCTACAGTACTGTGTCAACTGTTTTTCTGTTTATTCCCCCATTACTTTCTCCTAGGTTACATGGGCCACCTGGGATTGGTACCTACTTTTATATTAATGATACATAGCCATTTACAGTGCCTTGCGAAAGTATTCGGCCCCCTTGAACTTTGCGACCTTTTGCCACATTTCAGGCTTCAAACATAAAGATATAAAACTGTATTTTTTTGTGAAGAATCAACAACAAGTGGGACACAATCATGAAGTGGAACGACATTTATTGGATATTTCAAACTTTTTTAACAAATCAAAAACTGAAAAATTGGGCGTGCAAAATTATTCAGCCCCCTTAAGTTAATACTTTGTAGCGCCACCTTTTGCTGCGATTACAGCTGTAAGTCGCTTGGGGTATGTCTCTATCAGTTTTGCACATCGAGAGACTGAAAATGTTTCCCATTCCTCCTTGCAAAACAGCTCGAGCTCAGTGAGGTTGGATGGAGAGCATTTGTGAACAGCAGTTTTCAGTTCTTTCCACAGATTCTCGATTGGATTCAGGTCTGGACTTTGACTTGGCCATTCTAACACCTGGATATGTTTATTTTTGAACCATTCCATTGTAGATTTTGCTTTATGTTTTGGATCATTGTCTTGTTGGAAGACAAATCTCCGTCCCAGTCTCAGGTCTTTTGCAGACTCCATCAGGTTTTCTGCCAGAATGGTCCTGTATTTGGCTCCATCCATCTTCCCATCAACTTTAACCATCTTCCCTGTCCCTGCTGAAGAAAAGCAGGCCCAAACCATGATGCTGCCACCACCATGTTTGACAGTGGGGATGGTGTGTTCAGCTGTGTTGCTTTTACGCCAAACATAACGTTTTGCATTGTTGCCAAAAAGTTCAATTTTGGTTTCATCTGACCAGAGCACCTTCTTCCACATGTTTGGTGTGTCTCCCAGGTGGCTTGTGGCAAACTTTAACCGACACTTTTTATGGATATCTTTAAGAAATGGCTTTCTTCTTGCCACTCTTCCATAAAGGCCAGATTTGTGCAATATACGACTGATTGTTGTCCTATGGACAGAGTCTCCCACCTCAGCTGTAGATCTCTGCAGTTCATCCAGAGTGATCATGGGCCTCTTGGCTGCATCTCTGATCAGTCTTCTCCTTGTATGAGCTGAAAGTTTAGAGGGACGGCCAAGTCTTGGTAGATTTGCAGTGGTCTGATACTCCTTCCATTTCAATATTATCGCTTACACAGTGCTCCTTGGGATGTTTAAAGCTTGGGAAATCTTTTTATATCCAAATCCGGCTTTAAACTTCTTCACAACAGTATCTCGGACCTGCCTGGTGTGTTCCTTGTTCTTCATGATGCTCTCTGCGCTTTTAACGGACCTCTGAGACTATCACAGTGCAGGTGCATTTATACGGAGACTTGATTACACACAGGTGGATTGTATTTATCATCATTAGTCATTTAGGTCAACATTTGATCATTCAGAGATCCTCACTGAACTTCTGGAGAGAGTTTGCTGCACTGAAAGTAAAGGGGCTGAATAATTTTGCACGCCCAATTTTTCAGTTTTTGATTTGTTAAAAAAGTTTGAAATATCCAATAAATGTCGTTCCACTTCATGATTGTGTCCCACTTGTTGATTTTTCACAAAAAAATACGGTTTTATATCTTTATGTTTGAAGCCTGAAATGTGGCAAAAAGTCGCAAAGTTCAAGGGGGCCGAATACTTTCGCAAGGCACTGTATATACAGGCAATCCCAGATTGCCCCTTTAATGCGTAGAGCAAACTATACAGTCATTTCTCTCTCATAGACATAGTAGAGGGATTAAAGCACGACTGCGACTACACAACGAATTCAAGCTTCATCAGTAAAGCTGCAGAGCAAACCGCCATTGGAAATCTTTGTCAGCCTGGAAAAAAAAAATACTATTGACGTTGGGATTTCGAAATTCACTCTCTCATCCACTCGGGAACTTTAGAAAATGCCTGAGTCTTGTGATCCCCGATTGTTAATTAGATAGTGACAGTTAGCATGCTATCTCCTGGACTTATTAAATTAGTCCCATATCAACTGCTCCGTTCTCTCTTATCTCCAGGAAACAGTTGGTCGGACGCCAGCTCGCCGCCGGCTCTCATTTAGGCTGGAACAGTCCCACTGACTTCACACATGGAGACATCCTTTTGTGCTATTTCTCCAAAGGCTCCAATATTGCAGGTCTGCCTAGTCAGACTTGAAATAAGACTATAATTAGCAGGCTGTCGCTGAGTTGTTTTCCACTGTCTTGAGATTTAAGCTGCGGCACAACCCCTTTGATTGGGTAAAGGGTATTTGAGGCGACATATTTAAAAAAAAAAAATCAAATGTTTAATAATAAATGTCAGGTGAACATGAATACAGATAAACAAAGTAATTGGAGGTAAAATAGGGTGGTCCTTTTATGCAGTACAGTGACTCGTACATATTCATATTCCATACTCCTCTATGTTGACAGTAATCATACCGCACATGGATTTCATATACTTTGCTCATTTGGATGATTGATTTAGAGCTTTTTCTCTGCAGTTCTGCGGTGGCTGGGTGCCAGGCAGACAGTGATCTGATTGAATAGGAGGAGATTACATTCATTATTTGCAGCCTGCCTCAAACCAGCCTAACATGCATTATTTTCAACAACACAAGAAGAATCGGTACGTCTTATCTTGAAAGACAAGTTAGCAATGAATGGAGTGATGCCTCTGCTTCAGTACAATCCCATTTAGATAAAACAAAATAACTCTCACTCAACAGGTGATGTACTCTCTTCCCCTAGAATAAATGTGTGTACTGAGCAAACAAACGAAACACTAAACCTCGTCTCAGATGTCAGAAACATGTTTTTGAAGGCCTATCAATTTTTGTACTGGGACAATTTTTTTCTTGTCAACTTGGATTCATCACTGGTTTGATATCTCCCTCTTTTTCTCCGGGCGTGCAGGGTCCTCCTGCAGTTTCTCAAAGATCTGTACTTTAATTGCTGATGACAGTCTGTCAGTATTAATTTGCGTTCAAACAGCAGCAAGAAATAAACACAATTGCACATGTTTACAGCCGACAGACAATACCATTTATATTCATGTGCCTTTCAATGCTTTGGCTTCTGGATCGTGGAGAACAAAACACTGTACAAAATGCGACTTACTGCATACTCTAAGTCTGAGTACCAAATGGCATCCACATCTCTATATAGTGCACTATGTTTGACCAGAGCCCATAAGGAATATAGGGTGCCATTTGGGATATAAAATAAGTTTGTGTAAATTAATTTCACTTCACCTCCTTCAAAATTAAATTGACCATTTCCAATGAACATCCATCAAAAAAAAGGCTAATGTAAAAAGATTGATGTAGCAGGTTCTCTATTGACCCTATGCTGCATCATATCTTGGATGCAGCTGCAGTATTCCCCTTTTCGAACCATTTCCATATCAAATCTGGGTCTATTTCAGCACTTCATCAGCACAGCAGTGGTTCCTCGGACTGTCAGACATAATGGTTTAATACTAGCTGTGCTATGCCATCGACTCAAATCCATTAGAGCCCAATACAAGTACAGAGACAGGTGGTAGGTAGGAAACAAACACACAGTCAGAAATACATGTCATAAAGTCCACTGTGGTGAATGACACGATTACATACCTGGTTTTGTTATGACTCACTAAGCTTGCTTCCTGGTTGTGAAGGCAAATATTATGGATGAGAATCTGAAATCTAATCAAATAAAGTAATTTCCAGTTTTGGTGATATACTGTAGTTATTTGTTTTTACCGTGTATTGATTGCCATTTATTAGTCTTAATATTTTATCATGGTGTATTTCATAAGATCTGATAGAGCTGGGTTACGTCCAAAATGGCACCCTTTAGGGCTCTGATCAAAAGTAGTGTACAGTACTTACACTCTTGTGGGAAAAGGGTTCCAAAAGGGTTCTTTGGCTGTCCCCATAGAAGAACCCTTTTTTTTTGGTTCCAGGTGAAAAGGGTTCTACATGGAACCTCTCTGTGAAAAGGGTTCTAGATGGAACCCAAAACAATTCTACCTGGAACCAAAAAGGCTTCTTCAAAGGGTTCTCCTATGGGGACAGCAGAATAAGCCTTTTAGGTTTTAGATGGCACCTTTATGTATATATAAGGAATATGGTGCCATTTGGGACACAGTCAGTCATGCAGTGTGACACTCATTTATTGCTTCAGTCATGAGTGGCAGCAGTTCCTTATTAGAAGGTCTTATTACATCTTCTGACAACCCACGTCAGACTCCAGTTATAGTTGCTTCATGTTATAATTGAATAAATATACATTATAACGCTGTTTGGCATCTCAAGTCATATGCTGACATATATCGTACTCTGCTATTTAGATCCTGTACAGTATATGAAGTGCATGTCTATCTCATCTAGACCTAAACAGATAACAGGAGCTAGAGCTGCCTAAATATCCAAGACACTTTGCCTCAAATTTAATACGGCTTCATGTCATATTTTATATGCAAAAATGGTAATTGTGTGAAAACAGACCCTTTTTTTCCTTCATATTTCAATAGATGAATAAGACATATGTTGTCTCTGCATGTGTGGGTTAAACCACATCACAAACAAGATGAGAGTCAGGGCAAATTAATATTTCATCAATTCCCCTCAGATTCCATTGCGGTGTCCTACTCCAAAAGGGATTTTAGTGTCAGTCGCCTTCTGTCAAATCTGCCCAACCTGCCAGTAATCCGAACCAGCTACTGGAGTGTAACGTCATGTGACAGTCGTCTCACCCATGCTGTGGCTCGTCCTGTCCATATTCATCTAGCCAAATACAGCCCTACTCAAAGCTATTTCCAGCATTCTTTAAAAAGAAAAAATAACTACGTGGTGGCATACTTTGTTGATTATATCTAATACACCTCTACAGTGGCGATTTTAACATGGTGGGGCAATCTTGGTGGGTGGTGGGGCAATCTTGGTGGGGCAAACTCAACATTCTTTTTTTTAATGTATACCAGCAAAGCCACAACACAACACTAAACAATACATTAATTGCACTATAACGGTGAGAAATGGTGCCCACGAACTGTTAGGGCCTACATAAAGCTGTCCCAACAGCAGACCTTTCTTTTCAACACCATGGAGTGAATCCTTACCACTGCTGCACCTGCCTATCAACAGTTCATTCAGCCTCATTTACTGCCTTTATAAAAAAAAACATAGCTGATATGGCTGACTTGCAAACCTCTTAAGGATCAGACCTTTTTTTTCTTCAATTTTCGCCTAAAATGACATACCATAATCTAACTGCCTGTAGTTCAGGACCTGAAGCAAGGATATGCATATTCTTGGTACCATTTGAAGGAAACGCTTTAAAGTTTGTATAAATGTGAAATTAATGAAGGAGAATATAACACATTAGATCTGGTAAAAGATAATACAAATGAAAAAACATATATATTTTTTGTTTGTTCCATCATCTCTTTGACATGCAAGAGAAAGGCCATACATCAAGATATGATCCTAGTTATAAATTAGATTTTGTCCACAAGATGGCAGCATGTGTACAAAGCTTCAGACTGATCCAGTGAAGAATTACCTCACTACACAATATTTTGCCTATTTTGAAGTCTGCCAGGAGTTTTCCCCAATTTATACATTTCCAAGTACATAACTATAGAGAACATACAACTATGGTAATACAACATTTAAGTTTACACGCTCCCAGGAATGTCATACATAATGGATCATTAGCTTCGGGGGGGGGGGGGGGTGTTGGAGCCAGCAGTGGGATCAAACTGTAGAACCCAGTTCCTACATTTAAATATAAAAATAGATTTTATGAAACAAAACTATGCTACATTTTTATCTCTGGGACCCTCAGGATGACAAATCAGAGCAAGATTACTGAATGTAAGTACATTATTTACCTTCAGAGGTGAATGTATCGAACCAGTTGTGTTTTGTTGTCGTGCATTATCCTCAAACAATTGCATGGAATTTTCTTCTGTAACTAGCTACTGCAAATTGGACACTGTAGTTAGATGAATAAGAATTTAAGCTTTCTGACAATATAAGACATGTCTGACCCGGAAAGTTGGCTGTTGTATACAATGCATTGTAGTCACATTATTGCATATTGAGCAACATCCATACAGGTTTAGGAACACCGATCCCATAGAGGTTAAACCCGGACTTGGACCACACAAACCCTCTCCACCGAATAGCAGGGGAAGCAAAAATCGGGATTGCTTTGCAATGCTTGCAGTTAGCAATGGATTCCTTCCAAACCACTAATTTTTGAATTTGTAATCTCCAACTTGTTGTATAATGTTTATGTCCAATGGCTGATGTGCACCTTATAAGTTTCATCTATAATTGTATCTTCATATGACAAGGATTGAAAAGGATTTGCCAGTAGATTGTCGGCTTGATTCAGGATGATGACTGCTTGTCTAGCTTGCTAGCTAAGATTTTGAAAGTATGATGTTGACAGGATCAGTCCAGTCACAGCTACGGTAGATAACTTAATTTGACATCATTTTATGTGGCCAATGACCTTGAGCTTTCTTGGAAAGGCACTTCTAATGTAAATCTATGGCAGCACCCAAGGGGACTTGAACTTTCTAGCTCTCCCTGTAGATTTTGCGGTGAAGCAGTGTCCCCATGAGTGACAGAACACGGAGCCAATCATGGCACAGCTAGAGAAGATTACCAACCCCTACACTCTTTATTTTCCGCTGGCTGCCCCACCACCACCACCACCACCACCACAGAAAGCTCTAAACTAGGCGGCATTTTGGAGCTGCCTTTCTCAAGAAAGCAGAAAAGAGACCATGTTTGCATGCGTCTTCAGAACTTTTTTGTTTTGTTTTTACATTGTTTGCAAACTGATATGTGAAACGTATTAATTCCAAAATAACATGCAAAACGGGCAACAACAAAAACAGGTGGTGCTCAAAAGAGCTAAATTACGGGTCGCCACTGCACCTCTAACGCCTTGCTAAAACAATCTGGGGACTGCCTATTACTGTGGGTTTAGTCATTAGTTTCAATCGGATTCAACTTCCACAACACAGCTGCTCTTTCGCTCAGAGTGGGAGGCTAATGTAGGTCATTTTCCTACAGTCACCGCCGCAATGCTTTTTTAAAAAGTTCTGATTCGTTATTCTCTGTATTTGGGCTCATTAACATATTTTGCACAGACACATGTCCCTTAGCTGCTTCTCTCTCATGCGTATGGTGTCTATATTTGGACAGGCGCCTGTTTTTCCTGCAAATCCCCCCTAGCCCTATCAGCACCCCAGGCCCCACCAAGGACTCATTATGGGATGGTCTTCTCGGGGGACCATGGAGGACACCTGGAAATCAAGTGAGAAACGTTGAAGCTGTGACAGCCCTGTGGTGGGACTGGCTTACCCCCGAGGGTAATGCTGTGTTCACGTCATGTCGGGAACTTGTAAATACGGCCTTCCTACTGGGGAAAAATGTACTTAAATGCCCCTCCAACTCGTAATTACGACTAGGAAACTTGGGTATGATCTCTGGACCCTGATATTTCTCTCATGCTGAACTATGAAGTCATGCACCACTCGTGCACCACATTTTGCCAATTTATTCTTTACTACATTTAGCTAGCATTCGATAGTTCATCCAGACATTCTTACCTTTGCCTCGATTCAGCAGTCTTGTCCAGATCATCATGGCATTTGTAGTTCTTTACATTAGCAGCTAATTAGTGTTTCCTTTTGGGAGGTAAATACAGGCACATATATTGATAAAAGTCAGCTTTTCCTAAATCAAATCAAACTTTATTTGTCACATGCGCTGAATACAACCTTACAGTGAAATGCTTACTTACAAGCGCTTAACCAACAATGCAGTTCAATAAAGAGTTAAGAAAATATTTATCAAATAAACTAAAGTAAACAATAATAAAAAGTAACACAATAAAATAACAATAACGAGGCTATATACAGGTGGTACCGAGTCAATGTGCAGGGGTACAAGTTAGTCGAGGTAATTTGTACATATAGATGGGGGTAAACTGACTAGTGGCTAACGATCACTTTTAATGATGTGCTTTTGATTGCCAATCAGAATAAAACACACCATTAATTTTGTTCTATTTTGCGTTTGTTGCTGTGTACTGTACATTGCTAAGTGAATGGCCAGTCTCTGTCTCTGCCAGGACTGTACACTATCATTCTTGAGTAAATACATTATCACATTTATGGGTATTATTAGAGTTAAATTTATGTTCCGATCAGGAGGGAGTCATAAGGCCATTGGTAACAGTAAGTGGAACTGAATCTGGCTGCTGTGATATAGTAAAAGGGTGAGGAAAAGTGTGCCTTAAATTGCACCCTATTCCCTATTTAGTGCACCACGTTTGACCCAGCCCCTAGGGCTATGTTCAAAAGTAGTGTACTTTGTAGGGATTAGGATGCCATTTGGGACGTACCCGACGACTGTGGCCCTGGTCTGTGTGAAATTGGTATTTAAAGACCCGAGAGAGGGCAGAGGAACCCTGTTGTAGTCTAGATGCAGCTGATGCACTGTGACAGCAAACTGTTACCAAATGCAGGCTGAAAGCAAGCAGAGGGACATTGAAGACCAGAGAGAGAGAGAGAGAGATTCTGCTTTTCAGGGAAGCTGAACTTCAGATGGAATCACACAAAGGCACGGAAGGGAATGTTTATTTTATGCTATGGTTTCACAGCTGCTTTGGTCTGCGTATGAATACAACAATACTTTTTAACAATAATACAAAATTAAAATGGGGGGGGGCTTAGTCGTGGTTTCAACTTATTGTTGAGAGTTAGAATAGTAGAATTACGTAAGGTGCCATTTCAAAACTTGGTTATACATCAACTGTTTTACTATTGATATGTCAGTCAATGACAGTCCCTCTATTGTTCCATGTCAGTTGCAATTTTTTGGCCAGCTATCTAAACTTGTAGTAATCATTGCCCAATTAATGACCGGCATGTGCCCAGGGGCCCTGACCTCCATGGGGCCCCCATTTGGTTTTTGTGAGTCACTCTCAGATATCATATTAACATGGCATGAAAGCGTATTTGTTTACCTTTTGTTCATAAAATACTTTTTCTGCACAACAGAACACTCTGTATGTATCGTTTTTAAACCCGGTGCTGAGTTAATGTGTAGCGGCTAATTGCATAGCTAATAGGTGTTACGTGTTTTTAGATCGACTGAGGTGAATGCATCTGCTGGGGTAATAGCTGTAGTTTATGGAGGTATAGGATCTCTATGCCTCTGCCAGTCACAGTGAGGATGCATACTTTTCAGACTTGTTTTCAGAGTTCCCATCTTCCCCAACCAATATTAATATGGACATGAGGAACAAAGGAACAAGTACAAAGCATTCATCATAAAACTTGCCAAACTTTTCTGTGGAAAATGAACTGCAACTCTTCGACATAACGGCACAATTTGAAATACGGAATAAGATGGGGCTACTGCCGTCTTGGTGACATTATTATTTTTGAGTTTATGTTCTTTTGCTTTCTGTGCCTTTTTTTGTAGATGAGGGGAGAGAACTTTTCAAACCTCACTGCTACAAAAAAAAAATCAGGCTTGCGTTTGGATAGTGGGTAAGGTATTTTCACACCTAGAAAAATAACAAAAAGATTGTTGCCATTTCATGTTAAATGTTCCCCTTCTAGCAATTTTCTAAATGTCACCTGTAATTGTGTGCTCGCTCTTGCTCCTAAAAGCCTGAGAAATGCTCTCTGACATAACCCGGCATGTGCCAATCAGTGGCCAGCAGCAACCTACCAGCAAAACTGCCTTATTTTATGGTACATGGAGGGCAGTGAAGGCTGCTGAGGGGAGGATGGCTCATAATAATGGCTGAAATGGAGTGAATGGAATGGCATCAAACACCTGGAAACCATGGAAACCATGTGTTTGATGTATTTGATGCAGCCATTACCACGAGCCCGTCCTCCCCAATTAAGGTGCAACCAACCAACCTCCTGTGAAGGCATTGTGCAACAGGGACAGCTTGTCACAGTACCAGTCCACCAGGAGTCCTGTCAAAGCCTCCCCTATCCCTGTACCACCTTCATTGTGTGGGGAAGAAGTGTCGCCCACATCACTACCCTTAATGCACACGATGCTCAGGGCTATAAGAGTCACAGCTGTCACTTAGCTGTCAGAGGATATTAGTCCTACAGGAATGTGTAAGATTCTAGCCTGGGAACAAGGGAGGGTTTCTCAAACCCTCGGAGAGCTGTATTGATTGATGTGGCGTCTCTGTTCTTTAAGACCAGCTACCTTGCGCAATGTAAAGGGTTATTGCTATTCTGTTTTATAACAAACTAATCTAATAGGTTGGCTAATGACAATCTGAAAGTGCATTAAAGCTCCGAAACCCCAGGCTACATGGATAGAATACTATTGAGCGAGCTATTTTGGGAAACTTTTGGAAAGCAATTTAGTTCTCCGATAATCTCTCAAATGCCCAGACAACATAATGTCCCTGGCTGCCATGTGAGAGGAGCCCCCTGCCGTGGCTGCCAGTATTGGGCTGTTCAGATTTTCGTTGTGGGGTTGCGTGACGATGGTGGCAGGCAGGAAGTAGGGAGTGCTACAGAGTGGTGCTGTTTTCCTCCGCCCTTGGGGCTCTCTCACAGGGCCCAGCTCGCTGCTACGCTGCTCCCTATTGGCTGTCAGCTGACAAAGTTGATGGCGAACTGGCCATGACAGTCTGCTCACATCCTCCCGTGACTAATGTCCCCCATATCCTCTCTCTCTCTCTCCCCTCTCTCTGTCACAAAGTTTCCCTCAAAGACAAGTTAGACCTCTGTTTCATCAGTACACGTTGTCATTTTACCTTCCGAGTTGAAAGAAATTGTTCCTCAAACACATTATTTCGGAATTGAAACCCACAGGGATGAATACTGGTGACTGATATTGGCAGCAGGATGCACTATGCGTTGGCCGTTGCTGGGTCTGAGCAGATGCTCCGATGACACGCTAATGGTGATAATACATGTAACTTTGACTATTTAACAAACGTGGCACAACGACCGCAACAAGGTGAATTACATGTCCAACTTATGACTTTGATAGATAGAAATGATTACAACTTTCTAGGGAATTTGAAGTCAAAAGCGATCATCTGTTTAGCAGGCAAATCAAGGCTGGGATGGCACTGGAGTGTGTGAGGTCCAGTTGATTCGAGGAAGGGGTCTGACATTGGCTAATATATCACCTTTGAGGTGGATGCACATGGTTTTTCACGTGTCCAGAGCACTGTGTCCTGTATGCATGCGGCATTGCATTTGAACAATGTTACAATTGGTTGCATCTCTTATCTATCTCTATCTGAAAAAGTATGTTTATTTGATATTTTGTACGGTGTCCATATTAGGACAACCTCAGCCTCAGCAGGACTTGTTTCAGTCTCAGTATTTTGACATCAAATGGGCATCTCCAGGTCAGCTATCATGTAAAAGACCAGGGTAACACTGACAGGAGAGTGTACACCAGTAATAGGTGCTCCGGTCAGATGTTTCCCTGTTGCCTATAGTGACGAGATGACCGTCTCCCTGAGCAGAGCCAGACATAGGTCATTGGCGAGGTCACGCCACTAAGTTCCGAGCTGTGGCTCCAGCTGCAGACACGTTGGAATCCGGCTGCGAGCTGAGATGAATGGCTGAGGCAGTGGCAGAGTGCTGTGCTCTTACACCTCTCCCACAGTAGCAGTGTCCTCCAGACTTACCTGTCACCACCTTAAACACCCAGCTGCTCTGTCACAACCACTTTGCCCCCCTCGTCACCTCAGTCCTCGAGCAACACGGGAGGAAAGCTGTTTCCGACTACCGTCTGCTCGGCTGTGACATCCCTTTTTAAGTACTGATCAATTGAATCTTTGGCCCTTTCACTGGGAGAGGAGTATACTGGTTATATAATGGGTACAAAGGGAGGAAACAATTGGAATACAGATCAAAGACTCAAATTGACCTCAGCCAGGTGCAACTCTCCCAGAATACAGCTTTGATCTGTATACCCGCCCAGATGGCTGCTCTGTTGACAACAGATAATACAATGTTAGGCGGTTTTAAAAGGGATAGACATTTTTTGTTGTTGTTGAATATTTCTGTATCGAATATGAATAATGCGCATTTGGCCACGACAATACCTGCGTAGAGACTAAACTGTCAGAGGGAGGGAGAGTCTAGCAGCATCCTATTGCGTGGTGACCTTTCATTTGTAACGATAAACGTACAAGGACAACAGAACAACGGTGCTCTTTTGGAGAGCGGCTCCCTCTGTGCAGCGTACGCTGATCTTTTGTGGCAGCTGGTGCACGTTTGAAGGTGTGGCAGTGCTGCGGCTGCCTGTCGCTTCACACTCCCTGCCTCTTACTCACTGTGGGCACCACCCGTCTGTCGACACGCCAACGGACCCGGCAATGGCCCCGGATCAAACTAATATAACCCATTTTAGTGTCAAATTTATTTCAATATTTTGAAAAACACACCATTTTCAGGCCAAAAAGTGTATTGGCTGTATTGACATAGACAAGACTTGCAGTAGTTTATCTTGTTTTTCCAGTTGTTTCTGAGCTTGCTGTTTGTCATGTTAACTAGCCCACATGCAGCTTGTGAAGAGGCTGATTGTGACTGTGACTCAGTCTGTGAGTGATTGAGCCTCTTTCTGTCTCCTCAGATTATATCATTTGCAAAGGCCAGCAGATTCATCCCTCCCTCTTCCTTCCTTTCTCAAACTGCTTGCTGATAAATGTCATCCGCCGGGATAACTTTCTGTTCTCCTCCTACACAGTGTTTTGTCCCATGAAGGCATCTTCCTTCGAAGGTAAACTAAATGTGCCTGTACAGGAAACAGACTGTTTCTCAATTGTTGTCATATAGACCTTTCAAAAAAGGGTTGACACACTTCATCATATTCCGATCCACAATCAATGGCATGCCAACATGTGGAGCGCAACAGTATCACGCGTCTCATTCTTCTCATGAGGTCTTCTATTGGCTTTTAATGGACTCTATTGTGTATTGGCACATTGTCTCCATGTCCCAGAACTTGATGGTTTCTCTCCAAAGGAGAGATATTCTGTGCCTTTCGCAAAGTGTTCAGACCCCTGATAAGGGGGTAAAACTATTTAATTATTTTTGGAACAAGGCTGTAACGTAACAAAATGTGGAAAAAAGTCAAGAGGTCTGAATACTTTCCGAATGCAGTGTATTTGTCGTTATGTCCTTATTTTCAGCTAAGTTTATTCTCTCCCTGTTCTGTTTACCCTCTTTATTACCACATCCAGCGTCTCTGTGTCTGCTCTAGGGTTGCATATTCTGCCTACTTTCCCAAAATCCCCAGTTGTTTTCAGAAATCCTACTTCATCTTCTAAACAGAATTTCTGGAAAACCTGGGAATTTGAATTTTGCAACCCCGATCTTTGCTCTGCACCTGCTTGTTTCATCTAGTATGATGAGGGTTTATCATGGACCAGCAGCCTTGCTGCCTTAATAACCTCTTCTGGATGTAAGCAGCTGCTTTAATGGAAGCAGACATTGATGTTGTGATGGTGGTGCTCCTCCAGACGCAGGCGATAATGGATCCGAGGCCAGCGCACAATGAGGACTGCTTCCGGCACAGTGAGAAGCAATTTGAGGAAGTTCAATAAGTCATTACCTGTAGATGTTTTATCATAAAGCAGATCTAGGCAGTGGCCTATTAAGCATGGCATTCCCAAAATAGGAGCGCTACCCTGGAGCTCTTAAACACAAGACACTTTGCTCATATGGCAAAGTGTCTATGCTATAGCCTTTGTACTGTTGGCATGGTGTGCAGTGCCTTCGGAAAGTATTCAGACCCCTTGACTTTACCCACATTTTGTTACGTTACAGCCTTATTCTAAAAGGGATTAAATAAAACAATAAAACAACAATCTACACACAATACCCCATGATGACAAAGCAAAAGCAGGTTTTTAGAAATGTTTGCAAATGTATTAAAAACAAAAATCCAGGACATTTGGAGATATGCAAAAACAATATATGTAATCGTACTAGAGCAATCCAATTAAGAATAATACACAGATTGCATATATCCCCAAATCGCAGACATGCTTTTAGCCCCACGTCCTCTTCCCCTCAGTGTCTTAAATGCAAAACTGATACAGGCACCCTAACACATTGTTTATGGTCATGTACCAAAATACAAAGATACTGGTCTGGTGTTCTGCAAGAAATTGAAAAGATCCTAGGGGTTGATGTAGAGTTGGACCCAGTTTCTTTACTGTTAGGTCTCCCTAGTAGGCAGGTTACTTCTGTGGGTAAAAGGAGGCTTTACAACATCCTCACCTTCGCAGCGAGGAAAAACATCCTTTTACAGTGGATTAGTGATAAGGTTCCTTCTATTAAAGATTGGCATAAGATACTATTTGAATGGGTGCCTCTGGAATATCTGACATGTACATTGCATTCTAAAACAGACCAGTTCTACAAAGTATGGGAACCTTATCTAAATTACCTAGAACCTGAGGTATCAGCTATTATGCTGCAAGGATTCTCGTAGAATGACGGGGATGTATGTATTTCAGAACTACACTGTACGTTCCATGTGTGGAACCTAACCTCTTGGTTTAAACTGAGCTTTTTTGTTTAATTTCTGTTTGTAAGTTTGTTTAAAATGTATGTATTGAGGGACGCAATGATGGTGATGGGGTGAGAGAAGCTTTCTGTGTGCTTTGTCTCTGTTGTTATACATATCTCTTAATATGGGTGAAAATTGTAAAATTCCAATAAAAATACTGTTAAAAAAATAAATACAAATAAAAAAAATCCAGGAATATGGTATTTACATAAGTATTCAGACCCTTTGTTATGAGACTCTAAATTGAGCTCAGGTGCATCCTGTTTCCATTGATCGTCCTTGAGATGTTTCTACATCTCTAAATGGTAAATGAAATTGATTGGCATGATTTGGAAAGGCACACACCTGTCTATATAAGGTCCCACCGTTGACAGTGCATGTCAGAGCAAAAACCAAGCCATGAGGTCAAAGGAATTGTCTGTAGAGCTCCGAGACAGGATTGTGTCGAGGCACAGATCTGGGGAAGGGTACCAAAACATTTCTGTAGCACTGAAGGTCCCCAAGAACACAGTGGCCTCCATCATTCTTAAATGGAAGAAGTTTGGAACCACCAAGACCCTTCCTAGAGCTGGCCGCCCAGCCAAACTGAGCAATTGGGAGAGAAGGGCCTTGGTCAGGGAGGTGACCAAGAACCCAATGGTCACTCTGACATAGCTTTAGAGTTCCTCTGTGGAGATGGGAGAACCTTCCAGAAGGACAACCATCTCTGCAGCACTCCACCAATCAGGCCTTTATGGTAGAGTGGCCAAACGGAAGCCACTCCTCAGTAAAAGGCACATGACAGCACACTTGGAGTTTGCCAAAAGGCACCTAAAGACTCTCAGGCCATAAGAAACAAGATTATCTTGTCTGATAAAACCAAGAGTGAACTCTTTGGCCTGAATGCCAAGCGTAACGTCTGGTGGAAACCTGGCACCATCGCTACGGTGAGCATGATGGTGGCACCATCATGCCATGGGGCTGTTTTTCAGCGGCAGGATCGAGACAAATATGAATGGAGCAAAGTACAGAGAGATCCTTGATGAAAACCTGCTCCAAAGCATTCAGGACCTTAGACTGGGGCAAAGGTTCACCTTCCAACAGGACAATGGCACACTGCCAAGACAATGCAGCAGTGGCTTTGGGGCAAGTCAAACCAGAGCCCGGACTTGAACCCGATCGAACATCTCTGGAGAGACCTGAAAATAGCTGTGCAGCAACGCTCCCCATCTAACCTGACAGAGCTTGAGATGATCTGCAGAGAAGAATGTGAGAAACTCTCCAAATACAGGTGTGCCAAGCGTCATACCCAAGAAAACTCAAGGCTGTCATCGCTGCCAAAGGTGCTTCAACAAAGTAGTCTGAATACTTACGTAAATGTGATATTTCCATTTTTATTATTAATAAATTAGCAACAATTTAAAAAAAAACGAATTATGGGGTAATTGTGTGTGGATTGATGAGGGGGGAAACTATTTCATCAATGTAAGAATACGGCTGTAACCTACCAAAATGTGGGAAAAGTCAACGGGTCTGAATACTTTCTGAAGGCACTGTACGTTGACAATTTCTTATTTTTGCCCTTGTTGAGCTGCTGCCTGTAGCCACACCCTACTGGAGCCCTATAACTATTATGGGTAATACTTTCATATGAAGTACATATGTATAATGCTTTACAACGTACTTTATGACTACGTATCATCTTTTGCAATTATTTTCTCCCTTATACTAACATGTAAATAGTTATTATTTGGGTGCAGCATGACACCAACCATATCAATTGAGACTGCAATCTCCTGAATCTCCTGCAATCTCCTGACTGAATCTGAACTGATCCAGTTGTCTAGCTTTTTGCCAAATTGACCTAACTTGTTCTTAACTGGCCTACCTGGTTAAATTAAGGTAAATAAATAAAAACTGTTCACCAAATATAGGGTACTGAAAGCAGTGAGTCTGACGTGTTTTTAAAGGTTCGGAGTCCAACTGTTGTCCTCTTAGAAGGTTAGGTTTTTGCCAAAGGTTGCATATTACTTGTACAGTGTGCTGAGTGCAGCTGACAGCTGGGGACCACTGGAGTGCACTGAAGAGCCAGCCAGGACACCGTTGGTTTTCAGCCAGGTCCGATCTGTCACTAGAGATTTCCAAGGCGAAGTCTGAGCAGAACACAATTCGTTATTGTAACATTGCTCATCCTTGAGTTCATTGGCGGCGATGTGTGGAAATATGACATTTTAGTATTTTTGGATCAAGCTGTTACTAATGTTTATTACACTTTGTTTCTGTTTCTGTTGACTTGTTTTGTTTGTCCTGGTTTGACTCCTGTCTGAGTTCAGCCACGCTTGTGAACCACCTGTTTGTAGTTCATAATGAATGCATCACAGACAATGGATTCATACTGTGCAGGCTGTTATATGCCATGGGCTGTTACACTGTGCTGAGAGATTTATACAGTACTGCGCATTGCATTATACTATACGCTATACAGAAGACCTTATACATTGTTACACACAGCTGGCTCATAGCGCTATCCTTTGCACAGTGTTCTTTCAGTTACAAATATAACATATCCATGAGCAAGAATCAAAAGAACATTTTGAATGTTAGATGGACAGCATGCAATAACAATGGTCATCTACAATACCTTTATAGGTAATATGATGTCTAGGCACAGTATGTATTTTACCTGAAAGAGATGCTTCTGTGAAAGGACTAATGCTGAACTGATCGGAGTATCTTTTGCTAGAAAAAAAAAAACGTTTTCCTTCTGTCTAGACAGGGGCTGGATGGATGACATGTGGCGCATGAGTGAGTTCTGCATTTCTGATGCCATGATGCACCTGTAGATGAATGAAGGTCTCCTGGAGGGGCCTCATCACTGCTACCCAGACTGAGATGGCCCTGTCAGAGCACCACTGTGCTCGGCACAGAGTGAGCTCCAGGCAGTACCAGTACCATCTCAGAGCGGAGCCTTTTGAACCGTTTGCTAAAAAAAATCCATGTTCCCAACACACTTGCGTCATGGTGACAGCTCGGAAGTCGATGAGAGAGAGAGAGGGAGATGGGGAGGCTAGGATAGAAAGAAAGAGAAGGGAGGGACTTCAGGCTGCCCAAGTAACTGTCATCTCGGCCTGACCATAGTTTGTAAAAATAACTACTGTATTGGAACAAAATGTATTTTATCAGCTCCCAGTTGTAAAGTTTATGCACTGAAATGTGTTGGAGTATGTGCTAGCACAGGATTGGGTCAGAGAAGGGATTGCTTTCCATGGAATCCCTCTCCTGAGAGAGAATAGAATGCCTGAAGTCCTACTACTGGGTCTGCAGTATACCCCCACCAACACAACAGGTTAATTATACTGTCAGGTCCAAAATGTTTGCCACCCTTGATAAAGATGAGCAAAAAAGTCTGCATGAAAAAATTCTGAGCTATATTGTATTCAAAAAAGAAAAAGCACAATTCTATGATTTTATCCTAATACAATTGCTCGGAGAAATAAATGTTGTTTAACAAGTAATAATAGTTATTCTCAAAAAGATAGGGGTCAAAATGATTGGCATCCTTGTTTTCAATACATTTCAATGCCTCCTGGGGCCCTTATTAAGATTAAAGGCATCATAAACCGGTGGTACCGGTGGTACCGGTGTCGAGGGTACTGCAGCACCCCCTGAAAAATCGTAATAAAACACAAATATTAATAAAAACATTTTTCACAAATGTAGTGCATTGGACTTTTATTAGCAGACCAATTTATTTATTTAACTAGGCAAATCAGTTAAGAACAAATTCTTATTTCAATGACGGCCTACCCTGACCAAACCCAGAAGACACTGGGCCAATTTTTTCTTCTCCTTGTATGAGCTGAAAGTTTAGAGGGACGGCCAGGTCTTGGTAGATTTGCAGTGGTCTGATACTCCTTCCATTTCAATATTATCGCTTGCACAGTGCTCCTTGGGATGTTTAAAGCTTGGGAAATCTTTTTGTATCCAAATCCGGCTTTAAACTTCTTCACAACAGTATCTCGGACCTGCCAAAAAAATACAGTTTTATATCTTTATGTTTGAAGCCTGAAATGTGGCAAAAGGTCGCAAAGTTCAAGGGGGCCGAATACTTTCGCAAGGCACTGTATATGAGAATAATATTCATCCCCTTCCCCTCAAGAATGGTCTACCATATAGCCAGTTATGCAGGGTTAAACACACCAGTCAGACTGACAGCAATACTAAGACAATGACAGATCAATTCAAAATGAGAGGCTACAAGGACAAAACTCTTAACGCTGCGATGACCACAATATCTCAAAAACCAAGAGAGGAATTACTAAAAACTAAACCAAAGAATAAAAAACAACGTAACAGTGTTTTGCACTTATTAGTACACTGAGTGTTCAGAGAAAATGAAAGCAATCCTGAAAAAGCACTGGCATATTCTGCAAAATACAGTGCCTTGCGAAAGTATTCGGCCCCCTTGAACTTTGCGACCTTTTGCCACATTTCAGGCTTCAAACATAAAGATATAAAACTGTATTTTTTTTGTGAAGAATCAACAACAAGTGGGACACAATCATGAAGTGGAACGACATTTATTGCATATTTCAAACTTTTTTAACAAATCAAAAACTGAAAAATTGGGCGTGCAAAATTATTCAGCCCCTTTACTTTCAGTGCAGCAAACTCTCTCCAGAAGTTCAGTGAGGATCTCTGAATGATCCAATGTTGACCTAAATGACTAATGATGATAAATACAATCCACCTGTGTGTAATCAAGTCTCCGTATAAATGCACCTGCACTGTGATAGTCTCAGAGGTCCGTTAAAAGCGCAGAGAGCATCATGAAGAACAAGGAACACACCAGGCAGGTCCGAGATACTGTTGTGAAGAAGTTTAAAGCCGGATTTGGATACAAAAAGATTTCCCAAGCTTTAAACATCCCAAGGAGCACTGTGCAAGCGATAATATTGAAATGGAAGGAGTATCAGACCACTGCAAATCTACCAAGACCTGGCCGTCCCTCTAAACTTTCAGCTCATACAAGGAGAAGACTGATCAGAGATGCAGCCAAGAGGCCCATGATCACTCTGGATGAACTGCAGAGATCTACTGCTGAGGTGGGAGACTCTGTCCATAGGACAACAATCAGTCGTATATTGCACAAATCTGGCCTTTATGGAAGAGTGGCAAGAAGAAAGCCATTTCTTAAAGATATCCATAAAAAGTGTCGTTTAAAGTTTGCCACAAGCCACCTGGGAGACACACCAAACATGTGGAAGAAGGTGTTCTGGTCAGATGAAACCAAAATTGAACTTTTTGGCAACAATGCAAAACGTTATGTTTGGCGTAAAAGCAACACAGCTGAACACACCATCCCCACTGTCAAACATGGTGGTGGCAGCATCATGGTTTGGGCCTGCTTTTCTTCAGCAGGGACAGGGAAGATGGTTAAAATTGATGGGATGGAGCCAAATACAGGACCATTCTGGAAGAAAACCTGATGGAGTCTGCAAAAGACCTGAGACTGGGACGGAGATTTGTCTTCCAACAAGACAATGATCCAAAACATAAAGCAAAATCTACAATGGAATGGTTCAAAAATAAACATATCCAGGTGTTAGAATGGCCAAGTCAAAGTCCAGACCTGAATCCAATTGAGAATCTGTGGAAAGAACTGAAAACTGCTGTTCACAAATGCTCCCCATCCAACCTCACTGAGCTCGAGCTGTTTTGCAAGGAGGAATGGGAAAAAATTTCAGTCTCTCGATGTGCAAAACTGATAGAGACATACCCCAAGCGACTTACAGCTGTAATCGCAGCAAAAGGTGGCGCTACAAAGTATTAACTTAAGGGGGCTGAATAATTTTGCACGCCCAATTTTTCCGTTTTTGATTTGTTAAAAAAGTTTGAAATATCCAATAAATGTCGTTCCACTTCATGATTGTGTCCCACTTGTTGTTGATTCTTCACAAAAAAATACAGTTTTATATCTTTATGTTTGAAGCCTGAAATGTGGCAAAAGGTCGCAAAGTTCAAGGGGGCCGAATACTTTCGCAAGGCACTGTAATTGCCCACCTCTTCAAGGAGCCCCCACTGGTGGTCTATAAGCGTGGTCGCAATATTGGGGATAGCTTAGTGACCTGCCCCCTCAGACACTCTTGACACCCATTCCAAATGGGATCTACAAATGTGGCTCATGCGCACAGTGCAATAGCACTACAAAAACATCCTTCTTCAGACACCTACATACAGGTTTTAAAAAAAATCCCTGTTTTGGGTATCATTTCATGCAAGACCAAGGGAGTAATCTATCTCATCACCTGTTCATGTGGAAAAGCCTTCGTCGGACAAACGAAAAGACAATTAAAACAACGCATAGCTGAACACCGCAGCTCAGTCAGGTGCAAGAACACAGACTATCCAATCGCAACTCACTTTCTTGAAGCTAACCATCCCCTCTCCTCCCTCAAATACACAGGCATTGAGCATGTTGCTCTACCAAGGAGAGGAGGTAACATCGAGATCCTACTACTACAAAGGGAGGCGTACTGGATATCCTATTTAAAAACATTGACCCCTAGTGGTCTGAATATTGACTTTGATCTCAGGCCGTTCTTAGGACCAATTCTATTATCTGTGATCAGGTCTTGTAAACGAAGATATTCTTTCTACAGCATATCAGAGTACACCCAATATGTTCCCCCATTATGGTTGAACCAAAAGATGTAACAAAAGTGTTTAATGAAATTGGAAATATTTAAATATATAGGTTCAAATTAAAAGAAAGAATAATGTATGTTGACGCTAACGTTATGCTAATGCTAATGATAACAATGGCATAATATGTTCAGTATGCTGTGGGCTATTGTCTTTTAACAGTTTCGCTCAATTCTTTCTGATCAACCTACGTAGCAATTACGACACACCCTCACTATTGTCATTGGTTGCACTAATTGCACTGTTTGTCTACATAACCTGGTTCAACATTCATGACATTACCCTGAAGAAGGCACAGTGATGCCGAAACATTTTAGTTTTTTTACCAAATAAGTTATTGGGAGGTTATATTATATGTAGTTAGTGACTCCCTTTGTTTTTATAGCTTACACTCAAATATAAACACATTTAGTTGAAATTTTTTCCAAAAATGCATTTTTCCAACAGCGCCATAATAATGGTCATTATGGCCAAACTGTTCTATTTTTTGTTTCATCAGACCAGTGGACATTTCTCCAAAAAGTGCGATCTTTGTCCCCATGTGCAGTTGCAAACCGTAGTCTGGCTTTTTTATGGCAGTTTTGGAGCAGTGGCTCCTTCCTTGCTGAGCGGAATTTCAGGTTATGTTGATTTAGGACTCGTTTTACTGTGGATATAGATATTTTTGTACCTGTTTCCTCCGGCATCTTCACAAGGTCCTTTGCTGTTGTTCTGGGATTGATTTGCACTTTTCGCACCAAAGTACGTTCATCTCTAGGAGACAGAACGCATCTCCTTCCTGAGCGGTATGACAGCTGCATGGTCCCATGGTGTTTATACTTGCGTAATATTGTTTGTACAGATGAACGTGGTACCTTCAGGCGTTTGGAAATTGCTCCCAAGGATGAACCAGGCTTGTGGAGGTCTACAATTATTTTTGTGAGGTCTTAGCTGATTTCATTTGATTTTCCCATGATGTCAAGCAAAGAAGCACTGAGTTTCAAGGTGGCCTTGAAATATATCCACAGGTACACCTCCAATTCACTCAAATGATGTCAGTTAGCCTATCAGACGCTTCTAAAGCCATGACATCATTTTCTGGAAATTTCCAAACTGTTTAAAGGCACATTCAACTTACTGTATGTAAACTTCTGACCCACTGGAATTGTGATACAGTGAATTAGAAGTGAAATAATCTGTCTGTAAACAATTGTTGTAAAAATTACTTGTGTCATGCACAAAGTAGATGTCCTCACCGACTTGCCAAAACTATAGTTTGCTAATAATAATTTTGTGGAGTGGTTGAAAAACGAGTTTTAATGACTCCAACCTAAGTGTATGTAAACTTCCAACTTCAACTGTGTATGCTGGAAGTAGAAGCCTAAGCGTTGTGGTTCACTAGTTTACTCCAATTAGGGAAGGGGTGGTAGGGTTAGAAAGTAATAAAGGGGAAAATATATATATATATATATATATATATATATATATATATATATATGTATATGTATGTACACTACCAGTCAAAGGTTTTAGAACATCTACTCAATCAAGGATTTTTCTTTATTTTTACTATTTTCTACATTGTAGAATAATAGTGAAGACATCAAAACTATTAAATAACACATATCATGTAGTAACCAAAACATTTAGATTCTTTAATAGCCACCCTTTGCCTTGATGACGGCTTTGCACACTCTTGGCATTCTCTCAACCAGCTTCATGAGATAGTCACCTGGAATGCATTTCATTAACAGGTGTGCCTTCAAAAGTTAATTTGCGAAATTTCTTTCCTTAATGCGTTCGAGCCAATCACTTGTGATGTGAGGGGGAGGGGGTATACAGAAGGTAGCCATATTTGGTAAAAGACCAAGTCCATATTATGTCAAGAACAGCTCAATGAAGCAAAGGGAAACGACAGTCCATCATTACTTTAAGGCATGAAGGTCAGTCAATACGGAACATTTCAAGAACTTTTCAAATTTCTTAAAGTGCATTCGCTAAAACCATCAAGCGTTATGATGAAACTGGCTCTCGTGAGGACTGCCACAGGAATGGAAGTCCCAGAGTTACCTCTTCTGCAGAGAGTAAGTTCATTAGAGTTACCAGCCTCAGAAATTGCAGCCCAAATAAATGCTTCACATAGTTCAAGTAACAGACACATTTCATCATCAACCGTTTAGAAGAGAATGTTTGAATCAGGCCTTCATGGTTGAATTGCTGCAAAGAAACCACTACTAAAGGACACCAATAAGAAGAAGAGATTCGCTTGTGCCAAGAAACACGAGCAATGGACACTAGACCAGTGGAAATGTGTCCTTTGGTCTGGAGTCCAAATTGGAGATTTTTGGTTCCAACCTCTGTGTCTTTGTGAGACGCGGTGTGGGTGAACGGATGTTCTCTGCATGTGTATTTCCCACCGTAAGCATGTAGGAGGTGTTATGGTGTAGGGGTGCTTTGCTGGTGACACTGTCTGTGATTTATTTAGAATTCAAGGCACACTTAACCAGCATGGCTACCACAGCATTCTGCAGCGATACGCCATCCCATCTGGTTTGGGCTTAATGGAGCTATCATTTGTTTTTAAACAGGACAATGACCCAACACACCTTCAGGCTGTGAAGGGCTATTTGATGAAGGAGAGTGATGGAGTGCTGCATCAGATGACCAGCCACAATCCCTCGACCTCAATCAAATTGAGATGGTTTGGGATGAGTCGGACCGCAGAGTGAAGGAAAAGAGGCCAATAAGTGCTCCGCATATGTGGGAACTCATTGGAAAAGCATTCCAGGTGAAGCTGGTTGAGAAAATGCCAAGAGTGTGCAAAGCTGTCCTCAAGGCAAAGGGTGGCTATTTGAAGAATACAAAATATAAAATAAATTTGGATTTGTTTAAAACTTTTTTGGTTACTACATGATTCCATATGTGTTATTTAATAGTTTTGATGTCTTATTCTATAATGTAGAAAATAGTAAAAAATAAAGAAAAACCCTTGAAGGAGTAGGTGTTCTAAAACTGTTGACCAGTAGTGTATATATATGCATGCATTTATATGTCTATGTAAATGTGTGTATGAATGTATGTGTATATTTGAAATATAAATAAATATATATATATATATATATTTGCAAAAAAATATATGGGGGATTGGAAGTTATGCAGACAATTTAATTGATGGAAGCTACAATCTATCTACAATATTAAAGCTGATTTACCCCCTAAAAAATAACAAAATAAAAACATTGCTCAGTATTTGTATTATTCATTTTATACATAATTTTTTACTTATCTTTATCAAGGGCGCCAATAATGTTGGACCCGCTACGCTTCTTAGGTGTTGGACAACACAAGTGATTAAATATAAATGAGCGAATGTATAAACAGTAGAAAGACGATGATCATGTGCACTGAAACAAGCCGTGGATAAATAATTCATATTTCTATTAAACACCTTGTTTGATGAGGATTCCCTCAGTCACACCATTTATTATTGATGCCGCTACTGTTGGCAAAACCCCAAAAGCTTTTCTGTTCAGTCATTGTTCTACTGTGTAACTCTAGATCTGTAAAATGATGGATTTTTATAGAATTATTATGAACGTCATGGAAAATCTGTAGAAGTAGACTATGCGTAAACAGTGCTCCGGTGTTCCCTAAAAACTATAAACACGTTAGTGTTTAGACAGAATAAACACTGCTATGCATTCAATCAACTGGGTGGCCTCGATGTTCAAAAAGGGGTTTCGAAAGTTTAGCTGAAGATCATCAGCAAGCGAAGAGGCTGTAGGTCCTCTCAAACTGCCAGCTGTGCTCAAAGTTATGTCCGGATAAGGAGATACTTTAAAGCTGTGTCCGGAAAAGGAATTACTATGTAGAAGTGTTTATCTCAAAGCAAGAGTAGTAGAATATGGCAATAGTTCATTGTCTGTGATGAGTTTATGATAAAAGTGAAAACTAACTGGCACAGAGTTGGATGATCATCATGAGATCGATACACCCACAAACACTCTTACTCTAGAATTGAAATGGATTTCAAGATCAATATCGCATTGGCATAATAGAACAGACTTTTAAAGCAACATGCACTGATTGATGTGTGTGATATTGTGAGGAATGGGTGGTATACTGCATAGTACGCACTGTAAATGGGGGGGTGCTGAGAATGTTTTTACTTCCCGTGGCTATGCTTAAGGACGGTTTCCCGGGCACAGTTTCAGTCCATCGGGAATTATTTTGAGTCTATGAGGACTAGGCTTGATCTGTGTCTGTGAAACGGACTTGAAAAGGGGTATCTGTATAGCTCAGCAAAAATCTACATGGAGTGCAATCACGTTGTATCTATAAACGTAAGTAGGCTACAGTATTATTATTTTGAATGCTTCCATGGGTGAAATGCATTATTTTCAATATTCTACGCTAGTCAATTTCATTTTTTCTAATTTTGTGACACCTAAGACCAAGAAGTTACACACACTAAATCCCTTTGATATTTCGGTGGGAAACAATCCTCCCATCGCTGGCACCCAGCTGAGATGAGATATAATGGAATTGCCCCAAAGCCAGTCCAAAGGGATTTGTCACCCTCGCTTGAATCCCACAATTACTGATGTTGGTGAATCATTATGGAAGGAGGCAAGGAGACATTACCCAGTGCTTATTTTAAACTTAGGTTAGATTACTCGTTGGATATTACTGCATTGTCGGAACTAGAAGCACAAGCATTTCGCTACACTCGCATTAACATCTGCTAACCATGTGTATGTGACAAATAAAATTTGATTTCATTTGACTCACTACCTTGTCTCCGTGTGACAGGAGTCTCTGTGTGTTTCTTTCTTCGACTCAGACTCAGACTCATGATATGGCCTTTGGAAGTAGTGGGAGAAGGGGATCCAGTGCCAATTAGGTGGAAGGAGTGAACAGGGGAGATGATTGTGTCTGTCTTGCCGCAATTTGGAGCTGTCAGTGGCGATCGAGATCATTGACTACCTCCACCAATCATCAGAGCTCTGCACCAATCAGCAGGTCTATTGCAGGCTCAGACCTGAGGCATTTTTTTTGCCATAATCAACACCCTGGAGATGCCCTGTCCCTCAACACTAGTCATTGGCTGCGTCCCAAATGGCTCCCTATTCCCCTCAAATTTAACTCTGAACCTCGAAACCAGTGCCACTGTTTTTTTTCATTGTTCACCTCTCACCGGGGACTGGTTTAGACGTGGGACCCCAGTTGGGTGCAATTAATTATTGGGTAGAACAGAGATTACAGCTGGCTCCAGATATCGTAGGGTAAGAGTTGAATACCCCTGCCCTATACTGTATACTGTACAGGGCCCAGTATGTACAGTGGGGAATATGGTGCCATTTGGGAGACATACTGTACATCAGCAGCAGCTGCACATTAAGGCCTGGGAGGGGCACTTTGGTGATTTGATGTACAACACCATGGGCTATAAATAGCTCTCTGAAACCAGACTGGGGATTCACTGTTTCTGGGTGTAAAGGCGTCAGTCATTGATTCCTATTGCTGCAATTCTTCATGGCAATGTTTTTTTGACAGACAGCCAGGCCGTGAAGCATGAATCCTTAATGTGCATGGATTCTACATTTTGCTCTGTGTATACCACCATACCATCAGATCCTCCATAAACCACTGTCTCAAAACAGAAAACTGTCAGAGATTCAGGATGAGATGGGATGCTCTCATGCCACGCTCCAGAGTGTTGCTGTACTCCAGAGTATAGCTGTAACAATTCAACATGTCATTTCATCAAATCATGATCTACAAGACAACCAATAATCAGTACGATTATCTGTAGCTACTATCCTCCTGTTAATGATGATCATCACCACCCTATAATTCTGAATTATCACCAAACACATTACAATTATTAGTTGCATTTCTAGCACGAATCAGTCTTTGTGAATGAAACCATCAAACGTGTCGGCAAAAGCATCAGTATCAGTATAAGTCTGCATCACAGTATGAGATCCCCCCACTAGCTCAGTGACATCATTACAGTGGTGCTTCAGCAGACTGAAAATTGTTCTCTGCTGGATATTAAACTGCTCCACAACATTCTCCTGCGAGCGATTCACAGCAACTCGTTCATGAAACAATCACACTGCGCTGAAGGGGAGGTTCAGTATTATATCCAGAAAAACATACGGCCTACTATTGTGATCTAAATTAGACATCTCAACAAAGTCGCTGCATGATTATGTTTTTTGTTGGAGGAATGAGGCTCCTCTAAAATGGTGTGTGTGTGTGTGTGTGCGTGCATGCATGTGTGTGTGTGGATGCATGCGTGTGTGCATGCGTGTGTGTGTGTGTGTGTGTGTGTGTGTGTGTGTGCGTGTGTGTGTGGATGTGTTTAACTATACTATTATAGTAAACAAACACATGTGATCAACTGGGGACATTTTGTTAGTCCCCACAAGGTCAAATGCTATTTTCTAGGGGGTTTAAGGTTAAGGTTAGAATTAGGTTTAGGGTTATGAGTTAGGGTTAGTTTTAGGGTTAGGAGCTAGGCTTAGGGTTAAGTTTAGGGTTAGGTTTAGGGTTAAGGGTTAGGGAAAATAGGATTTTGAATAGGACTGAATTGTGTGTCCCCACAAGGTTAGTTCTACAAGACTGTGTGTGTGTGTGTGCGTGTGAGAGAGAGAGAGTGTGCACGCATGTCTGTGTGAGATGCGGTTAATTCAAGGATTGGACTATAAAGCCACACTAAGACTCGTCAATAGGCAGAAATGGAACGTATTATCAAAAGCAATGGACTACCTTAATCAAGTAGGTAAACATCTAGGTGTGCTTTTAGTTTCTTTAGTGGAAATTCAAGTATAGCAGGGGCACTATTCAATCGAAACCGGCACCCGGTAATTGCCGTTTTCCCATTAATTATATTTTTCTCATGACTCATGATCTACATTTTGAATGTGGCTCCTCACCAATTAGTTATTCAGTGGGAGCTTTACACACACACACACACACACACACACACACACACACAAACACACGCACACACACACACACACACAAAGGCAATTATAAATAGGTGTGGCGTAGCCAGCTGCCTTTTCTTTAATCAACCCTGTCTGTTGAGCCAGTACCTTACCTATTCTCAGCCCTACAAGTTGCAGATGCATACGCCCCAATTTATAAAGGAAATTACCAAGTATTGCAATCATTCAAATAAATGAAATAAATGTTTAATAATGCAATAAATGTTTAGAATACAATACAATTAAATACAGGAAGAGAGAAGATGCTTTGATGAAAGTAACAAAAATGATACAATCTTAAATCCGCTTTAATAACTGGATGATGCTAAACATTGTTTAGGTTAGGTCAGTTTTCACAACTCGTAGTCTACCACAAATGTATTCAGGGTAATCTAATCATCCATCTCTATATGACTACTGGCTGACCATTTCAACTAATGGGTAACACTTCATTGGGTTAACTCAACTTCATTGAGTTACTCAGAGTATAGTGTTGAATGTATACTCACGTTCAACCAAATTGACACTTATGTATGAGATACTGTTAACATTTTTGTGCTTAGAGGATTTTATCTAGGGAAAATGGCAATATCATGAATTTCTCTGTAATGGCTGTCCATAAAATGCCTAATGACATATTATTAGTTTTAAAGACCATTTAACAAACAAAATGTCCTATTTGTAATTAATATGTGAGTTAGTGGCTGGGGACTTTGGCCGGAGACGCATCCCGTAGGCTATGCTGCCGTCCATCAATCATAACACATCATAATGGGCCATGTCAAATGCAATTCAGTTAACTCTGATGGGTCGCCAGATTGATTTGTCCTCAACCACCAGGCAGGCAGGAAGCATGATTTTGGAGGAAGTAAAACGACTGTAGTCGCTTTTTAGTTTTAACTCTGTCCATAGAGCACAGGGACACAGGTGGCCTATCAGAATACAGCAGATTGTGCTGTGGCTTCGTCCTCCTTGGTCTGGGTTGACAAGACAAATCATTTTGTGGAGGTGCTGTTTGGTTCCCCCTGGGGAGCTGGGGGTGGTGCTGATGCCCAGATGAGGTGAGCCAGGAGCAGAACAACAGATGCTTTCACTGAGGGGAGAGAAGCCGCACAATGGTCTATACAGGAACAACTTTATAATGCAGACAGAAAATGAGAAAATGTCAGTCACTGCAGTGCAATAAATAATAGCGTGCGTAAAAATTACATGTATTTTAAACCATCTACACCACACAAAAAATTTATGTTTATATAATGAATGTAAATAATGTGCATATATGCCTATGTCTAAGACAGTAAGACTGTAATAAAAAAACATCAGACCATCACTTCAGAGAGAATGAATTGACCAAAGCATGATAAATCCTAGCGGATTAACGCCATACATTTGTCAACTGATCATGTTTAAGGTCCCCAGACAAATGGTGGTCTAAATTCTCATTTTGGTCATAATGCATATCCTACACCCTACGAATAGTTGGGTTGCTTTTTAACCCAGCATTTAGAGTGTATATATTTCCTGAGCATCTGATATGGAACAAACACAGTCAGGCAGGTTTCCATTAAAACCCAGAATGATCAATGGGACCAGGACGTCACACATCAATTGTGGAAAAACCAACCCTTATCATCACATTGGTTTCAGTGGTCTACCATTAGGCTGCAAGACAACAAGGTGCATTCTCTTTCAATGTACCCTGTCAAATGAATGCCATTTGCACACTTTGAATAGAATATATAAAAATGTTTAGTTTGCGATATGAGAATAATAAATAATATTATTATATAATAATATATATATTGGTGTTGAAGAATTGTTATATTTTGAAAGGCTTTGTAATAAGAATGACCTCAATACAATTTAGCAGATGCTTTTATCCAACTTAACCATATATGCATACATTTTACGAATAGGTGGTCCCGGGAAACGAACCCACTACCTAAGCATTACAAGCGCCACGCTCTAACAACTAGTCCTACTGTAGCCATGATTTTCACAAATTAACCCTGAGAACAGATTGATGGAAATGCTGAATCAATCAAAAGGAAAAAATCTTGAACATAATTAGGGGATTCATTTATTCTAATAAACAAAGCCAGTGTTGTTGTTGTATTGTTATATCTCCAACGTTCATACATTTAACCACTCATTATCTACAATTGTTCAATAGGAAACGCGTTAGGCACACTGATCAAATCATTATACTGTCTTGCATGTATGCAAAAAAACATACAATATGCATTTTTCAAACATTCATTTATCCCCATTGCTTTAGCAATATGAGACAGTATTTGAAGTAAAAAAAAAAACGATTGTCACTTTGACAAAAGGGCTATAACAATTAGAGAGCGTCTAGATATTAAATTACGTGAGTGTTTGTCAAAAAAGTGAGAGCTAATTTCGGCTAATTATTGGAGATATGCGTGTCTACAGTGTCTAAGTATAGGCCTGTTCTGTCCTACATTTTCGCAAACTGTCGAGAACAGAACAATAGAAACTGGTTCTTATGTGGATACTTGACCATTCATGTATCTCTGTCTCTGTCTCTGCTGTTGGTGAAAAGTGGATTCATCATCTGGGCATCAGTGGTAGGACAAGTCATTTTGACAAAGTCTCCCAAAGTGCCCTTTAGGCTACTAATATGCCCCAATAATGCCTGCTTCTACCTCTTTGGATGGTCTTCTGTCCGTCACCAAAAAGTTGATCATTCCCTCCGACTTGATGAGAAGATTGCAGCCCAAAAAGAATATACCGAAAACCACCGTGAGCGATAACACGCACATAACTGCTATCTGGACAACTCTCATGAGAAAGAGACTTCTCTCATCCGGAGTCGCCGCCACGAAGCCATTATCAGTCACCACTGATGAAAAGTTACAGCAAAATATATCTTCAGTCTTATTGAAAAGTCCTGCACTGTCCGTTTGATTGAAAGCGGTAGAATTCATCTCCACTTTTCAATTTTCAGTTGGCACAACCAAAAAGAGCCAAAAGAGCAATTGATTAAAAAAAATCCAGAGAAATTCCCCACAACTGCAGAAAAAGATGGTTAGTGAGTAAACACCTTTAAATCAGGTAGGACTATATTTGTTCTGGTGTCTATCAGTCTGCTTTGGCGTCGCATTACTAGACGTTTCCAAGTTCCCTCTTCACAGCCTCAGTGCATTTATGATGTTACTTACAGCAACCCGTGGTTATTATACCTGGTTGGGTGAAACCATTTCAGAAAGCACAGGAGACTGCTGTTTTCCAAGAGCATACAGCAATAGCGCCGCCATGAGCATGAACCATGCGTAATTGTATGGCTGAAAAACATTTATATAAAAAAAAATGTAACTAGGCAAGTCAGTTAAGAACAAATTCTTATTTACAATGAGGGCCTATCCCGGACGACGCTGGGCCAATTGTGGGTCGCCCAATCACGGCTGGATGTGATACAGCCTGGATTCGAAAAGGGACTGTAGTGACACCACTGAGATGCAGTGCCTTAGACCGCTGCGGCACTCGGGAGCCCATGCGACTGCCCATTCCATCCATCCCATTAATGGGAAAAATACATGCAATTTGGTGAAAACTTGAAACTTTGGATTACATTTCCAATAGCACTATGATTTTTTATAATGTAGTTGAGCAAATATTTATTGTTGCCTACCATCACAGTCTTTACCACTGTCGAACCCGCATTCTTAAACTCTAATTTCAGATGTGGGTACAATGTGCTTGAACTAGCACGCACGACACGTCGGGTAGTCAGGGTTGTTGCTTTTATTTCGGAATCATTCCATTGGTCCTAATGGACGTGAAGGCCAAACTCTGTTGTCCCTGCACTTCTGGCACGCTAAATCAAGTCCACGTTATGTTCAATACTTTTATTGACATCTAGTGGATGTCATGTAGGATATCTAACATTAATGAATTAATTAAATGTATAAATGTAAATGATTTATAAATCATTTAAGGATTATATGCATGCATTTTCGTTTTCCAATTACATCCAAACGCATCAATTCAAATCAAATCAAATAAATCAAATGTTATTTGTCACATGCCCCGAATACAACAGGTGTAGAGGGGTATAGATAGACCTTACAGTGAAATTCTTACTTACAAGCCCTTAACCAACAATGCAGTTTTTAAGAAAAATAAGTGTTAAGAAAGTATTTACTAAAATAAACTGAGAAAGTTTTTTAAAAAGAAGAATAATAAAAAGAAGCAAATAGAAAAATAACAAATAATTAAAGAGCAACAATAAAATAACAGTAAAGAGGCCATATACAGGGGGAACTGGCATAGAGTCAATGTGTGGGGACCAGTCGAGGCAATTGAGGTAACATGTACATGTAGGTAAAGTTACTATGCATAGAAAATAAAAAGAGAGTAGAAGCAGTGTAAAAAGGGGGAGGGGGGGGGGCAGCCACCTGACCAGAGTCTTACGGGGGGCAGAAGCTGTTAAGAAGCCTTTTGGACCTAGACTTGGCGCTCCGGTACCACTTGCCATGCGGTAGCAGAGAGAACTGTCTATGACTAGGGTGGCTGGAGTCTGGCAATTTTTAGGGCCTTCCTCTGACATCTCCTGGTATAGAGGTCCTGAATGGCAGGAAACTTGGCCCCAGTGATGTACTGGGCTGTACGCACTACCATATGTAGTGCCTTGTGGCCGGAGGCCGAGCAGTTGCCATATCAGGCGGTGATGCAACAGGTCAGGATGTTCACGATGGTCCAGCTGTCAAACTTTTTGAGGATCTGGGGACTCATGCCAAATCTTTTCAGTCTCCTGAGGGGGAATAGGCTTTGTTGTGCCCTCTTCACAACTGTCTTGGTGTGTTTTGACCATGATAGTTTGCTGGTGATGTGGACACCAAGGAACTTGAAGCTCTCAACTTGCTGCACTACAGCTCGCTCTGCCCTCCTTTTCCTGTAGTCCATGATCATCTCATTTGTCTTGATCACATTGAGGGAGAGGTTGTTATCCTGGCACCACACTGCCACGTCTCTGACCTCCTCCCTGTAGGCTGTCTCATTGTTGTTAGTGATCAGGCCAACCACAGTTGTGTCGTCAGCAAACTTAATGATGGTGTTGGAGTCGTGCGTGGCCATGCAGTCATGTGTGAACAGGGAGTACAGGAGGGGACTGAGCATGCACCCCAGAGGGGCCTCCATTTTGAGGATCAGCGTTGCAGATGTGTTGTTCCTTACCCTTACCACCTGGGGGGCGGTCTGTCAGGAAGTCCAGGATCCAGTTGCAGAGGGAGGTGTTTAGTCCCAGGGTCCATAGCTTAGTGATGAGCTTTGTGGGCACTATGGTGTTGAACGCTGAGCTGTAGTCAATGAATAGAATTCTAAAGTAGGTGTTCCTTTTGTCCAGGTGGTAAAGTGCAGTGTGGAGTGCAATAGAGATTGCGTCATCTGTGAATCTGTTGGGGCGGTATGCAAATTGGAGTGGGTCTAGGGTTTCTGGGATAATGGTGTTGATCAGCCTTTCAAAGCACTTCATGGCTACAGATGTGAGTGCTACGGGTTGACAGCCATTTAGGCAGGTTACCTTGGTGTTCTTGGGCAAAGGGACCATTCTGGTCTGAACTATTCATATCTTTTAAATTATTATTATGCCCTATGTTTGGACAGAACTATAGCTCAAAGACCTAGCCTACTGTACATTTGTTGTATTGATATGCATGCCTAACTTTTAAAATACTTCTAAATGTAATGCGTTTCGGAAGCTGAAAGATTACTAAATGTTCCATTATTGGGACAATAGACATGAACATTATTAGGCATATTTTAGGCTACACCTCTGGCCATCCCTGGCTCGCAACTACCGGTAAATCATCAGCAGATGGCAGTGTTTTATACTATTTGATGTAGAAAAGTGACACCACTGTTTGTGAACAGAGTTGTGCCAAGAAAGTCTAGGTTGCAAAGCTGGCATACTCAACACATTATCTGTGTATCAGTTCAGTTTTGTTGTGATCATAATCAATGCCAGAATGAGAAATTATTAATTATTCTGGGTAATATTGGTTTGTAATGTACAAAATGTGTTATATTTATCTAGGTTTAACTGGCATATAATAATTAATATTATTATTCATATAGGCTATATTGACCCATTACTCAGGAAGGACAAAACTACAGTCACGCAATTTCAACCAACGGGTTATAACTATTTATTCATGATTTACACAGCCTACATTTTTACAAATAATGAACTGTGTAAAAACTACAGTACTTACATTCTCATATAGCCAACATATCATTCATATTAAACTCAAAATTAGGAAGGTGTATGTACAGTATTTGCGTATTGTGCGTAGGCTATTTCCCATGTGATGGACACGGAGAAAAATACATTTACCATACGCCCTTGGTGCTATGAGCATGGCTTTATGATCGACAAGACTTGCAGCCAACCACGGATGAGAAAATGTACATTTGCCTGTACTGCTTTCACGTTAGATTGTACCAGAACGTATCGCTTGTTCGTCTGCGGTTACCCGGCTATATATGATTATTTCGGAGAATAGGTGGATCCAAAGACATCATTTGCGCTGCATATCAAATAGAATGCAAGGGAACTCGTTTACAATGTATCGGTACGGGTCGGGTCGTGACTACTGCAATGCATTCTGAAGAGGGACCGGGAGAAACGTTAATAGGTATCACGCAATAACGGTTGCCAACCAGCAACATCATAGGGACGTGAAATTATGCTCTTCGTTCATATATAGGTTTCCTGTCTGCGGGACCTTTGGATTGATTCTTTGATGTAAATTGAATAATATCGAAGTAGCCTAATAGGCCGATCATTTCAAGCAATCAATTAGGCTATTAGTGTTGTTAACCCAATGCAACATGTTGTTGGCAGTAGAGACTTCCATCATTGCATTTATTGATTCACAGAATACGTATTTTCTGTAAGTATTGAAGTTTTGTTATTTTTACTGTAGCCTACAAATTACATTTTATGAATGACGTGTTTTCATCTTTCAGCATTCGTTTGGGACAGTGTTCCATGTGTATATTAAGTCTAGACTGTCTATTAGATATTACAAGACATGTGGGTATTCTTGTTTGATTGAATACTAATACATATTTGCAATATTTGTTGTAATATTGTTACTAGCATTCCAATTAGAATATCTTAGTATTGGCAGAGAAAGCAGGCCAAAGTTGTAGCCTGGATATAGGCTACACCTTTACTTCTGCAGCGTTTTGAAGTCAGTAGCCTACTCATCCATCATAATGACTGGATTATCGTGGAGGTCAGATATCATGGATAAAATGTAGTCATACAATATGGTAGTATTTTACCTCTAGAGATATAGGTGTGACTTAGGGTTGGGGTCCATTCGAAGTCAGGCAATTCAAGAAGTGATTTGAATTTTAAAACCCGAAAATGGAAAAATCTTGAACATACAGCGCTTCTCTTTTTGAGCTTATTGAACAGTAATTGAAAGTAGATGGCCTTCAATTATTTAATTTGAATTTCAGTTTACTTCCTGAATAGATTGCCTTGTATTAACATTGACCCAACCCCTTCAGTGAGGCATTGGTAACAGTAAAGGAGTTGCAGGGCCGGCGCCAGAACGAATCAGTTGGATGGACATTTGATTTCTATGGGCAGGCATGTATTCTTCAAGTGACCTCTTATGTGTGGCACATTTTTTTTATGGGTGTTATAGTAAAGACTCAAAGCGGCTCTTGAGTTTCAAGTTTGGGGAAGCTTACAATTTATCCTACAATTTATACCTATCTGCATGCCAGTTATGATTATATTCATATGCGCATTTTTGTGGAAAAGTTTCATTTCATTAATAACATTTTCCGTTCTCAAAATCATTGTCACGTGGTGAATCATAAAAATCTGAATTAAAATGATATAAATCTGAAGGTTAAAATTCAACTAATGCAAGAGCACCAGCCTCTACCATATTGATATACCCTGATCCATTGGCGACAAAAGAAATGAGCGCCTGGAACTCAGAGATAGCCTATAGCCCAGGCCAATACAACAGTAGGCCTATAACTTAGTCAACTAAGTAAAATACACAGGCCTAAAGCAGACAAATAAAAACAGTAGAAAATATCCTGATGAAAATGAAGGTTCTTTCAATCGCATTAATCTCTCTACTCCGCCTGTCTGCCTCCCTTTCTGTCGGTTTTCTTGAACTAGCGCTATGTGAAGTCCTAAATTGTATCAACCAGCCTATTTTTGTTCCTCAGAGTTTCCCGCCCCAGTGAGCTCGGGACAGACAGCTGTTTTTTTTACGACGTTCCACTGAATATAAAGAGACTTCATTGACTTACTGTGTGAGTTGAAGAAAACAGCCATGAGAAGCAAAGCATATTAGTTATGGACGTGGTGAGTTAATTAAGACAATCAGGAACCAAATAAAAACTCGTAAATTATGGTTATGAATAAACCCTTCAAACATCATTTCCACTCCGAGAATGAGAATGGTAACATTAAATGACTGTCATTAATACTTGTATTAACATAAATTAGTGGAACCAAATTATGGAGATTAATGGTACATTTAGTAAGCCTACTGGTGACATATGTAATGGGGAAAATAAACAATCAAGGGGCAAACATTCACACAATGAATGCTCAAGAATTGGTGGGAGACAGCTGAGCCAATTCTGGAGAGCTGAGTGCATGCAATCTGGAGAGAGACAGGCCATATCCTCTTCTTCTTGTCTCAACATTTAAAATTAAATTCAAAGACACATTGTCTTCACACATTAGAGATGCTTTTCACTGACAGCAGCAACTCAATAATCAGCTAGCCATATTGCCACGCACACTGCCCAAATTGCATGCTTCCCAAATAGGCATAGACCTATGCACTTGTGATTTGAAACAATACATAGCAAAAAAAAACATTTGTATTTAAAAAAAACGTCTCTCCAATTTTGATCTTGCCTCATCGTTGTAACTCTTGTAAGAGGTGAAGGTCAAGTCAAGCATTCTCTGAAACATAGCCCGGAAGCCAGCCGCACCAATCTGTCGGCGGAAATACCGTTCACCTGACGACTGAGGTCAGCCTGCAGGTGCCCAGCCCACCACAAGGAGTCGCTAGAGCGCAGTTAAGAACACATTTTTATTTTCAATGACGGCCTAGGAACAGTGGGTTAACTGCCTGTTCAGGGGCAGAACAATAGATTTGTACCTTGTTAGCTCAGGGATTTGAACTTTCAACCTTCCGGTTGCTGCTCCAACGCTCTAACCACTAGGCTACCCTGCCGCCCAAGGAGTGTGTTCTTGGCTTTCCACCATATCACACCCTGTGGGTTGTCTCTCACTTTATAATGGTCTTAATCAATAGTGATACTATATTTACGTTACACCAGGGTTGACCAACCCTCTTCCTAGAGATTTACTGTCCTGTAGGTTTTAAGTCCATCTCTAATAAAGCATAGCCTTGTATGATCATGCTGATCTCGCGAGATTACATACATGTCTTTGGCTACAATTTCAACTGTTTTACTGAGTTACAGTTCATATAAGGAAATCAGTAAATTGAAATAATAAATTAGGCCCTAATCTATGGATTTTACATGACTGGGCAGGGGGCGCAGCCAAGGGTGGTTCCCCTGGGGAACCAGGCCCAACAAATCAGAATGAGTTTTTCCCCACAAAAGGGCTTTATTGAAGACATAAATAATCCTCAGTTTCATCATTTGTCCAGGTGGCTGGTCTCAGATGATCCCGCAAGTGATGAAGCCGGATGTGAAGTCCTGGGCTGGCGTGGTTACACGTAACATGGTTACACGTGGCGTGGTTACACATGGGCTAAATGAAAAATTATCTGAAATGACGTTGGAGGCGGCTTATGGTAGAGAAATGATCAATAAATTATCTGGCAACAGCTCTGGTGGACATCCCTGCAGTCAGCATGCCAATTGCATGCTCCCTCAAAACTTGACACTTCTATGGTATTGTGTTATGTAACAAAACTGCATATTTCATTAACCCCAGCACCAGCTTTTATTGCATCTTTGTAATGATCATGATATTTAATTAGCTTCTTGATATGCACACCTGTCAGGTGGGTGGATTATCTTGGCAAAGGAGAAATGCTCACTTAACACGGATGTAAACACATTTGTGCACAAAATTTGAGAGAAATAAGCTTTTTGTGAGTATTTAAAATTACTGGGATATTTTATTTCAGCTCATGAAACATGGGACCAACACTTCACATGTTGCATTTATATTTTTGTTCAGTGTATATATACGCTCACCAGATCAGGATGCAATAGAACAGCAAAATATACTGCAATTATTTTTTACCATGCTGCTCACCTCAGTTTAGTCAACAAAACAAAAACAATTACAAATTCACCTGGGGCGACCAGTGGCGCTGTTTCACCTTTCGCCGATCTCAGCTTTAACTAGCTGTTTCGGGTATGTTGGATTAGGGTTTGACTGAACCAACAGGACAGTAAAACTCCAGGATAGGGTTTTGGCAGCCCTGCATACACTAAAGAAGTGTTTCCAATAGATATGGCACTAGTGTTCCCTCATGTACTTTAGTAGCACAGCACACCTCTTCCCTTTGTTATTTAAGCTGTCACAGCAACCCATTGGATTGGAGCGATGGACAGAGTTAAGAGTATCAGCCCTATAGTCCATCCTGATAATCATTTCCTGTGTCCTGAAGGCCCAATGCTGGATGATTTGTGCTGATTTCTCATATTCTGAAAATTGAGAAAGATTGGGCTCAAAGTGCTCTCTGTCATAATTGCTGGCATCAGGTCCCTGTACACGAGAGAAGTTCAGTCTGCTTCTGGATTGTACTCAAGTACTTCAGATAACTGTGTTTGTGATCTAAGAATAAACCAGACAGAAATGGTAGAGAGTATTAGACCTTAATTGACCCTTCGCTAAGCCCCACCCCCCTTGGTTACTGTTGCAACCTCAGACAACAACCTCAGACAACAACAGGAAGCCCAATTCCCCTTTCTAACCACTGGCGAAATCCCCTCACAATGATCTCAAACTGTGTTTTTAATACACAATGAAATTAAACACAGACTACCCCCCTGGTATGTTGTGGTGGACTGTCATTACAGTTGCTACACAGGAACCTGGTAAAATGAAGGTTGTAGTGTGGCTAGCCACTGGATGGCTCTGAATGCACTGTCAGCATGCAGCCAAAGTTACTAACCACTTTTGGAGCTAAATAGTGCTCTTAAATCGTATCCCGATGTCGACAGCAGATTAATGTTGTTTTCATAACATTCTAACATATATTTAGAAAAAACAAGTTATATTAACTGGCTAGCTAGCGTTAGCAAGATTGGGTGGTTAATAAGACTGAGAACTAGCTAGCTAACTAGCTGAGCTAGCAAACAATGTAACAAAAGTATACTTTTGGATTCTAAAAATACTAAATCAACAGTCTCTGCATTTCAGAAATCACAGTAGCAAGTACCCCTGTTGCACTGTTCAATTATTTAGTCATTTAAACAACTCGTTTTTGGATGAAAACTCTTTGATTTTGTAATGCCTCAGTGGTTTTGATGTGATTCAAACGTAAACTTGCCAGAGGTTTTGGACTTGATGACAGTTGCTATCCATTCAAGATCTGTGATTGGTTGCCCAAACTTCTGGGGCAAAGCGAATTGTCAATTGCCATTGTTTGAGCAGCCTTGCTTGATGAGTAGAAGCCTATGGATACTGTAACTGTCACAGAGCCTGAGCTGTCAACCGATTTAACACTTTTGGCTCTGTGGGTAAAGCACCAAAGCTCTGGTGAAGTCAATAATGTTGATGTTGTTTAGACAAGTGTTTCAGCTGAATTGTGTGCTGTAATGAAGGGCGAGTCTAGAGGCGAAAGAAACGCACGCCTATTTAGGCGAGGTGCTGGCTAGCGGAGTAGAACAGTTCAAAAAATGAAAGGAGAGCCGCACACTCTAGTAATGAAGGAGAGACCTTGTTGCAGTGCACTGCTCAACAGACAGGAAATATTAATCTGTGCAGATGGTTGGACTAATGACCCAGCCGCTTCAGAGGGGACTGCTATCGTCACCTCCAGCGTAGTTGGTGGCACCAGACCCAAACATAGCACTCGACAGTACCAAGCAGATGGTCGAGCAGGGACGCAGCAGACATGATCAGATTTTTTGTTAGCAGAAATTACCATCAAATTAAATATGGTAGGTAGTGTAAGATTCCATGCCCAGTGTTACTAGGTGTTGGTGTCTTGGATATCAAGCAGAGTCATGGAGTTTTTGAAATACATGATTAGATTTAGATCTGAATACCTTATCACCAAAATCGACACATGGGTATACATTCGTATGGTTTGGGAAAGTCCTTTGCGACTGATGACAACATTGCACACAAGGGAGTTTTTATTTTATTGGACTGTCATTCTCGAAGCCTTTTGGGGGTAGTGTCCAACCTTACATAGCCTACTCATCTGGTTAAGCTTTGTAGGCCTACTTATGACAGTTCAACCAAAAGTACTTTGACATTTTCGGTAACATACTGTACTTTTGTTTTTGTTTACGGTAACTTAAAGGTAACCTGCTGCCAGTAAGTTCCTGTAAAAACAACATTTTTTAAATATTTATAATGTCGATATGGACACCCTGACTTGTTTTTGGAGGAGGCAACAGTTAGCCCAGGGCAGGCTAGTCATCTACTGTGATGGACATAGACAGAGAGCAGAGATGATGCTGGTAGTACAAAGACAACACTACACTGCCCTATGCTGCAGGAGAATGATACGGACATGAGATCAGTCAGATGTCGTGGGGAGGAGCCTAGAAGGGTGTTACAAGAATCACCCATTGGCACGGGGGCCTTGAGCATATTGGAGAATGCGGGTAAACAAAAACACAATGACACGCACGCACAAACACACATGCAAAAACACACAAACACACGCATGCTCACACACACAGGGGGTTTCTGTTAACATGTATTATTTTTGCGTGGTTAGATGATCGAGTTTCTAGAAACTTCATGCACCACAGAACAGTCCAATACTAGATTTTGTGTGTAAGACACAAAATATTTGATAGTCTATTATGTCATTATGGCCTCCTTGCCTCTGGCATCATAGATATTATTTCTTTACAATAATGCAAATGTTTCAGTCGCACAAGCCTTACTGTTCATCATTAAATTGCATTGGGGATTGACATTTTTAGAAGGAAAACATAGCATGCTCTATTTGAGTTGTGATCTAATCAATCACTATCTTGCCGGAGTTGTTGTCAGGTAGCTATGTAATGGTTCATATTACGAGTAATGTCTCCATGTTGTTGTCTTCTGACTGACAGCTGCTTCTTATAGAACTGTCTTTTCCTTTGCCATTTGACATGCACACGGTTTCATACAGGCTGAATTGAATGCAGCTTGTTGCCTCTGACTGTAAGCCTATAATTCCAGTCAGAGAAAGTCATATTCCAGAGGAAATTATGGTGTTTTTCATGTTGAATACTAGTGAGGCATTCAGTTAATTCCATTGAGATTTCTGTTCCCCACAAACATTCTCATTGGACTGAAATCTATCTGCCTAGTCCAGGCAAAGCAGCCAATAACACCAGAGAGGATAAGCAGACTCTGAGGGAGGAATTAGCTTGCTGCTTTCCTCTGAACTGGAAAAATACTAAGTCATCGTCAACAGCTATGTTCCATGCAAAATGTACAGGTAACTTCCCAAATAATGTAAACACTTGCGTAAATGAGGGATACAAAGTATATTGAAAGCAGTTGCTTCCCGTCACGGCTGCTCCTTCTCCCTCCTCTAAGGCACCCAGGCTGCTCGTTAAGGCGCAAACCTGTCACCATCGTTACGCGCACCTGCGCCTGATCAGACTCACCTGGACTACATCACCTCCCTGATTACCTTCCCGATATATGTCACTCCCTTTGGTACCTTCCCCAGGCATTATTGTTTCTGTTTCCTGTCTGCGTTTCTTGTTTTGTTCATTAAATTATGCACTCCCTGAACTTGCTACCCAGCGCACTCGTTACACTTCCACACAGGTGTGGCTCCTGAGATAATTAAGCAATTAACATCCCATCAGGCTTAGGGTCATGTATAAAAATGCTGGTCAGGCCATTATTTTGGCTACCATGGCTATGGTAACAATAGGATAACAATGCCCCCATCCACAGGGCACGAGTAGTCACTAAATGGTTTGATGAGCAAACGATGTAAACCATATGCCCTGGCTGTCTCAGTCACCAGATCTCAGTCCAACTGAACATTTATGGGAGATTCTGGAGCGGTGCCTGAGACAGCATTTTCTACAACCGACAAAACACCAAATGATGGAATTTCTCTGGAAGAATGGCGTTACATCCCTCCAATAGAGTTCCAGCCACTTGTAGAATCTATGCCAAGGTGCACTGAAGCTGTTCTGGCTCAACACCCTATTAAAACACGCTGCTGGAGTTTCCTTTATTTTGGCAGTTAACTGTACATCTAACTGTTAACTGTGGAATCACTAAATTCAACAAGTCTTGTTCACTTCAGTGTCATTGTCCCAATGTTCAATATTAACATTCCATAAGTGAAGTTAAAGTTCTCGGTTGTTAAAGTTCTCTATCTAACCATGTTGTTTGGTTTTGCTCTCATCTCTATGTAGCGGGATGCTGTCCCTGTGTGCCCCACGCTCAATCTCCCCTCCGCTGGTTTGAGTTCCTGCTCTCTGTCAGGGGCCCGCCTGCTGATTCCTCCCCGACACCACGTCACGTAGAGGGCGATGCGGCGGTTTGTCTACTGTAAGGTGGTGCTGACCACTTCGCTGGTCTGGGTGCTGGTGGATGTCTTCCTGTTGCTCTACTTCAGTGAATGTAACAAATGTGACGACAGGAAGGATCGCTCAATGCTCCCTGCTCTGAGAGGTGAGCCCTTGAATTGAATAAACTTTATTAATACCACAGGGGGAAATTGGATTTGTCACCAGCAAGACACAACAACAACAATGCATACTTCAGACACAAACAGACAGAGCACTGATGTCTGGTGAAACAAGCACAACTCATAACTTCTATAGAAGCCAATGGATTCAATAGAATAGACTTTCTTCTGTAGATATGGGTTGGTGGCCCTGCGAAGCAGTCACCATGACAGATTTGCCAACTCCACACGGTAGTCCAATACAAATGAACACTATTCTTGTGTTATTACATTGCTATTACATTTGGGGAATGTTTGGAGAACAAATACCACAGTAAACTTCTAAGAAAAGCAACAGAGTTACTGGTTGAATCTCAGACTGAGTGCAGAATTAAGATAACCATGGTTTTCACTCTCAAGGAAAAAAAGGTAAGTCTCAAATCCCTGGTTCAGGGCCGTTTCTAGCATTTTTTTAGCTCATTTCTTGCAGTTCTATACATTTTGCCATGGGATGGTTAGAAAATGTTGCAGTTTAATGCTGATTTCCTGCAGTTCTACACATTTTGACATGGGATGGAGTGGAATTTTTTCAGTTCTAAAGTAAATGTTCTGCCATTCTACACATTTTGCCATGACTTATGCCATGTTCCTATGATATTTGAGTGAGAGTAACTAACAAAATCATTGGGGGCCCCCTGGCTGTCAGGGCCCTTGGGCAGGTGCCTTGCATGTAATTCGGGCCATGATTATTACAAGGTTTAGATAGTAGGGTAGACTAACTTATAAAATGTTAGCTGACATGGACTAATTGAGTGACTGTCAATACCTGACATAACAAGAGGGAAACTGATGAAGCGCTACCAAATTTTGAAATTGCTCGTTGTGTATTCCACTATCCTCGCTAACAGTAAGTTGAGGCCCTTACTTCCTGGTTGGGGGTCCCTAGTGGCAGCGGTGCCCTAAGTGTATATTTATGTCACTTGTGCCTAGAAACAGCACTGCCCTAGTTAATCAACCTTATCCACAGGAGTGTCCTTTCCTTCTTTGGCCCAGCATTTCCTTACATGCCCTTTCCAAAAAGCAAGTTTACAAATGGCCCGCTAAGCTGCTTTCAAAGGTTAGAATGGGGAGAGAAACTCCAGAAAGAAGCTAAAAATCTATGTGGCCTTCTGGATTCCAGACTAATTTCCATCACAACAGTTACATACGATTTACTTATGCTCTTAGTTTAATTTAAATGGTGTTAGCCGATTTGATACATGTGCTCGGCAATGAGTTCTTTTCAGACTCTAAATATATCAGTGTAAGCTTTTGGGGGAATGGATGGCTTAGTCCTTTGGCAGTCTGTCACCCATTCTCTGATTTACTGTTGCTTTAAGAGTCTGCTTTAAGAGTCTCCAATGAACATCGTCAAATTGATTTGGTTGGCTAATGGTTTTTGATCCTTGTATCACAATGTTAATTTTATTTAGCTTAGGCCTTTTTTGCCATTCTTAAAGGGAAAGTTCACCAACATGTAATTTTATAATTTGATTGAATCCCTTTAACCCAGTACACTTATGACTAGTAGATTGAAGTACTACAGTTTCTGTGTAGTATTGTGTATTTGATATTCCCTCGTTATGTTGAGATCACAACTTATTTATCTCATGATCACGACAAAAACAAAAGTTGCTTTGTCGTTATCACAAGATAATTATTTCATGATCATGACACAACAAAAGTTGTTCCCTTTCAGTCAGTCAACATACAATGGGGAGTCGCACTCTTGCGACTTTGGTTGAAAGATCTACCATCATGCCTGACATGGCCATTGAAATCCGCACCTCGCTGGAAGCCCCGCCTTCCACAGTTGATAAGCTCTGATTAATTCCTTCAATTATTCCGCTCTTCCCCTCAGCGTGAACAGGAGTGATTCACGCTACTAAATCAAACAATTGGAAGACGAGACTGTCTTAGGTTGTGCCATAGTGGTAGAGCGTGCTCACCCTCTGTACATTGTGTGATAAAGGTTGTACTTGTTCTCATACATTTTCTAATCACAAACAATTAGTTATTCTTTAATTTGCTGTTGCAATGAGTAAGATGTCTAAGAAAACGACCAAGACGACAATGACTAAGCCGGGTTCGGGGTCGAAATCATGCCCCCAGTCATCGGTTGTCGTGGCATTTACCACGGACTCCAAGTCAAAGTTAAATGAACAGATGCGGTGGCTGCCTGGGTGTGGGGTATGCGGTAGCTGCCGGGGCGTGGGGTATGCGGTGACTGCCTGGGCGTGGGGTATGCGGTGACTGCCTGGGCGTGGGGTATGCGGTGACTGCCTGGGCGTGGGGTATGCGGTGACTGCCTGGGCGTGGGGTATGCGGTAGCTGCCTGGGCGTGGGGTATGCGGTGACTGCCTGGGCGTGGGGTATGCGGTAGCTGCCTGGGCGTGGGGTATGCGGTGGCTGCCTGGGCGTGGGGTATGCGGTGGCTGCCTGGCTCCTGTGCACTCTGTCGCCAGTTACGGGAGGCTACTCGAGGTGCAGGGTTTGCGTGCACCTTCGATGAAAAAGCAGCCCCCCCGAGCACTTGGCTGGAGTAACCCCCAGAGCGAGGGTCCTTGGCACGGGTCTGAATGACCAGTGCTCCCATCCGCAAAAACAGTACTGTGACAACAGTGCCTCCACGTTTGTTAAACGGGGTACTACATCAGCCATTGCCAGAGCCCCCTGTGCCCGTAAAGGAGGGGGGCTTCATGCAGGCTATATAGTTACCCTCGTTCCAGTGTTCACAGGGTTTAAGGAGTTCAATCTCCCCAGGGTGAGCGTAACAAGTTGGGTCACTGTCCACAAGGGGGTGCACCTCCCGCATTAGTGGCTCATTACTGGGATTCATTGCTGATTCCTGCCTTTACCTCACTAGTCCCTATGTGATACAGGTTATGGACGATTAGTTGTTGGAAGCGGAGTCGAGGGAACGAGCAGGGTTAGAACACATCACGCTATTATCCTACATGTAGTCTCTCTGGTTCATATGAGCACCCAAATGAGCTGTCTGTCTCCAGCTCAACACTTTTCATTCCTAGGAATAAGATACAATTTCAAAGAGATGGGGTCCATTTTTCAGAGCTGTCTGTCCCATTCGCAGCTAGGTTACAAGGTGCTTTATCGCCAGACCTATGTACAGGTCGGCAGGGTAACCCCCATGTTAAAAATAAATTCCCTGGCTCGCAGTTGGCATTCCAATTCATCCCAAAGGTGTTTGATGGGGTTGAGGTCAAGGCTCTGTGCAGGCCAGTCAAGTTCTTTCACACCAATCTTGACAAACCATTTCTGTATGGACCTCACTTTGTGCATGGGGGCATTGTCATGCTGAAACAGGAAAGGGCCTTCCCCAAACGGTTACCACAAAGTTGGAAGCACAGAATCATCTAGAATGTCATTGTATTTACTGGAACTAAGGGGCCTTGCCTTAACCATGAAAAACAGCCCCAGACCATTATTCCTCCTCCATCAAACTTTACAGTTGGCATTATGCATTCGGGCAGGTAGCGTTCCCCTGGCATCCGCCAAACCCAGATTCGTCAGTCGGACTGTCAGATGGTGAAGCATAATTCATCAATCCAGAGTACTCGTATCCACTGCTCCAGAGTCCAATGGCGACGCATGGCATTGCCCATGGTGATCTTTGGCTTGTGTGCGGCTGCTCGGCCATGGAAACCCATTTCATGAAGCTCCCGATGAACAGTTATTGTGCTGATGTTGCTTCCAAAGGCACTCAGTGGTGAGTGTTGCAACCGAGGACACTTGGCGGTCCCGTTCTGTGAGCTTGTGTGGCCTACCACTTTGCGGATGAGCTGTTCTTGCTCCCAGATGCTTCCACTTCACAAGTTGACAGTTGACCAGGGCAGCTCTAGCATGGCAGACATTTTTCAAACTGAGTTGTTGGAAAGTTGGCATCCTATGACGGTGCCACAAGAAGCAGTCAATCTGAGTGGTCCCTATGTCAAAGTCTCGTCGTTGTTGATCAAACCTATTACTGTTGTGTCATCTGCAAACTTGATGATTGAGTTGGAGGTGTGCATGGCCACAAAGTCATGGGTGAACAGGAGAGGGCTCAGCACTCACCCTTATGGGGCCCCAGTGTTGAGGATCAGCAAAGTTGAGAGGTTGTTTCCTACCTTCACCACCTGGGGGCGGGCCCATCAGGAAGTCCAGGACCCAATCGCACAGGGCGGGGTTGAGACCCAGGGCCTCAAGCTTAATGATGAGTTTGGAGATTGCATCGTCTGCATCGTCTGTGGACCTATTGGGGCGGTATGCAAATTTCAGTGGGTCTAGGGTGACACGTAAGGTGGTGATATGATCCTTGATTAGTCTCTCAAAGCACTTCATGATGACAGAAGTGAGTGCTACGGGGCGATAGTCATTCACACCAGTTACCTTTGCCTTCTTGGGTACAGGAACAATGGTGGCCATCTTGAAGCATGTGGGGACAACAGACTGGGATAGAGAGAGATTGAATATGTCCGTAAACACACCAGCCAGCTGGTCTGCGCATGCTCTAAGGACGTGGCTAGGATGCTGTCTGGGCTGGCAGCCTTGCGAGGGTTATCACGTTTATATGTCTTACTCACATTGGCGCCACTGAGAAGGGAGACCTTGGTAGCGGGCAGCATCGGTGGCACTGTATTATCCTCAAAGCAGGCAAAGAAGATGTTTAGTTTGTCTGGAAGCAAGATTTCGGTGTCCGTGATGTGGCTGGTTTTCGATTGCCTGTAGACCCTGCCACATACGTCTCGTGTCTGAGCCGTTGAATTGCGACTCCACTTTGTCCCTATACTGACATTTCACTTGTTTGATTGCCTTGCGGAGGGAATAACTACACTGTTTGTATTCGCCCGTATTCCCAGTCATCTTTCCATGGTTAAATGCATTGGTTAGCACTTTCAGTTTTGCGCGAATGCCACCATCTATCCACAGTTTCTGGTTATTTATTTAACCTTTATTTAACTAGGCAAGTCAGTTAAGAACAAATTCTTATTTACAATGACGGCCTACCCCGGTCAAACCCGGACAACGATGAGCCAATTGTGCGCCACCCTGGGACTCCCAATCACAGCTGGATGTGATGCAGCCTGTATTCGAACCAGGGACTGCAGTGACGCCTCTTGCACTGAGATGCAGTGTCTTAGACTGCTGCTCCACTCGGGAACCCTAGGGTGGTATTAATAGTCACAGTGTGAACAACATCTCCTATGCACTTCCTTATAAACTCACTCACTGAATCAGCGTATAAATCTATATTATTCTCTGAGGTTACCCGGAACATGTCCCAGTCCACGTGATCAAAACAATCTTGAAGCATGGATTCCGATTGGTCAGACCAGCGTTGAACGGTCCTTGTCATGGGTACATCCTGTTTGAGTTTCTGCCTATAGGAGGGGAGAAGCAAAATGGAGTCCTGGTCAGATTTGCCGAACGTAGGGTGAGGGAGGGCCTTGTATGCATCTCGGAAGTTAGAGTAGCAATGATCCAGTGTTTTGTCAGCCCGAGTACTACAATCGATATGCTGATAGAATTTAGGTAGCCTTGTTCTCAAATTTGCTTTGTTAAAATCCCCAGCTACAATAAATGCAGCCCCGGATATATGGTTTCCAGTTTGCATAGAGAAGTGGAGTTCCTTGAGGGCGGTCGTCGTGTCGGCTTGGGGGGGATATACACCACAGTGACAATAACCGACGAGAATTCTCGTGGGAGATAATAAGGACGGCATTTGATTGTGAGGTATTCTAGGTCCACTGAACAGGACTTGAGTTCCTGTATGTTGTTACAATTACACCATGAGTCATTAATCATGAAAAATACACCCCCACCCTTCTTCCCTGAGAGATGTTTATTCCCGTTGGTGTGACACACAAAGAATCTCAGTGGCTGTACCAACTGCGACAGCATTTTCCCAGAGAGCCATGCTTCCGTGAAACAGAGTATGTTACAATCCCGGATGTCTGTCTGTAAAGCAACCCTCGCCCTAATTTCGTCTACCTTGTTATCTAGAGACTGGACATTACGAGTAAAATACTCGGAAGTGGTGGGTGGTGTGCGCGCCTCTGAAGTCTGACCAGAAGGCCGCTCCGTCTACCTCTCCTGTGGCGACATTGTTTTGGTTCAGCCCCTGGAAACAGTTCAAATGCCTTGGGTGGTTCAAACAAAGGATCCACTTTGGGAAAGTCGTATTCCTGGTCGTAGTGCTGGTAAGTTGATGTCTCTCTGATATCCAATAGTTCTTCCTAGCTGTATGTAATAACACTTAAGATTTTCTGGGCTAACAATGTAAAAATGAATATATAAAAAAAAAAAATACTGCATAGTTTCCTAAGGACTAGAACCGAGGCGACCCTCTCTGTCGGTGCCATCTTGCTCCAGACTTCATAAGAAACAAGAAAAAGAGCTGTCTGACTCCATCTCAGTGCATTCTGTTTCTGGGTCTCGAGCTAGACTCAAATCAACTCACTCGCATAGCACGCTTTTCTATCCCCACGGAGCGTGTTTGGGTTCCGGCTCTGAAGTGTGTTTTTGCCAGTGCCTATGCCTACTGGGGATTATGGCTTCTGTGATGGAAGTTGTTCCTGTGGGGCTATTGTTGATACGGCCTTTCCAGCGCTGAGTGGTAGCCGCTTACCTGAACGCATCTCACAGCCTAAGCCGGTTGCTTCGGGTGTCCCTGTTAAGGCTACGGGCCATGGCCCAGTGTTGGGACCCTCTGCTATTGTTAGGGGGCACCCATGGAATGAGTTGTATCCCGCAAAGTGATCACGACAGCCACATCCCCCCCATGGGTGGGGTGCGCTGTACGAAGGCACCTCGATTCGGGGGTATGAACACTGGTGCGGCGCTCACTGAATGTCAATTACCAGGAGTATCTGGCGCTCAGGCGCTTCCCCCTGTTTTTGTTGGGGCGGCTTGTGCTGTTAATGTTAGTGAAATGTAGTAAATTAATAAATTGGGTACATTTCTTTAAATTGACAATTCTGTGAACTGTCTTGTGCATCTTTTAAATGAACACATGTTAGCAAAGGTGTCAGTTAGGCCAGCAGCATACCACCCTGCATCCCACTGCTGGCTTGCTTCTGAAGCTAAACTGGTCCTGGTTGGTCCCGGGATGGGAGACCAGATGCTGCTGGAAGTAGTGTTGGAGGATCAGTAGGAGGCACTCTTTCCTCCAGGACATTTCCCTGTGTAGGGTGCTGTCTTTTGGATGGGATGTTAAATGGGTGTCCTGACTCTCTGTAGTCACTAAAGAGCCCATGGCACTTATTGTAAGAGTAGGGGTGTTAACCCTGGTGTCCTGGCTAAATTCCCAATCTGGCCCTCATACCATTACGGTCACCTAATCATCCCCAGTTTACAATGGGCTCATTCATCTCCTCTCCCCTTTAATTATTCCCCAGGTTGTTGCTGTAAATGAGAACGTGGTCTCAGTCGACTTACCTGGTAAAATAAGGGTTAAATGAAATAAAAAAAATGGCTTGCAGGGATTAGTAGCCTTGCATTATGTCTACTTTGATGCTAATTAGCATTTTCGAATCAGAGTAAATAGAGCCGAATATATTGATAAAAGTCACCTTTTCCGAGAGAGATTTACATCGTCACGCCAGATTAAGTCTACACGAACCACAGACCTTATTTGAAGTGTTTCTAAAATCCGCTATGTGAAAAATAAATGGTGGGAAAAGGATTGGAACCATTTCCCTGTTTGATCGCTAGGTTTGCCTTGCCTGGTTCACCAACTACTTTGCAGACAGAGTTCAGTGTGTCAAATCGGAGGGCATGTTGTCCGGTCCTCTGGCAGTCTCTATGGGGGTGCCACAGGGTTCAATTCTCGGGCCGACTCTTTTCTCTTTATATATCAATGATGTTGCTCTTGCTGCGGGCGATTCCCTGATCCACCTCTACGCAGACGACACCATTCTGTATACTTCTGGCCCTTCCTTGAACACTGTGCTATCTAACCTCCAAACGAGCTTCAATGCCATACAACACTCCTTCCGTGGCCTCCAACTGCTCTTAAACGCTAGTAAAACCAAATGCATGCTTTTCAACCGTTCGCTGTCTGCACCCGCACGCCCGACTAGCATCATCACCCTGGATGGTTCCGACCTAGAATATGTGGACATCTATAAGTACCTAGGTGTCTGGCTAGACTGTAAACTCTCCTTCCAGACTCGTATCAAACATCTCCAAATTAAAATCAAATCTAGAGTTGGCTTTCTATTTCGCAACAAAGCCTCCTTCACTCACACCGCCAAACTTACCCTAGTAAAACTGACTATCCTACCGATCCTCGACTTCGGCTATGTCATCTACAAAATAGCTTCCAATACTCTACTCAGCAAACTGGATGCAGTTTATCACAGTGCCATCCGTTTTGTTACTAAAGCACCTTATACCACCCACCACTGCGACCTGTATGCTCGAGTCGGCTGGCCCTCGCTACATATTCGTCGACAGACCCACTGGCTCCAGGTCATCTACAAGTCCATGCTAGGTAAAGCTCCGCCTTATCTCAGTTCACTGGTCACGATGCCAACACCCACCCATAGTACGCGCTCCAGCTGGTGTATCTCACCGATCATCCCTAAAGCCAACACCTCATTTGGCCGCCTTTCCTTCCAGTTCTCTGCTGCCTGTGACTGGAACAAATTGCAAAAATAGTTCAAGTTGGAGACTTTTTATCTCCCTCACCAACTTTAAACATCTGCTATCTGAGCAGCTAACCAATCGCTGCATACTGTTTTTATTTACTTTTCTGCTCTTTTGCACACCAGTATCTCTAACCTGCACATGACCATCTGATCATTTATCACTCCAGTGTTAATCTGCTAAATTGTAATTATTCGCCTACCTCCTCATGCCTTTTGCACACAATGTACTGTATATAGATTTGTTTTTCTTCTACTGTGCTATTGTCTTGTTTATTGTTTACTCCATGTGTAACTCTGTTGTTGTCTGTTCACACTGCTATGCTTTATCTTGGCCAGGTCACAGTTGTAAATGAGAACTTGTTCTCAACTAGCCTACCTGGTTAAATAAAGGTGAAAAAAATAAATAAAAAGGTTTATGGGTATTATGACACCTCCACTGTGGGGCTCTATTGCTGGGGACCAGTGCGCACATGCTTTCACTTTGGGTAAGCATGCCCCTGGTTGCCTCAACTCCGTGCATATCTTTTATCCAGATGGGACCCTCTCTCTCTAGAGTGGAGGATCTCCCAGGTTTGGGCCATTTTCGTCAGTGCCGACGTAGATATTTAGATATTTGATTGGTGGTCGAATGTTCGTGGGCAAGGAATAATTAACTACATCATCTCCACCCCTCAGCCAGTATTCTACAAGAGCTCTGACACAAGGGTAAACAGACACACCGGTCTCTACATTGCAGATGAGCTGAAGGCAGTCATCAATGACCTTGGACCACAGAAGGTATATACACTGGTGACAGACAATGCTGTGAACATGAAGGCTGCTTGGTCTAAAGTGGAGGAGTCCTACCCGCACATCACACCTATTGGCTGTGCTGCTCATGCATTGAATCTGCTCCTCAAGGACATCATGGCACTGAAAACAATGGATACACTCTACAAGAGAGCCAAGGAAATGTGAAGGGTTATAGCAGCAATCTACCTCACCAAGCAAAGTAAGAAGAATAAGAGCACCACATTGAAGCTGCCCAGCAACACCCGTTGGGGTGGTGTTGTCATCATGTTTGACAGTCTCCCAGAGGGGAAGGAGTCTATCCAAGAAATGGCCATATCACAGTCTGTCGAAATGGACAGCCCCATCAAGAGGATCCTCCTGGATGATGTATTTTGGGAGAGAGTGGTAAGCAGCCTGAATTATATAACAGTAGCCATTGCACGGGTTGAGGGAGACAATGCCATCCTGTCTAATGTTCAGACTCTGCTTGCAGATGTAAGAGAATAAATCCGTACTGCCCTTCCCACATCACCGTTGCTCCAAGCAGAGGAAACTGCAGTTCTGAAATACATCCAAAAAGCGTGAAGACTTCTGCCTGAAGCCCATACACGCCCCAGCGTACATGTTGGACCCCAAGTATGCTGGTAAGAGCATCCTGTCTGGTGCAGAGATCAACAAGGCCTATGGTGTCATCACTACCGTGTCTCGCCACCTTGGCCTGGATGAGGGCAAGGGTCTTGGCTGTCTGTGGAAGTACACTTCCAAGCAAGGTGTTTGGGATGGAGATACAATATGGCAGTCATGCCAACATATCTCATCAGCCACCTGGTGGAAGGGACTTTATGGATATGAGGCTCTTTCCCCTGTTGCCTCTATCATCCTGCAAATCCCACCAACATCAGCCACTTCAGAACGCAACTTGTCCATCTTTGGGAACACACACACCAGAGCATGCAACAAGCTGACCAATACAAGGGTTGAACAATTGGTGGCCATCCTGGCAAACTTGAGTTTTTTTTTAGCCTGACAACAAGTCATCCTCAATAAGGTTGGAAAGTGACAGTGAAGATGATGTTCAAGAGGTGGACTTTGAGGAGGTCCAGGGAAATGCAATGGATCATTGGTGATCAGTCAATATTCCATTTCTTTTGTTCAGTGAAATCATCCCATGTGAAGAGTCAACTCAATTAATTCAAGTTAAATTCATAACTAAATTGTTTTTTTATTTATATTTGAAGGATTTAATAATTTGCAATTATGTCTACTCATGATAAGGTAAAAGGTTTATGTTTGTCTCCATATGATATGGTAAATACATCCAATGCAAAAAACATCTACATTTAAATATAATATTAATTTGCATATATTTCCATTAATTCCCATATATTCCCGTTAATTTCCACTGAAAGTTTCCACCTCTGAATATTCTCCAAAATGTGCAACCATAGTCAGGAGCCCATAAGACGTCCGCTTTCCAAAGCTGCACCATTCTTTCAAACACAACATATAAAAGTTTCCATTGCGCATGGGATTCAACGAAAGTCTGGTTCATCCTTGGGAGCAATTTCCAAATGCCTGAAGGTACCACGTTCATCTGTGCCAACAATAGTACGCAAGTATAAACACCATGGGACCACGCAGCCGTCATACCACTCAGGAAGGAGATGTGTTCTGTCTCCTAGAGATGAACGTACTTTGGTGCGAAAAGTGCAAATCAATCTCAGAACAACAGCAAAGGACCTTGTGAAGATGTTGGAGGAAATGGGTACAAAAGTATCAATATCCACTGTAAAGAGTCCTATATCGACATAACCTGAAAGGCCGCTCAGCAAGGAAGAAGCCACTGCTCCAAAACTGCCATAAAAAGCCAGACTATGGTTTGCAACTGCACATGGGAGCAAAGATCGTACTTTTTGTAGAAATGTCCTCTGGTCTGATGAAACAAAAATAGAACTGTTTGGCCATAATGACCATTGTTATGTTTGGAGGAAAAAGGGGGAGGCTTGCAAGCCGAAGAACACCATCCCAACCGTGAAGCACGGAGGTGAGAGCATCATGTTGTGGGGGTGCTTTGCTGCAGGAGGGACTGGTGCACTTTACAAAATAGATGGCATCATGAGGGAAGAAAAATATGTGGATATATTGAAGCAACATCTCAAGACATCAGTCAGGAAGTTAAAGCTTGGTTGCAAATGGGTCTTCCAAATGGACAATGACCCCAAGCATACTTCCAAAGTTGTGGCAAAATGGCTTAAGGACAACAAAGTTAAGGTATTGGAGTGGCCATCACAAAGCCCGGACCTCAATCCTATAGAAAATGTGTGGGCTGAACTGAAAAAGTGTGTGCGAGCAAGGAGGCCTACAAACCTGACTCAGTTACACCAGCTCTGTCAGGAGGAAAGGGCCAAATTCACCCAACTTATTGTGGAAGGCTAACCAAAACATTTGACCCAAGTTAATCTATTTAAAGGCAATGCTAACAAATACTAATTGAATGTATGTAAGCTTCTGACCCACTGGGAATGTGATGAAATAAATCATTCTCTCTACTATTATTCTGACATTTCACATTCTTAAAATAAGGTGGTGATCCTAACTGACCTAAGACAGGGAATTTTTACCATGATTAAATGTCAGGAGTATTGAAAAACTGAGTTTAAATGTATTTGGCTAAGCTACCGACTTCAACTGTAGGATTAGCGATGTTGAGAAAGTGTAAGCAGTGTAAGTACTAGCCAGCCAGCGGTGTCAAACTAAATTCCTGGAGGGCCATGTGTGTACTGGCTTTTGTTTCTTTCATTTCGTGACCAATTAAAACCTAACAACCAAGTAAGGGGAGTTCTTAACTAATCAATGACCTTAATTCATCAATCAGGTACAAGGGAGGATTGCAAACCCACAGACACTTGGCCCTCCAGGAATTGAATTTGACACCAATTGAGAGTGAGTTCACTGTAAGTGCTATCCCTGAAACAAACAGTAGAAGTGCATTGTTGGGCTCTTGTGATCCCCTGCCCAGTAGGATCTGCACGAATACATGACCTGCCAACTGGGTCAAACAGGGAAGCAGGAGGCAAGGGAGAGAGAGGAAGGACAGGAGGAGGGGAGCTGCCCCAAAAACACAGCATCTACATTGAGTGTCCAAAACATTATGAACACCTGCTCTTTCTATGACGTACACTGACCAGATGAATGCTATGATCCCATATTGATGTCACTTGTTAAATCCTCTTCAATCAGTGTAGATGAAAGGGAGGAGACAGGTTAAGGAAGGATTTTTAAGCCTTGAGACATGGATTGTGTATGTCGGCCATTCAGAAAATATTTAAGTGCCTTTGAGTATGCTAGGTGCCAGGTGCACCGGTTTGTGTCAAGAACTGCAACGATGCTGGGTTTTTCACACTCAACAGTTTCCTTTGTGTATCAAAAATGGTCCACCACCCAAAGGACATCAAGCCAATGTGGCACAACTGTGGGAAGCTTTGAAGTCAACATGGGCCTGCATCCCTGTGGAATGATTTCAACACCTTGTAGAGTCCATGGCCTGAAGAAGTGAGGACGTTCTTTGGGGGTTCATGTTTTTATACTCAGTGTATGACCGAAATGGAAGCCTATTCCCTTCATAGTGTGCACTACTTTTGGCCAGAGCCCTATGGTCCTTGCGGAAAAGTAGTGCGCTATATAAGGACTAGGGTGCCATTTGAGATGCTCCCAGTCTCTAACTCACCAAACCTGAACAGGCCAAACTCCCCTTCCACTCTCTTCTGCAAAGTAAATTAAGCATAGAAATGGCTTGAGGATGTGGGGAACTAAACTAAAATAATCAGATAATATAATCAGAGCCGGCTGCAGATCAATGTGATCTCCCACCTGGATTGAGCTTTTGCTCAACGAAGAGTAGCAAACCCTTGCTCGTAAGACTGGATACCTCTGTATCCCGGCAACATCGGTTCCATGAATAGCCTAACTAGGATATTCTATTCGCAACAGACACACTTGCGTCATTAGCGAAGAGAAAGAGCAGGCAGGCCAGCATTAGAGAGGAGAGGCAGGCAGAACCATGCCCATACTGTATGTCTTGGTAGTCTGCAATGCCTTAAATTGTCTTGCATGCCTCGCAAATTCACCAAATTAGCCTAGTTAGCCTCTTTCTCTCTGGTTTTATTTAAATGACACACCTTTCCCCAGGCCTTTGTAGCCATATAGTCTACTTAGGCTATAAAATGTATAAAATGGAAAATAATGTTTTGTGATAACTGCACTATGATTTGAATGTTTCTCTTAACATTAAGGATTGTCATTTAAACATTCACACCCCTAATTTATACTTATTTTTTAATTTAAAATACATATTTAATAACTCACAGAAGTTAGGCTAATTGATCTCCATTATTTATGTCCCCCCCCCCCCCCAAAAAAAACTGTAAAGATATGGTTCACAGGAAACAGGATTGATAGAGCACTTGTTTTAGCTCAACACTATTGACCATGTCTCTACAGACCCATTATATATGAGGGTGAAGACCCTATAATATCATTTCAGACAAAGTCACTGGACAGGACCAGGGCATAAGACCTATGGGCCTTAGAATAGAGTTACTGTTGTCGTGGTCCATGTCAGGGGATCAGTGATGTGTTTGTTGGGCTGAAGAGCCAGAGAAAGGGAAGATACCAAAGTCTTGTTATTTCTAAGCTCGAGGATACTATTGACCAGAGGGGTATGCTGCAAAGCAGAATCAGTAAGTTACAGTAGCCAGCTAATTTGCCTAAATATTCTGAAATAGCTTTACATTGTTTACAAAGAAAATATGGAAATGGGCTTGGTCTAATTGACTTAACAACCAAAAACACATTACATTTTAGATTTCTTAATGAACCTGAAAATCTGTAGATATTTTTGGTTGTTTATCAATGTAAGCTGCCTAACTCATTAATTCTGCTTTGTAGTATACCCCTCCGTTCACTTGAACTTGTGAGGAAACTGTACATGTTTTCATTTAGAAATCACAAGACATTCACCTGAATATTCTCTCTCTCTCTCAATTGTCCCCCATGGAAATCACTCTGCTTGAGATTATTGGAGAGCGGAGCATAAATCCACAGAGGTTATTTACCTTTGGATCATTGTGAAGCGGTGTAGAGCGGTGTGCAACAGATGCAGCTTGGGATGGTGCCGCTGTTCTCAAAGCTTCAATGGATCCTTAGTGATGCCGAGTGATCAGATTATGAGCTGATATTTCTTAACAGCAGAGGGCAGCTGTGATAATGCTCTCTCACTCCTTCATCAATGACAGAAAGGAGGGCTAGCCCCAAGTCCCTGGACAAATATGGGATTTTCCAACAGACCTAGATGATACTTGACATTTGAGTCTTTGAGCAGACCTTATCCTCAGCGATTTACAGTTAGTGCATTCATCATAAGTCAGCTAGGTGAGACAACCACATATCAGAGTCATAGTAAGTACATTTTTCCTACATAAAGGGGTTATCAGAAAAGTCTCTGCTAGTAGGAAATGTTATGTACAAAAAAAATTCAGGGGGATGGAGGGCAGGGGGCATGATTGTATGGCAAGAGTAGTCAGGGTCGGACTACCGCATTTGGGGCCCTGGGGCACCGACGTTTTTGGGGTAAAACGGATAACACATTTTGTGTTGATAAAAAGTGAAGTTTTATAATGCTATTCTACACATTTTGTTATGAGGTTACGACAACATTTTCAGTTTTAAAGCTAATTTCCTGCTATTCTACACATTGTGCCATGAGGCTCAGAGAGAATTGAGCAGTTTTCAAACAAATGTCCTCCAGGGGGCCCATAACCTTAAAAAATGTAATTGCTTGGGTGCCCACTGGAGGTTCGGGGGCCCAGGGGCACATGCCCTGTGTGCCTGTTCGTTAATCCGGCCCTGAGAATAGCATGGTTAATGGATACAGAATACTTGGGGAAGCTGCACCAGTGTCTGACTGATCAGGATTTCATTTGCTGTTTGGGACATTTTAATGGCCTCAGCATTCAAAGCCTGATAATGTGGCCATAATCTCACACTGATCTGAGGCCAGTCTTTCTCTCTTAGACACACTCTATACCATGGTTCATTTGCTCACGGTTCATTTTTAAGTTCATGGACTTCCCACAGTACTGTATCTTTATTAATAGATACAATAAAATAGATCTAGCTGCATTTAACAGATTTCTTTCATCTTATTCGGTAGCTGGAATTGTATGTGTGACCTTCCGCTCCCATTGAAATAACTGTGAAATCACATCGTGAGTATTAAATATGTAACATTTCTCCCCATTGTATTGCAGCGGTCATATCGCGGACCCACGAGGGCCCAGGGGAGATGGGGAAGGCGGTGGTTATCGCAAAGGACGAGCAGGAGAAAATGAAGGAGCTCTTTAAGATTAACCAGTTCAACCTGATGGCCAGTGACATGATTGCGCTCAACAGGAGTCTGCCGGATGTGAGACTGGACGGGTGAGTGAGCTTGACCATTTCCCAGACACACACTCTGAATCGCACTACTGACCTCTTTACTCGGCACGGCACGCACCACCCACTTTAACAACGCTGTAACCTTCCTCCGCTCCCTCTCAGAAGCTTTGATACCGGTGAGACCAAGTCACTATTATTCTAGTCATAGGCAAGTCACAAGGTCTGAGTCTCAAGTCGAGTCCCAAGTAGAACGGGTCGTGTCTCGAGTCGTGTATTCTGAGAGCAAGTCGAGACAAGTTGAGTCACAAGTTTTTTCCAAGTCAAGTCTCAAGATAAGTAAAACAGAAAAATCTATACGTGCAATGACTTGTTCAACTACAAATCTCTGTCTGTTTTTTGAGGCAACCAGGCAGCCCTTTTCATTATTTTGTCTTTAACACATTTTGGTTATGTAATTGTGAAATAGGTACCTGGCAGTCGTAGTAAGGGAATGAAATCAGAAAAAGGCAGGTTGACATGCTCAGCGTAGATTTATTTACAGGTCTTGGCAGTGCAATGGTGAAAGCGAAATACCATATAAAATATGAGTAGATTTACCAATTAGGCACCGGCAATAGCCCAAAGGATATAGCCTCATTATCAGGGTTAACCTGTCCTAGCTGAACGAATACAGGTAGAGGACCAAACTGAACAGCATCTGCTGGAGAAACCAAATCAAATCTGTCTAGCAGGACCTCAAACAGGTACATACATGTATTAGTACTTGGCCCCTTCCCAGGACCATACAGTTACCCATGACCCAATTGGCAATTACAACCAATAAACTGGTTCTATAATGTAAAAGGCATTTTCCACATCCAATGATACATACATTCGTCTTAATCAGACTTAATGATTATTAATGATATTTCCTCACCATTCATACATGGAACAATCATTTTTCTCTTACTCAATGTACTGACTCAGAAAGCAAGGCGTGCAGGCCACGTAGCCTATTTCTATGTGCACTGAGGCGCACACACTCCTATTACACGCAAACAAAATTATAGAAAGATAGGACACATGCTGCGTTCAAGAATCTCAGACTTCCGATTTCAGTGCGTTCAAGACAACTGGGAACTCGGAACAAAACGAGCTTCGACTGGGAAAAGTAGTTTTGAAGGCTCATGCAAGGCTTTACTTACCAGAGGATAAAAAAAATGTAAATGTATTGTATGAAACAGAAATTTCAAAGTGTTGCAACAAACAGTATGGAAAGGGGGATACCTAGTCAGTACAACTGAATGCCTTCAACGGAAATGTGTCTTCCTCATTTTAACCAACTGAATCAGAGAGGTGCGGGGGGCTACCTTAATCGACATCCACGGCACCCGGGGAACAGTGAATTAACTGCCTTGCTCGGTGGCAGAACGACAGATTTTTACCTTTGTCAGCTCGGGGATTCGATCCAGCAACCTTTCTGTTACTGGCCAAATGCTCTAACCACTTGGCTACCTGCTGCCCCCCATGGGGATGGAATGATGGAACACTACCAATTATTGTAAGATGGAAAATAGATTTACCACATATGCATTTAAACGAGTGAAAGAGTTTGTTCTTAACTGACTTGCCTAGTTAAATTTAAGGTTAAATAAATACATAAAAATCAACAGCAAACATTTCAACAAGATGGCACCTATGGTGTATCTACACCAGAGTAATAGTAGATTTTTGACATAGCAAAGACAATGATAGTAGTTGTTGTTTGATGCCCAACTCTGTCCACTTCACATGGCAACATATTCCTGTTATCAAAGGGCTGCCATTTTGGATCTACTTTCTGCCTCTTTTTTTTTTTTTACTCGTTGTTGTTTTAGTCTAGAGACTTCAGCAAAATTCAATGAATTCAAGAAAGCACAGCTGACAGCACAATGTTGACAATAACAGCATGGGGTTCCTTTTAATGTTAGGAGCAGCCGCAAGCAGAGGATTAACAGCAATAAGAGACTATCTACCAAATAACTAAGATCCAACAGAACATTTTGATGTAGTCCAGAACCAACCAATTTGTTAACTTTGATGAAAAAACCCTTTTAAGTCCTCGGATTCCTTAGGATTCATTCCATGATGCAACATGCTCTAATTCAATGATGGCTGGTGAGGGGGACAAGGGCCATAGTTTTGCCCGGAATGGAACAGCATCTAACTCAGGGAAACCATGTGTTTGATGTTTTTCCTACCGCGCCATTCGTTCCGTTCCAGCGATTTACTATGAGCTCGTCCTCTGATTTTAAAGTGCCACCAGCCACCACTGCTCTAAGTGAAGAATATTAGACTTACTCTTTAGCCGTGTTGGATCCATCACAATCTTCGTGGGTTTACATCAGCCGTGACAGTCTGAATGGGAGAAGGGCTTTGTTTACTGTCACCCAAGACCTACTGGAGCTGGATAATGAAAACCCAAAGAGCAATTTGTGTGAAACATGACCCACATTCGTCTTGAGCAGCTGATCTAGAGGCAGTCTCTCCTGGCGACATCGCCGTGATTCATGTTTATGTATTTCTACAGAGCATTTCTTATCAACTGTTCTTTACAAAGTGCCCTGCGCTGCAGTCCCAAGGTCTCTCATGTTGTAGGAAAATAGGAACATTTTCAATACAACAATATAAATAACGATGCAGAGAATATAAACATATGCCAATGCTGTCAACATGGTCTGTATGTTTAAAAATTGAATGTGTATTGGTGCCTACTGCCTTGACACTCAATTGTATGACTGTCCACCATGGGTTTTTACATTGGATTCAAACTGAGTTGATAAAGACACATGTAAAACACTGCATGCACTCCATTTCACACATCTACCAGGAATGTGCTAAGCACGATTTTTTTTTTAAAAGCTTGACGTTGAAAAAAAACGTGAACTTCTGTGAGAGAGTGCCGTGTGGTGTAGTAGCCAGTTGTGGAGAGAAAGAAGAGGTTTGTTCAGTGGCTAGTAGCTAGCTACCCTGGTGCCCCCATTCTGTCAGTCTGTCCTGTCACCCGTAGTGGGGCGAACAGGATACCCCTGCTTTCCGCTCCACCATATAGGGAATGTCATTTATCTCACTGTAGTCAAAGAGGTTGTTGCGGCTCTATATATTTGTTATATTTGTAACTTATTTACGTTGGAGGGATCATACTCAAATGAGCTTTGTGTTATTGTTGATGTCGTTGATGTGAGTTGTTGTTATTGGGAATTTTTATTCTGACACCTGTTATTTTTGTTTTATTTGATTGAATATAAGGTTGTTGTCTGACGTTCCCTATATGATCCCTGGTCAAAAGTAGTGCACTATGGAAGGAATAGGGTGCCATTTGAGATATAGCCTGTGTGTGTGGAGCAGCATGCCGATGACCACACCATATAAATTCTTGTCAATGTTGGTTTTGTTTTTCGAAGCGGTTTGTTTTGTTCCGGTGCTCTAATGTTCAACCACGTATAGTAGGCTATACTGTATGTACAGAAATATCACACAACTATGCTCAGTCTTGATCGAATTCCAATGTAGACAAGTGTCAGGAGTAGCAGCACATTTGATCTCCTAACCAGAGCTCTCGTTGTCTGTCCATCAGTTGCAAGACCAAGGTGTACACGGACGATCTCCCCAACACCAGCATAGTGATTGTGTTCCACAACGAGGCGTGGAGCACCCTGCTCCGCACCGTCCACAGTGTCATCAACCGCTCGCCACGCCACCTACTGCAGGAGATCCTGCTGGTGGACGACGCCAGTGAGAGAGGTACTGTAGCTGGGTCCAGCCTAAACTTAAACCTTTCGGATGGGACGTTGAAACGGGTGTCCTGACTCTCTGTGGTCACTAAAAGATCCCATGGCATTTATCGTAAGAGTAGGGGTTTTAACCCTGGTGTTCTGGCTAAATTCTCAATCTGGCCCTCGTTATGGCCTCCGAATCATCTCCAGCTTCCTATTGGCTCATTCATCCCCTCTCCTCTTCTCTGTAACTATTCCACATGTCATTGCTGTAAATGAGAACGTGTTCTCGGTCAACTTACCTAGTAAAATAAGGGTTAAATAAGTGTCAAATAAACCCATCAACTCACTAGCTTTACTGGGTTTAAAGGTGCAATCTAGGATTAGTTAATGTAGTTCTTAGTATTGGGTTATAATATAACCAAATAAGGAAGTTCTTCAGGAGTTTGAAGCATGTCCTCTCCTCTTCTGTCAGACTTCTTGGGAAAGAAGCTGGAGAACTATGGTCAGACCCTGGAGGTTCCCGTGCGGGTCCTGCGGATGGAGCAGCGGACGGGGCTGATCCGGGCCAGGCTGAGGGGGGCTGCGGCCACACGGGGGCAGGTCATCACCTTCCTGGATGCCCACTGTGAGTGCACCACGGGCTGGCTGGAGCCTCTGCTGGCCAGGATCAAAGAGGACCGGTAAGGAGCTCAGTGTCACTACCACCCCTCAATGTAAATGGAACAGGCAGCAATGGAGAGACATGGCGGTGCTGATGCTTGTCACAAATCATCTCCGCACTGTTCTGCTCTTGCTGCCTCAGTGGGATGCGATTTTCTGTGTCATCTGAAAACTGATCTGATGTTAAAGGGAAAAGAATCAAAAGATGTATTTTTGATGTAAGCCGGCATGTTATAGAAGGTTCCAGACATTTCTTTGTGTGATTTGGCTTGGTTTTGAGAACTTTATCTGCAACGTTATGATCCATGCTGGTCGAGTCGTGCTGTTTCCCCCCCAATCAGCTGTGCAGGCCAAGCGTGTCCCTATACGGACACAGCCCGCGCAGCACGGCTGGTGAAAGAAACAAGATTTCATGTGTACAACATGTGAAGACCTACATCACTACACTGGCAGCGTTTCTGTTTCTGAAAGGACGTATTTGGGTGTTTTTGGAGATTTTGTGAATGCATTTTGCACGCCCTGATACTGCAACGACGAGCAATGAGAAAGTGACTGGGGTCAATTGGGGTACAGTATGTTTCTCAAAGTAAGCCAAATAGCTGAATGGGAGACGTTACAGCTTGTTTTGTCAGGGCGCGGTCTGTCATGTCTTTACACCGCAGTAGATACAGTGGAATGTGATTGCACGGAATAACTTAATGGCGGCTATTTTAAGTGACAGCAGGGTTTAAAATCTATTATCTGGTATCTGTGGTAATTGTTATCCTGTAATGGTGGGGTAATTCTAATCCTGTTTCAGGATTGCACTTGCTTGTTCGGTGGGTGAAGGGTTCCTTCAACGGAAAAGGGAGACGTTGCAGGTGATGACTAAAGATGAATGCACCCCCCCCCCCATTATCTCTGAAAACTGGGGTCAGACATTCACCCATTTTGCCTCAGGTGCCAGGCAGAAATTCATATTGTAATACCAAGGAGATTATATTATAGAGCCATTACACCTTTATGCCCCCTGCACGTTTATTGATGTGTAAAAGGATGTGCAGGAGCATAAAAGTGCACGGAGACTGATTTGATTTAGACCAGGAAGTGAAGTGGATGCTGAGTGAGGGGGATGTGTCGAATGAATCGCCTGCAGCACACAGAGCCTCCCAAATGGCACCCTATTCCCTACATCAGGGGTTATGAAAACTTTTGGGACCCCTTCATAATCAGAACACAGCTCGAATGAGATAAAAAAAAATAGCTTACACGGAGTTTTAGTATGACTTCAGCAGTGCATGGCACGAACAAACCAAGTCTCGGCCCTGAGAAGGAACATTTTAAAGGCCCACGTCTTGGCATTGGAGAGAAAATGTTGCCCTTTTCAAACTTATTTCCTGCAATTCAACACATTTTGTCATGGGGCAGAGAGAATTTTTGTTGTTGCAGCTTTAAAGATAATATCCTGCATTGACAGTGCATTTCTGTAAAAAAAAAATTGTATTACACCCTCTAAATTTATACCACATATCCCTTTGCCAAAATGTGTTTAATCTGTTGTCAGTAATATTCATTGAAAGAATGTAATGTAAACAAACAAAAAAAAAAAGATTAAAACATACTGTATATATATTTTGGGATCTGGCCGCAGACACCCTGCAGTATCTTATATTGGCCTTGTCAAAAGTAGTGCACTAGGAAATAGGGTGCCATTTGGGATGCAGATTATCTATCACGTTTCAGGTAAGACCCAAATTTAGACTGTGTTGAAAGTAACAGTGTTTATTACATCAACAGGGGCAGGCAAACGAAAGGTCAAGACAGGCAGAGGTCGATAATCCAGAGTAGTTGGGCAAGGGTACAGGACGGCAGGCAGGCTCAGGGTCAGGTCAGGCAGAGTGGTCAGGCAGGCGGGCTCAGAGTCAGGACAGGCAACGGTCCAAACGAGGAGGGCGAGAAAAAGAGAGACTGGGGAAAAGCAGGAGCTGAGACAAAAACACTGGTTATCTTTTCAAACAAGACTAACTGGCAACAGACAAACAGAGAACACATGTATAAATACACAGAGGATAATGGGGAAGATGGGCGACACCTGGAGGGGGGTGGAGGCAATCACAAAGACAGGTGAAACAGATCAGGGCGTGACAGTTATCCATACATTGTCAACATAATCTACATGGATATTTTCAATTTCCTTTGACTGTAAGTAGCTTCTCACTAATGCAATATGTTACCTCTGGTCATTGCTATTAACCTAATGGATATGTTTATAATGTGTATGGACCAGCCAATGATGGACTAATATTTTTTCACTGCGCTCACCTGAAGAAACAACGGTTAGGAGACCATTACCTTTGTAAATGATTTATTAATTTATTATTCATTGCTTGGATGTTGTTGGCTCTGCCAGCCAATCAGTTTAATATAATCAGATGTGGAATGTTATTAATGGAAATAACACAAAGTTTCAGCATTTAAGGGAACAAAGGGAATACATTTTGGAGAGTGCATTAGAGTTCTACAAAAGGCTTTCTTCCACTATTTCCTGTAAAACTAACTCTTCTGATTTCTCCATGGTTAGTCTCTCACTGTGTTTCTTGTTAAATGAAAGCCTTATGGTCTCCATGGTTGTTTAGGAGATCTGTGGTGTGTCCTATAATCGATGTGATCAGCGACGAGACGTTTGAATATATGGCAGGCTCAGACATGACCTACGGAGGATTTAACTGGAAGCTGAATTTCCGTTGGTATCCCGTGCCTCAGAGAGAGATGGACAGGCGCAAAGGGGACAGGACACTCCCTCTCAGGTGCACACAAGATACATACCTTCATCTGTGGCCGTGTTGAAATGCGTTTCTTTGTACTGAAAGAATTGTTCTACGTCCCAAATGGCACCCTATTGACTTTATAGTGCACTACTTTTGTAAAAGTAGTGCACTACAGTATATAGGGATTCGGGTACCATTTGGGATGCATGCTTTGTTATCACAGTGCAGCCAAGCCAGGGGCTGGTGGATCAGAGTCAGCAAGGAGAGGACAGTAACATTAAAGAACAGTTTATTGAGAATCTCATCAGACAAAACAAATGTTAGCTCTAGCGTTGTCATTTCAGCTGAGAATAGGTTGTTTGAAATGCCTGGGAAGCTGCAGAGTTGACATCATTGATGTGGATTTCTTTAGAAGCCTTTTCTTCTGATAACTGCAGCTTTGATGGCTTTCATTTGCAGATAGAAATGGATTGCATTTCTGTCCATTTGTTTTTTGTTTTATTATTTGATACAGTAGCTATATTTGTAGTTTCATGTTGCAACTAGTTCCATTGTCAAACACGAAAATACTAAAGCAGGACTTAAATGGAGCCGGTGCTGCAAAATATTGACTAAGTTCTCCATCGATCATATTACATTGGGTCAGAGCAACAACATGGTGTTACGATGGTGTCACTCAATGCTTCATAAATCTGATTTCTATTATCGTTAAATGATAGGATTATCTCCAAGACCTAGCTGTGTCTGTTTGCTTTTCTTTAGCAGAATGAAAATGGCAGAGAGTGGTTCAAACAATGAGAGTGGTTTTGCACTGAGATTGTCTGTTCCACGGCATCCATGTCTTTTAACTGGGTCAGTCGAGGTCAGGCTTGTTCGTGTGAAAGAGTAGTTTCCAAAGTGCCCATTCGTTTGATGAAAACATTTAAACAATTGTGCAGCAAGGTGATTTAATCATGCCTTGCTAATCAAAACCATAGTTCCTCCCCCCCAGAAAGTATTATATTAATGTAATATTACTGTATGCCATAGATATTGATTATTTGCGAGCTGACATGTTTCTCAATGTAAGATACGTGTCTCTTGCAAGATGTATTTCTTTATCCACACTCATCATTTTTCTCCTACAGAACCCCTACTATGGCTGGAGGGTTATTCTCTATTGACCGGACATATTTTGAAGAAATAGGCACATACGATCCAGGGATGGACATTTGGGGCGGAGAGAACTTGGAGATGTCTTTCAGGGTGAGTGATTGATAATAGAGGGCTGAGCTCTGCTGGGTTATTATGACAATGAAAGTGGCCTGTGTGTGTGTGCGTACTTGCATGCATGTTTGTTTGTGTGTGTGTATTGTGTATGTGTGTGTGACCTCTTGCTGTTGTGTGTGCAGATCTGGCAGTGTGGCGGCTCTCTGGAGATTATCACTTGTTCCCATGTGGGTCACGTGTTCCGAAAGGCCACCCCTTACAGCTTCCCTGGGGGCACGGGTCAAGTCATCAACAAGAACAACAGGCGATTGGCCGAGGTGTGGATGGACGGCTTCAAAGACTTCTTCTATATCATATCACCAGGTACGCTACCACGCCTCCATTTTAATCTGTTGTTGTCTCTCAGCGGGTGGGAATGCATATGGACTGGACTGGGAATGTAGACCTGGGTTCAAATAGTATTTGAAATAATTTTAAAAACTTAAGCTGGGTTAAAGCTGGAGTTTCTTGGCGCAATGGAACCAATAGAATTGTTGGAAAATGGTACACCCCACCCACCTGGGACTCCATGCAGACTAAAGCAAACGGTAAAGGGATTTAAAAGATTTAAAATAGTAGTTCAACACAGATCTGATGGAGTGGCAATGCCTATGGCCTCAGTGTAAATCGCTGAGTTCAAAGGATGTACTTTAAGTGTGGAATTAGTCCCTGCCTATCATGTTGGGTATAATGGCATGTGGGTAGTTGACGTGAGGCCCCTGTTTTTTGTCCATGATGGCAAACACAAATATAACTTCACTTAAATTGGCTAAAATTGTGATATAATAGTAAAATCTTTGAGTAAATTCAAGCACTTTATAATTAGTTTTCTTACGATTTTGAACCAAACGTGGCAATTGTCCAGTGGTGTGACTGTCCCAGGTAAGGTTGTGGAACTTTGAACTTAAGTAATTTAATGAAAAAATTAACCAAATTCAATTTGCCTACTCTTTTAGTTATAACACAGAAGTTTATTTTAAGAAACAATAGTGTATTCATGATATAGTCCAAATGTTGACCCTAAAAGCAATGTCCACTTGGTGTGACCTAATTATGTGATTAAACAACGAGCCAGCATTTGGGCACCATGGCACTGAGGAGGGTTCTCTTGAAATGAGCACATGGCCTGAACAGATTGTAAGTGTTATCAGAATTGTTTATCAATATATTGCACCTCTGCCATTGCCATAAAGGTGGTCAGTTTCTTAGTCCTTTGGTGTGATGCCTTTTGAATGTATACGGTATACAGTGTCTTCGGAAATTATTCCGATCCCTTAAAATGTTCAACATTTTGTTACATTACAGCCTTATTCTAAAATTGATTCATTTGTTTTTTCCCGCCTCAATCTACACACAATGACAAATAATGACAAAGAAAAAACAGGTTTGTAGAAATGTTTGCAAATGTATTAAAAATGCAAAACTGAAATGTCATATTCACATACAGTGTGGCAAAAAAATATTTAGTCAGCCACCAATTGTGCAAGTTCTCCCACTTAAAAAGATGAGAGGCCTGTAATTTTCATCATAGGTACTCTTCAACTATGACAGACAAAATGAGAAAGAAAAATCCAGAAAATCACATTGTAGGATTTTTTATGAATTTATTTGCTAATTATGGTGGAAAATAAGTATTTGGTCACCTACAAACAAGCAAGATTTCTGGCTCTCACAGACCTGTAACTTCTTTAAGAGGCGCCTCTGTCCTCCACTCATTACCTGTATTAATGCCACCTGTTTGAACTTGTTATCAGTATAAAAGACACCTGTCCACAACCTCAAACAGTCACACTCCAAACTCTACTATGGCCAAGACCAGAGAGCTGTCAAAGGACACCAGAAACAAAATTGTAGACCTGCACCAGGCTGGGAAGACTGAATATGCAATAGGTAAGCAGCTTGGTTTGAAGAAATCAACTGTGGGAGCAATTATTAGGAAATGGAAGACATACAAAACCACTGATAATCTCCTTCGATCTGGGGCTCCACGCAAGATCTCACCCCGTGGGGTCAAAATGATCACAAGAACGGTGAGCAAAAATCCAAGAACCACACGGGAGGACCTAGTGAATGACCTGCAGAGAGCTTGGACCAAAGTAACAAAGCCTACCATCAGTAACACACTACGCCGCCAGGGACTCAAATCCTGCAGTGCCAGACGTGTCCCTCTGCTTAAGCCAGTACATGTCCAGGCCCGTCTGAAGTTTGCTAGAGAGCATTTGGATGATCCAGAAGAAGATTGGGAGAATGTCATATGGTCAGATGAAACCAAAATATAACTTTTTGGTAAAAACTCAACTCGTCGTGTTTGGAGGACAAAGAATGCTGAGTTGCATCCAAAGAACACCATACCTACTGTGAAGCATGGGGGTGGAAACATCCTGCTTTGAGGCTGTTTTTCTGCAAAGGGACTAGGACGACTGATCCGTGTAAAGGAAAGAATGGGGCTATGTATTGTGAGATTTTGAGTGAAAACCTCCTTCCATCAGCAAGGGCATTTGAAGATGAAACGTTTCTGGGTCTTTCAGCATGACAATGATCCCAAGCACACCGCCCGGGCAACGAAGGAGTGGCTTCGTAAGAAGCATTTCATGGTCCTGGAGTGCCCTAGCCAGTCTCCAGATCTCAACCCCATAGAAAATCTTTGGAGGGAGTTGAAAGTTCGTGTTGCCCAGCAACAGCCCCAAAACAGATCTGCATGGAGGAATGGGCCAAAATACCAGCAACAGTGTGTGAAAACCTTGTGAAGACTTTTGACCTCTGTCATTGCCAACAAAGGTTATATAACAAAGTATTGAGATAAACTTTTGTTATTGACCAAATACTTATTTTCCACCATAATTTGCAAATAAATTCATTAATCTTTTTCTCACTTTGTCTGTCATAGTTGAAGTGTACATTTGATGAAAATTACAGGCCTCTCTCATCTTTTTAAGTGGGAGAACTTGCATAATTAGTGGCTGACTAAATACTTTTTTGCCCCACTGTAAGTATTCAGACCCTTTACTCAGTACTTTGTTGAAGCAGAGATTACAGCCTGGAGTCTTGGATCTTACGCTACAAGCTTGGCAAACCTGTATTTGTGGAGTTTCTCCCATTCCTTTCTGCATATCCTCTCAAGCTCTGTCATGTTGGATGGGGAGCATTTCTGCACAGCTATTTTCAGGTCTCTCCAGAGATGTTAGATCGGGTTAAAGTCCGGGCTCTGGCTGGGCTACTCAAGGACATTCAGAGACTTGTCCCGAAGCCACTCCTTTGTTGCCTTTGCTGTGTGCTTAGGGTCATTGTCCTGTTGGAAGGTGAACCTTCGCCCCAGTCTGAAGTCCTGAGCACTCTGGAGCAGGTTTTCATCAAGGATCTCTCTGTACTTTGCTCCGTTCATCTTTGCCTCAATCCTGACTGGTCTCCCAGTCCCTCCCGCTGAAAAGCATCCCCACAGCATGATGCTGCCACCACCATGCTTCTCCATAGGTATGGTGCCAGGTTTCCTCCAGACGTGACGGCTGGCATTCAGGTCAAAGAGTTCAATCTTGGTTACATCAGACCAGAGAATATTGTTTTTCATGGTCTGAGATTCTTTAGGTGCCTTTTGGCAAACTCCAAGCGGGCTGTCATGTGCCTTTTACTGAGGAGTGGCTTCTGTCTAGCCATTCTACCATAAAGGCCTGATTTGGTGGAGTGCTGAAGAGTTTGTTGTCCTTCTGGGATGTTCTCCCATGTCCACAGAGAAACTCTAGAGCTCTGTCAGAGTGACCATCAGGTTCTTGGTCACCTCCCTGACCAAGGCCCTTCTCCCCCGATTGATCAGTTTGGCCGGGCGGCCAGCTCTAGGAAGAGTCTTTACAAATTTGTGTGTCTGTTACTTGAACTCTGTGAAGCATTTATTTTGGCTTCAATTTCTGAGGCTGATAACTCTAATGAACCTATCCTCTGCAGCAGAGGTAACTCTGGGTCGTTCTTTCCTGTGGTGGTCCTCATGAGAGCCGTTTCATAAGAGTGCTTGATGGTTTTTGCGACTGCACTTGAAGAAATGTTCAAAGTTATTGTAATAATTCGCATTGACTGACCTTTGTGTCTTAAAGTAATGATGGACTGTCGTTTCTCTTTGCTTATTTGAGCTGTTCGTGCCATAATATGGACTTGGTCTTTTACCAAATAGGGCTGTCTTCTGTATACCACCCCTAGCTTGTCACAACCCAACTGATCGGCTCAAACACATTAAGAAGGAAAGAAATTCCACAAATGAACTTTTAACAAGGCACACCTGTTAATTGAAATGCATTCCAGGTGACTACCTCATGAAGCTGGTTCAGAGAACGCCAAGAGTGTGCAAAGCTGTCATAAAGGGTGGCTACTATGAAGAATCTCAAATATAAAATATTTGTTTAACACTCTTTTGGTTACTACATGATTCCATATGTGTTATTTCATAGTGTTGATGTTTTCACTATTATTCTACAATGTAGAAAATCGTAAAAATAAAGAAAAACCCTTGAATGAGTAGGTGTGTCCAAACTTTTTTCTGGTACTGTATATAATGACCTTTTTAGACCTATTTTTCATGAAGTAACACTGAATTAGACTATTTGTTTCCTCTTGCAATTTTGATACTTTTAAGTGATTCTGAGTGCAATATTTATGTATTCATTCTCCCACGCCTGGTTTCTCACTCTCGGCATGTGAACATTGTTCTGGAGACCTCTGGGTCTGTCTCTGCCCTCTAGAGAGGGTCTAGTTATTTTACCTGGCCTAGTGACGATGCAGACACATATTGGGGGCTGGCTGTGGTGCTCCCATTCCTTGTTCTCACTCCCTGCATTAGACCATCCATCCCCTTAGTCCCGCTATGTCTGTCCTAACATTTTCACTCCTCCTGACTGATGGGCATACGTGATCCATCCTGGGAGGGCCCCCATTAGCCGTGCCTCTTTTGGAGACTGTCCCCCCCCCCCTGCTCTACCTGGTTGATCCTGCCATATTCTTGTCCCAAATATTAAGCCATACTAGTCTTAGTACACATGGTCGATGCAGTGAAACTGTGAATGGCTCGTTAAATCCAGTTATGGTTTCATGAATCGCTCCAATGTTACTTGGATAACTGTGGCAATTCTAGTGCTAAAATATGCCAACAAGTCCCGACTTTTGGGCACACGTGCATTTATCAGACTCAAAACCCTTTACAGGTACTCCGGACCGTGGCACTGGTGTCTCATTCGAATGTCTGCCCTATCATCTTTGGATTGTAGTTTCTGTGCCTACCATGGGTAACGGAGAATCAGAATTTGATTTCCGGAGAGTCTGAGTTTGAGAAACGGCTACCACATACAAGGAAGGCAGCAGGCACACAAATGATCAACTCCCGATTCGCGGAGGTAGTGATGAAAAATTCTGTAGTGAACTTTTATTTAACTAGGCAAGTGAGTTAAGAACAAATTCTTATTTACAATGACGGCCTACCAAAAGGCAAAGGGCCTCCTGCGGGGACGGGGGCTGGGATAAAAAAAATGATAATACAGGACACTTGAAGTCCGTGTAATTAAAACTAGTACACTTAAAATCCTTTAATGAGGATCCATTACTGATGTATAGAACTAATGTTAAGAAGCATTTTTTAGTCAGAAACTTCTGAAAGTGTCCCATTGATTATGTTTTAACAGTAAAATGTGACTGCCTGTTGTGTATTATCCATCGGCGTGACATAATGTCCTATGGGGTGACGCCAACAAATGCAAGGGAAAAAAAGTGTATTTTTATCTAGATTTAGTGAAGTTGCTGTGAATCATACCCAAAATGTAATAGCGAGACACTTAGTTATCATCATTATACAAGGAAATTGTATTTCATTTGAAATGCAAGAATGTGATCAATGATTTTTACAGACATATGTCTCTAAATAATGAGTCAAAATATTTTTCTTGTTTATTTTGGAATCATTAAACCTTTATAATATTAACATGAATTGTAATGTCACACCAGCAGGCAAATTCAAGGCACCAATACATGAAATGGTTCATTAAATTGGATATGAACTCAAAATTGAAAGTGGCCATTTAACATTTTGAGTTGTTTAGACATAGTGACAATAAACCATGTTTTTTAAAACCTTAATTTTAAGGGAAATTATTATTATTATATTATATTATCTGAAAATAGACTGCTCATGCCGTTTTGCATTCACCACATGACTTATTCCCCTGCTTACACACACAGAATATAAAATATTTGCCTATATTGGCTAGTGTAGCCTCCTATGCCAATACTATGCGTGTTAGGCACCATAAGACCTATCATTATGTCTTATCCTCCAGAATCTTAATTCCACAGTCATTTCCTCATTACTGTATGTTCTTCAGGATAGGGTCATTTCTCCTCTGGACTGTACTGTATGCCGTGAGCTCTGTAACTAGATTATATGTAACAAATTGGTTTGAAAGGGAAGCAACCGGTACTGTATCTTGCTCTAATCTACCTCTACTCTGGCTCACGTTTCTTCTCCTCATTGTCTCACTGAGTCTCATGTCTTCACTCTACTGTTCTTTGCGTTCGTCTTCCATTGAGTTTTGATGTTGCTCTTGATGTGCAGGACAAGGCATTTGATCTTTTATTCATACGAAAGCGCTGTACTACTGTGAGTATCTTTCAAGACGGGTGCTTTTCTGAACTTGCGTTCACATATTCATGCGAGATGTTGTTTATGACATGGGTTGGAGATCTCACGGGAGACTCGGAACAATGCTGTCACCACAGCTCAGTATTCATTTGGCTGCCTGAACCAAGTAATGTTCTAGGATCCTCAAAAAGTTATACAGCGGCACCATCGAGAGCATCTTGACTGGCTGTATCACCTCTTGGTATGGCAAATGCACTGCCCTCGACCGCAAAGTGCTACAGATGGTGGTGCGAACAGCCCAGTACATCATTGGGGCCGAGCTCTATACCATCCAGTACCTCTATATTAGGCGGTGTCAGAGGAAGGCCTGAGAAATTGCAAAATTCTCCAGCCACCCAAGCCGTAGATTGTTCACTCTGCTGCCGTCCAGCAAAAGGTACCGGAGCATCGGCTCTTGGACCAAAAGGCTCCGAGACAGCTTCTACCCACAAGCCATAAGAGTGCTAAATTGTCCGGGTAACCATTTAATTCAATATCTGCACTGACCCTATCTTGCACTGACTCTATGCACAGTCACAAGACTATACTGTACACTGAGTGTACAAAACATTAGGAACACCTGCTCTTTCAATGACAAACAAACCAGGTGAATCCTATGATCCCTTATTGACATATACAATTCGTTGAGTGTATAAGGCCATAAGAAAACAAGAAAATGTTCATCCAGAAGCCACGCTCCTAGTGGCCTGGGACTTTAATGCAGGGAAAATTAAATATTTTTTACCTCATTTCTACCAGCATGTCACATGTGCAACCAGAGGGAAAAAAACTCTAGACCACCTTTACTCCACACACAGAGACGCATGCAAAGCTTTCCCTCGTCCTCCATTTGGCAAATCTGACCATAATTCCATCCTCCTGATTCCCGCTTACAAGCAAAAACTAAAGCAGGAAGTAGCAGTAAATCGCTCAATGCTACACTACAGGACTGTTTTGCTAGCACAGACTGGAATAAGTTCCAGGGTTCATACAATGGCATTGAGGAGTATACCACCTGTCACCGGCTTTATCAACATGTGCGTCGACGACGTCATCCCCACAGTGACTACGTACATATCCCAACCAGAAGTCATGGATGACAGGCAACATCCGCACCGACCTAAAGGCTAGAGCACTAATCCGGACGGTCAAAAGAAATCCCGCTATGCCCTCAGACGAACCATCAAACAGGGAAAGCGTCAATTCAGGACTAAGATTGAATCCTACTACACCGGCTCTGACGCTCGTTGGATGTGACAGGGCTTGCAAATTATTACGGATTACAAAGGGAAACCCAGCCGCAAGCTGCCCAGAGACGTGAGCCTACCAGATGAGCTAACTTCGTGGTGTTCTGGACGACTGTGTGATCACGCTCTCCGTGGCTGATGTAAGCAAGACCTTTTAAACAGGTCAACATTCACAAAGCCACAAGGTTGTGTCTCAAAGCATGCGTGGGCCAACTGGCAATAGGTCAGAGACCTGGCAGTGTGGTGCCAGGACAACAACCTCTCCCTCAATGTGAGCAAGACAAAGGAGCTGGTTGTGGACTACAGGAAAAGGAGGGCCGAACAGGCCCCCATTAACATCGACAGGGCTGTAGAGGAGCGTTTCGAGAGTTTCAAGTTCCTTGGTGTCAACATCACCAACAAACTATCATGGTCCAAACACACCAAGAGAGGTGTGAAGAGTGCACTACAACACCTTTTCCCCCTCAGGAGATTTGGCATGGGTCCCCACACATACATAACTTGGACCCCCACACATTGACTTGGTACCGGTACCCCCTGTATATAGCCTTCTTATTGTTATATAATTTTCTTGTGTTACTTTTTATTACATTTTTTACTTTAGTTTATTTAGTAAATATTTTCTTTACTCTTTTTCTTGAACTGCATTGTTGGTTAAGGGCTTGTAAGAAGGCATTTCACAGTAAGATCTACATCTGTTGTATTCGGCGCATGTGACAAATACAATTTGATTTGATATCACTTGTTAAATCCACTTCAATCACAGAAGGATTTTTAAGCCTTGAGACAATTGAGATATGGATTGTGTATGTGTGCCATTCAGAGGGTAAATGGGCAAGACAAAATATTTAAGTGCCTTTGAATGGGGTATGATACTAGATGCCAGGCGCACCGGTTTGAGTGTGTCAAGAACTGCAATGCTCCTTGGGTTTCACAGTCAACAGTTTCCTGTGTGTACCATGAATTATCCACCACCCAAAGGACATCCAGCCAACTTGACACAACTGTGGGGAAGCATTGGAGTCAACATGGGCCAGCATCACTGTGGAACGCTTTCGACACCTTGTAATCAATGTCTTGACAAATTGAGGCTGTTTTGAGGGCAAAAGGGGGTGCAACTCAATATTAGGAAGGTGTTCCTAATGTTTTGTACACTCAGTGTATATACACACTACTGTGTATATACACACACTCACTCACACACACTACAATGACACTCTCACACAAAATCCACACACATTCATATACACTACATACACACACAACGTATTCACTTGTCTTTATTTTACTCTTATTATCTATCCTGATGGCTAGGCACTTTACCCTGCCTTCATTTACATACTCTATCTACTTCAAATACCTCATACCCCTGCACATTGATCAAGTCTACACCTGTTGTATTCGGCACATTTGATAAATAAAATTGTATTTTAAGTGTTTTGCATGGAAGGCAAGGCACCCTTTCTAGGTTTCCAGAATGCTCTTCAGTCTGTCTTCTGAGGGTTAGAGGCAGGCCCAGTACCTAAGTCATTTTTGGAGAAGCATGCTTGCAGTATCCTCTGAAGGCTGCAGCCAGGCAGGCAGCAGAGAGAGAGAGACAGTGCTGAGGCTGTGATAGATGAGCCACCCTGTCTAGTGTAGCCTGGTCGACATTCAGTCTGCCTCTCCAGGATATTAGAGGGGATGATAAGGTCAGAGCAGCTCTACTGTTAGTGTGCATTCCAAATTGCACCCTATTCCCTATATCAGGGGTGGGCAAACCTTTTGGTTCTAGGGCCGGGATTTCTAAATTCAACCAAGGGTAGCTCAGATTTGTTTGTCAAAATCAATTTGCGGGCTAGAAAAAGTTATTTGAAAATATGTAGGTCAATTATACATTTCTACAGACTTTCTCTCTAGTTTTAGGCATTCAAGTGTGGCCTGGTGTATTTTTTTAACCAAAAATAATAATTTGCCCAATCATTATTATCATTTTTTTTTTTACTCAAACCTCCCACAGGCCGGATTAAATGGGTTTGCGGGCCGGATCAAGCCTGCGGACCGTAGTTTGCCCATCTCTGCCCTATATATAGGTCTACAATACTTTTGTCCAGAGCTCTGGTTAAAAGTACTGCACTATTGGCCTGATTCCAATTGAGGACATGTAAGCCTTTCCTATGCACACCTTTCCTATGCACACCTTTCCTATGCACACCTTTCCTATGCACACCTTTCCTATGCACTTCTCCGTAGTTGGTATTCAGATTTACCTTATGCTGGTGCGTAACAGGCTTTGCAGGCGTGATTCCCTTGCGCACGCTGAAGACATTTAATTAAATCGCTGAAAACCCTCCCACTTGCTGGCCAACATATTTTGTTGTGTATTTCTCATTCAATAGGGTTTTCGGTAAATTTATCTTAAACCATCCCTTTAAATACGGTGTACCTTTTAATTAGAATTTAGTCAACAGACTAGAATACATCAAGAGAACACAACAAAAATATTGATGAATCAAAAATTTATGTTGTAAAATTCAATCCATGAAATATTAGAAGGTGGAAAAAAAAAATAGTACAATAAGATTTGAACAATAGTCTTATAAATCTACCCTAATCCTCACTAATCATGGAACTGCATGACAATGGTCCAGTCATCGTGAACCAAGCTCCAGGTTTAATCTGCTAAGCGTGGTCTGAGTTCCATATTGATTCAAATAGACTACATGTTCCAAATTCTTGCACAACATTAACCTAATATGATCCTAATGCTAGCGACCCTCAGGAACAACTATACAAACTCACTAAAGTGACAGTTATAAATGTACTGTATGTGGGTATAACTGATGGTGGCTCCCGATGGTGGCTAATATTTAACATGAAGTTAAACTCAGACATCTCAGAATTCTGACAACTACAAGCAGACTGGCAGCACCATAGGTCCCAGAGTGGTGGGGCAATTGTTTCCCCCTGGGGCCCAGAGTTTTTCCTTATCTGTTAGCCTAACCAGAAAAACTCTGGACCCTATAAGGTATGACAGTGATTAATCATCCTGGCCCTGGGTGGGATGAAAACTCTCTCAAACTGCAGCAACCTTATACTTGTTCATATTAATTTTATTTAGACTAGATTAAGAGGTGGATTTCCTCTACCCAGACACAGAGGCAACAACGGATAGACAATAGAACTCACAGGGCTGAGCTTGCTTTATGCATGTTTGCATCATGCAGGCCTATGCAACTGTAGTTCTAATTAAACATTTACTCACAGTCTATGTCGTCACTATTATGTTGATTGATTCATTCCAGTTAATAATTTTGGATTGAAAAGGTATGGGCAGCCTAGCCAGCCCAACTTTGAATATAAACCACATTTCATCACATTCACATTTTCTCCTGACACACAAATGGATTATAAATACATAACGTTTCCAATTTGTTTACCCTGACCAGATGGACTGGGTGCATAGGCTGTTTGCAGCTGCCATTATTAGTAGCCTACAGTTGATCAGACTGAAAAATCGTCTTGTTTTTATCCCATCTTTAATGGTTAGGTGTAGCCTAAGCTGCTGCAACATTTACAGTTGAAGTCGGAAGTTTACATAAACAAGTTTTAATGACTCCAACCTAAGTGTTTCAACCACTCCACGAATGTCTTGATAACAAACTCTAATTTTTGCAAGTCGGTTAGGACATCTACTTTGTGCATGGCACAAGTAATATTTCCAAAAATTGTTTACAGACAGATTATTTCACTGTATCACATTTCCACTGGGTCAGAAGTTTACATACACTAAGTTGACTGTGCCTTTAAACAGCTTGGAAAATTCCAGAAAATTATGTATTGGCTTTAGAAGCTTCTGATAGGCTAATTGACATAATTTGAGTCAATTGGAGGTGTACCTGTGGATGTATTTCAAGGCCTACCTTCAAGCTCAGTGCCTCTTTGCTTGACATCATGGGAAAATCAAAAGAAATCAGCCAAGACCTCAGAAAAATAATTGTAGACCTCCACAAGTCTGGTTCATCCTTGGGATCAATTTCCAAACGCCTGAAGGTACCACGTTCATCTGTATAAACACCTTGGGACCACGCAGCCGTCATACCGCTCAGGAAGGAGATGCATTCTGTCTCCTAGAGATTAATGTACATTGGTGCGAAAAGTGCAAATCAATCTCAGAACAACAGCAAAGGACCTTGTGAAGATGCTGGAGGAAACAGGTACAAAAGTATCTATATCTACAGTAAAAAGAGTCCTATATTGACATAACCTGAAAGGCCGCTCAGCAAGGAAGAAGCCACTGCTCCAAAACCGCCGTAAAAAAGACAGACTATGGTTTGCAACTGCACATGGGGACAAAGATTGTACTTTTTGTAGAAATGTCCTCTGGTCTGATTAAACAAAAATAGAACTGTTTGGCCATAATGACCATTGTTATGTTTGGAGGGAAAAGGGGGATGCTTGCAAGCCAAAGAACACCATCCCAACCGCGAAGCACGGGGGTGGCAGCATCATGTTGTGGTGGTGCTTTGCTGCAGGAGGGACTGGTGCACTTCACAAAATAGATGGCAACATGAGGCAGGAAAATTATGTGGTTATTTTGAAGCAACATCTCAAGACATCAGTTAAAGCTTTGTTGCAAATGGGTCTTCCAAATGGACAATGACCCCAAGCATACTTCCAAAGTTGTGGCAAAATGGCTTAAGGACAACAAAGTCAAGGTATTGGAGTGGCCATCACAAAGCCCTGACCTCAATCCTATAGACAATTTGTGGGCAGAACTGAAAAAGTGTGTGCGAGCAAGGAGGCCTACAAACCTGACTCAGTTACACCAGCTCTGTCAGGAGGAATGGGCCAGAATTCACCCAACTTATTGTGGGAAGCTTGTGAAAGGCTACCTGTAACGTTTGACCCAAGTTAAACAATTTAAAGGCAATGCTACCAAGTACTAATTGAGTGCATGTAAACTTCTGACCCACTGGGAATGTGATGAAAGAAATAAAAGCTGAAATAAATCATTCTCTCTACTATTATTCTGACATTTCACATTCTTAAAATAAAGTGGTGATCCTAACTGACATAAGACAGGGAACTTTTACTAGGATAAAATGTCAGGAATTGTGAAACTGAGTTTAAATGTATTTGGTGTATGTAAACTTCCGACTTCAATTGTATGCAATGAGTTGTTGCTTGTGTCTGTCCGGATTGATTGTGTTATCATCTTTGCTAAATAAATACAGAAGGAACGCGGAAAGCCTACTTGAGCGCGTGTGAAAAGATGTGTTGCATCAACCTCTCTGTAATCTCACTTTTAATGGATGATGCGATGGAAGCTATTAAATCATTCTGAATTGATTTCAACATCCCAGAAAAGACAGTCGAAGGTTCCATATGTTCAGAAAGTAAAGCATCGTGATGTGCAATTACCTCTGCAAGCTCCTTGTAGTTTCCCTTGTTAGCAGAATGTTCCCTCTTGTCGTGTCCTCTAAAAGCCAATACTTGCATGTCCTAAAATGCAGTGGTGTCGATAAACCACTTGAGAACATCCCTGTTTTTCTTACTTTCTCAATCGAAGACGCAGATCCTCGTATGTTACATTATCGAATAAGCTTTATCCCAGAAGCTTGAATCTGATGTGGGCATTTACCGTGCATTCGGGAAAGTATTCAGATCCCTTGTTTTGTTAAATGTATTAAATTGTCCCTACCCCTCCTTATTCTAAAATGGATTAAATTGTCAAAAACAAGGAACAACAAAATTACTGTGAAGCTGACTAGGGCTATACAGGCCACTAACAAAGTCAACTACCCACAACTAAGGTGGCAAAACAGGCTGCCTAAGTATGATTCCCAATCAGAGACAACGATAGACAACTGTCCCTGCCAAAACATAGAAACAGAAAACATAGAAATAAAGAAACTAGAATTCCCACGCTAGTCACACCGTGACAATACCCCATAATGACAAAGCAAAAACAGGTTTTTAGAACATTTTGTCAAAAAACAAACTGAAATTTCACATTTACATAAGTATTCAGACCCTTTACTTTGTACTTTGCTGAAGCACCTTTGGCAGCAATTACAGCCTTGAGTCTTCTTGGGTATGACGCTACAAACTTGGCACACCTGTATTTGGGGAGTTTCTCCCATACTTCTTTGCTCTCTCAAGCTCTGTCAGGTTGGATGGGGAGAATCACTGCACAGCTATTTTCAGGTTTCTCCAGAGATGTTAGTACGGGCTCTGGCTGGGCCACTCAAGGACATTCAGAGACTTGTCCCGAAGCCACTCCTGCGTTGTCTTGGCTGTGTACTTAGGGTCGTTGTCCTGTTGGAAGGTGAACTTTCGCCCTCAGTCTGAGGTTCTGAGCGCTCTGGAGCAGGTTTTTATCAAGGATCTCTCTGTACTTTGCTCCGTTCATCTTTGCCTCAATCCTGACTATTCCCTGCCTCCGAAAAATAATCCCCACAGCATGATGCTGCCCCCACCATGCTTCACCATAGTGAATGTTTCCTCCAGATGTGATGCTTGGCATTCAGTCCAAAGAGTTCAATCTTGGTTTCATCAGACCAGAGAATATTGTTTCTCATGGTCTGAGAGTCCTTTTAGGTGCCTTTTGGCAAACTCCAAGCGGGCTGTCATGTGCCTTTTACTGAGGAGTGGCTTCCATCTGGCCATTCTACCATAAGGCCGGATTGATGGAGTGCTACAGAGATGGTTGTCCTTCTGGAAGGTTCTCCCATCTCCATTGAGGAACTCTGGAACTCTGTCAAAGTGATTGTAGGTTTCTTGGTCACCTCCCTGACCAAGGCCCTTCTCCCCCGATTGCTCAGTTTGGCTGGGCGGAAAGCACTAGGAAGAGTCTTGGTGGTTCCATACTTCTTCCATTTAAGAATGATGGAGGCCACTGTGTTCTTGGGGACCTTCAATGCTGCAGACATTTTTTGGTACCCTTCCCCAGATCTATGCCTTGACACAATCCTGTCTCGGAGGTCTACGGACAATTCCTTTGACCTTGGTTTTTGCTCTGACATGTATTATCAACTGTGGGACCTTATATAGGCAGGTGTGGGGCTTTCCAAATCATATCCAATCAATTGAATTTACCACAGATGGACTCCAATCAAGTTTGAGATACATCTCAAGGATGATCAATAGAAACAGGATGCACCTGAGCTCAATTTCGAGTCTCATAGCAAAGGGTCTGAATACTTATATAAATAAAGTCTTTCTGTTGATTTTATTTTTAATACATTTGCAAAAAATTCTAAAACCATTTTTTTACTTTGTCATTATGATGAGGAAAACATTTAATTTAATCAATTTTAGAATAAGGCTGGAACGTAACAAAAGGTGGACTATTCAATGTGTCTGAATACTTTGCGATTGAACTGTATATGCTCCCATCTTTTGTTTTGCTATTTAGCTAAAAGATCAATGTTCTTCAGGTCACTGTACTCAGACTTTCCTAAAAGCAGGGAAGACCAGCAATACAGGCGGCTTGATGAAAGGCTCCCTGTTAACCAGCTACCCTTTTGATACCAATTGGTATTGAACGCCCTCACCTTTTCCTCCTCCTTCATGAAACTGATTTCAGGCAGAGGTCGACCCTTAGTTTTAATTCTAACCTTTTCCGTGTACTCCAGAGAATGACAGGGGTTCTTCACAAAAAGTCAACAACATTTTTGGTAGCTTCTACCATTCTACCAGCGAGAACTGCATGCTCACGCTGTTAGCTAGCTAGCTACTGCCACTTGCTACTGAATTTAGCAAGGCAAAATGAAATGAATTGCACTATCTGGACACAAAAATAAACCAAAGAAGAAAACTATTTATAGAAAACTATTTATGAATAATATCCTAAAAATGCTCAACTCTCACTTTTCACTCTCAATCTCTATCCAATAATGTCACCAATAATGCTCTGCTGCACAACCCCAATACAACACACTCGGTTCATTCTATGATCCTAATCCTATGATTGGATGAACAACATGTCAGTTCATATTGCAAAAGCTTTGATTGGTTGGAGGTCGTCCTCCAGAAGTTGTCATAATTACCATGTAGGCCAATGGAAGGGGGTGAGGCCTACGAGCTTCCTAGGTTTTGTATTGAAGTCAATGTACCAAGAGGAGGACAGAAGCTAGAGTGTTGTTGAAGTTGCTATAGACAAATAATTGATTGTTTTAATCAATTATTTGATGACAATATATTTAGTATAGTTTTATCTAAAAAAGTATAATTTTTTTAATGTTTCACTATTTTTATTTTTATGAAATTTCACTGAAAAGGATGGTCCTCTCCTTCCTCTGAGGAGGAGCCTCCAGTGGTGGACTAGAGGCAGCTATTAAATATGTAACGATGGATAGGTCCCTCTAGTGTACAGCTTTGGCAGTGCAGTCAGACAATAGATGCCAGAGTACTAACGTCATTGGTGTTTCAGCCACAGCTGCCACACCCACCAATCAAACGTTGTTGCTTGTCAGCGGTAAGGGCTCTTGTTGTCTTTGGCTGATATTTCAATGCATGTGTCCCCGTACTTGCACCAGGTGCTGTATGTATCAATCATCTTAAAGTAAAGGGCTAATCTAGGATCAGGTCCCCTCTGTCCATTCATCATAATCTCGAATGTAAAATCTGATCCTAGCTCAAAAACTGATCCACTACTTGTCTGACATGCTCGATACACATGGCTCCGTGGTCTTGGTTTGTGTTGCAGGTGTGGCCCGGGTGGGCTATGGAGACGTGTCCTCTCGTAAGGCCCTGCGTGAAGCTCTGCAGTGCAAACCCTTCTCCTGGTACCTGGAGAACATCTACCCCGACTCTCAGATCCCCAGGCGATACTACTCACTTGGTGAAGTATGAAGCATTTCAGATTCTACAGCCCAATGTACCTCTCATGATTGTGTATGCATCCCAAATGGGACTCTATTCCCTATATAGTGTACTACTTCTAACAAGGGCCCATAGTGAATAGGGTGCCATTTACCCTACTTCTCTTTAAAGTAAGTCAGGGACGATAACTGGCGTCATCGGTTTAGTTGTTGACCCAAACCCAAGCACGGGCTAGAGTTAGCTAACAACATTCTAGATAACAGGTTAGCATGAGGCAAAGAAGGGAATGTTCTTGATAACATATGCCAATAAAAGAGGAAGGCCATGATTGATAGAGAGCCTGTTAAATGATTTGACGGGTTGGGAGTTTGGAGAGGAGGTTGTAATCCCCAAGTTTAATTCTGCTGAGGCTCCATGATTTTACAGCCTGCATCCAATGTACTGCAGTAAAAGCTGCCTATGGCAGGGAACTGCAGCAGTGCCCTCAGTCTTCCCTTTCCTGCCCTCCCGTCTGTTCCATGATTAACTCACTCCACAGCACACAGCACACATCCCACTTTTCACAGCTCCAGTCATTAGCTTTTATATCATTTAATTATGAACGGTACCATTCCTGCATAGTAAGCACCTTATCCAACACCTAGCACATATAGCATGCCTCTAGGAGTATATTAGTTAGACATTAGATGGCTCATTGGATTATGGAATCATTAAGTAAGAATTTGGGTTGGGAACATAGATCACAACAGGTCTGATGTATGCAGCCATTTGCGTTGCTAAGCAAGGTCCCGCATCATGAGTTACATCGCTGGTGAGCTAATGAGTTTAGATTGCTAGTTTTATTGAATAGTAAATATTGAATTAGATTTGACATCTGGGCAACAGATTTTGTCACCTGGAAATGATGTGCCAGTGTTTGATGAGCGGGACTTCATTTCTTCCACCTCTATAAGCAGTAGCTTTTGTCAGCTGTAAATATGCCAAGTTGGATTGAAGGATGGTAATTATGAGTAAGTATGAATCCAATGTTGAATCTCTCATTTTATTCCTTTCTACCCCTAGATCAGAAATGTTGAAACAAACCAGTGTGTGGACAACATGGGCAGAAAGGAAAACGAGAAAGTTGGCTTCTTCAACTGCCATGGCATGGGTGGGAATCAGGTAAGGAGACTGCAGTAGAGAGAGCAGAGAGCTATGGACTTTCCCGTATTTCCTATGTTTTCCCAGAAATCCAGTTTGGAATGGAGAGAATTAGCAGGAAATCCAGAATCCTCCAGCCAGGATTTTGGAAAATTACCAGAATTTTGCAACACAAGGAGAGAGCTATGGACAAGTAGATACAGTAAATGTCTTGTTCTCTCTGCTAGGTGTTTTCCTACACAGCTGATAAGGAGATCCGGACAGATGACTTGTGTCTGGACGTGTCTCGTCCCCATGGACCTGTGGTCATGCTGAAGTGTCATCAAATGAAGGGGAATCAGATGTTTGAGTATGATGCAGAGGTAAAGATCAAACTCAAGACTCCTCCTGTACTGTGTGAGTCATGACAGGAGTGCGATAACTTGTGACTATGATATTTTTTTAGATTATGTTATTTAACCTTCATTTAACCTGGCAAGTCAGTTAAGAACAAATTCTTATTTACAATGACGGCCTACCCTGGGCCAAACCCGGACGACGCTGAGCCAATTGTGCGCCGCCCTATTATGGGACTCCCAATCATGGCCGGATGTGAATCAGGGACTGTAGTGATGCCTTTTGCACTGAGATGCAGTGCCTTTAACTGCTGTGCCACTCGGGAGCCCACACAACTTTGCCACACACTGATTGTCCAGAGTAATTTCTGCACTATTACCTAGGAAGATTTTTCATGTGTATAATGACACACCTGTACAAATACATCTATAATTCTTCAAAAATGGTCGGATTATTTTAAGCCACCAGATGGTGCTACATGTCAGGAGTCGGGCTTCCTGTCAGATCCTGTATAGTAGCCATCGTTCTGTAGCTCAGTGCACGTTGCAGCCCATAATTTCCCCCATTTATTCAAATGTTCTTCTCTCATGTAGTATGTTGGCAAGTGGGAATATGATTTTGAGGTAAGCTTTCTGACCTGGCGCTCGTGAATGTCGTCATCTAGTCGACGTAGACAGTGTATAAGTCCTGTCTTTGGTAGGTAGTAGTATCTTGTTCTTAGTGGTTGTAAGGCCTGCGTGTTTTTTCTCTCTCTCAGTAGTCTACAAAGTCCTCTGTGAAATTGTGTTAGTAGTTAGTAGGTTTTAATGCTCTGGGGAATGTGACTCGTTAGCCAGACCTGTGGACCGAACAGACTCCAATGTCCAGTTATGAGCCTAATGACATGTCGACTCAGACATAGAGTTGCAAAATTCCAATAACTTTCCAAAAATTCCCTGCCTTTCCAGAAGTCCTGGGTGGAAGATTAATGGAATTCTTGGACATTTTGGGAAAGTTGCTGGAATTTTGCAAGCATATTAGACACTACTGAATGGTCCATGATATTTCAATGATGGACCATTCATTTCAATGATCCAGGACTTGATGAATTGAGTACACTCCGAGATATCTCCATAATATTTATATCATGCAAATCATCTATGCCAGTACAAGTGCCATTTTGATGTGCATCAGACTTTGAAACAAGCACAGCATACTAGCACAGCACATAGAATAAAGCATATACATTCCCACAGGGAAACTGTAGCATACAACAATTGTGTATTCTCAAAGCATCCTTAATATTAACAATTCATATCGTTATATTTCTTCCACTGGGACATATTCATATGTTTGAGTCCTTGGGCGGGCCGTCTAAGCGTTTTATCCCAAAAAATGTGTGATGGAAAAACGCTTTCAGAGTAAAATTAAACAACTAAAACCAGATATAAACTTTTTTTTTTTAAATAATATAATCTTTGAGAACTAACAATCACCAAAATAAAAACTAGACAGTTAGAGAATTTAAAATTAACAATTAACTTTGCCAAATAACAAAATATATACTGCTAAATAACACTGCATTAGTGTAACATCTGCTTCCAGCTCACTTTCCAGCTCACACTTTCAAACACCTATATCCCCTGAACGCAGCTCACTCTCTAGATCCCAATCACCTGAATTATAATTACCTGTTCACACACCTGTATGCCATTATCATACACTATTTAGTTCAGTTCTGTGCATCCCATCACTGTGAGGTATTGTTTGTATTGTGACACACGTCTTTCAGAGCTCTGTGTTTCCCATGATTTACTCCTCCCGTGTATGATAGTTTTTGCCTGCCTCACTAACGATGCCTTTTGCCTATTCCCTGCCTGTACCTTAGCCTATCGGATTTCCTGTTATCTACCTATTGCCTGATCTCCTGGACTATGTTACTAGCCTTTTCCCTGCCTGTACTGTTGCCCTTTGGACCCCCTGTGTATGACCTTCTGCCTGCATCTGGACCCAGCTACCTGCCTCCTCCTGTGGTCCTTTGCAATAAACACCTGCTGCGCCCTGCACTTAAACCCAGCTCTCTGTCTCCCCTCATGTTCATTACAATTAGCCATGGCAAAATGCGTAGAATTGCAGAACATTTGCTTTAAAACTGCAACATTTTCTCTCAGCTCCATTGCAGAATATGTCGAATCGCATAAAATGTTATTTGAAACTGGAACATTCTCTCTCAGCTTAATGGCAAAATGTGTAGAACTGCAGGGAATTGGCATAAAAAAATATATCTCTAAGGGGGCCTCTAAAATGTCCTCTACAATTCAGCCACGCAAATGGCCGATTGCGCCCCCTGCTACCTGCTCCAGTATGGTGTCACCTGTCATTGATTAAGATCTCTCATGTCACTGTCAACTTTGAAAAGCCCCCAGGCTCATCTATTCCTGTACAAACCCTGTGAGAGATCCAGGTATTACACTTTGTGCTTTAGTTAAATATGTAATATGAAAACATGAATAATTCATGCGTTAGGAAATGTCCCTGACGTATACGGCAGTGAGGTTTCAATGCCTCTGTCAACGGCCTGATTATTTTTAGGAACAGTGTGACAGACGATACTACTGATCCCAGCCGTACCATTAACATTTCATATGGTCATCATTTTCAGCATCTGAGAGACAGAGAGAAATACCTGACTTTTACATCATCTCCATATTCCAGGTGGTCAGAGCCTGGGCTTGAATTGGACTGACATAGCTGTCGGTAGTCATTTTGGGTACCCATTTATATTTAGGTGCGGGTACTTTGCAATATTTTTAAGCCAATTTTCTTCAAGAGGTACTGGTACTCAAGCAGTAACAAATTCGAGGTGCCGGTACTCAGTACCAGTATGTAACAGTCCAATTCAAGCACTGGTCAGAGCCATCTCTCTAGTCACCTCCTATTCTCAATCCCTCCCTGCTCTTCCTTTCATAAGACTATAGAATATCAGAGCCACCATCCCACCAACTCCCATCCACTTTTATCAAACTAGGAAATCTGGTTGTAGATTTTCTGATTGTAGGCAAAGGTGGTTCCATTCTGAGCAACACTCCAACATAGTCCATTTACCCTTTAGATGGGTTGTGTGGCATTGTGTTTTTTTGGAATATACAGTGAGGCAAAAAAGTATTTAGTCAGCCACCAATTGTGCAAGGTCTCCCACTTAAAAAGATGAGAGAGGCCTGTAATTTTCATCATAGGTACACTTCAACTATGACAGACAAAATGAGATTTTTTTTCTCCAGAAAATCACATTGTAGGATTTTTTATGAATTTATTTGCAAATTATGGTGGAAAATAAGTATTTGGTCAATAACAAAAGTTTATCTCAATACTTTGTTATATACCCTTTGTTGGCAATGACAGAGGTCAAACATTTTCTGTAAGTCTTCACAAGGTTTTCACACACTGTTGCTGGTATTTTGGCCCATTCCTCCATGCAGATCTCCTCTAGAGCAGTGATGTTTTGGGGCTGTTGCTGGGCAACACGGACTTTCAACTCCCTCCAAAGATTTTCTATGGGGTTGAGATCTGGAGACTGAAATGCTTCTTACGAAGCCACTCCTTCGTTGCCCAGGGCGGTGTGTTTGGGATCATTGTCATGCTGAAAGACACGTTTCATCTTCAATGCCCTTGCTGATGGAAGGAGGTTTTCACTCAAAATCTCACGATACATGGCCCCATTCATTCTTTCCTTTACACGGATCAGTCGTCCTGGTCCCTTTGCAGAAAAACAGCCCCAAAGCATGAAGTCTCCACCCCCATGCTTCACAGTAGGTATGGTGTTCTTTGGATGCAACTCAGCATTTTTTGTCCTCCAAACACGACAAGTTGAGTTTTTACCAAAAAGTTATATTTTGGTTTAATCTGACCATATGACATTCTCCCAATCTTCTTCTGGATCATCCAAATGCTCTCTAGCAAACTTCAGACGGGCCTGGACATGTACTGGCTTAAGCAGGGGGACGCGTCTGGCACTGCAGGATTTGAGTCCCTGGCGGCGTAGTGTGTTACTGATGGTAGGCTTTGTTACTTTGGTCCCAGCTCTCTGCAGGTCATTCACTAGGTCCCCCCGTGTGGTTCTGGGATTTTTGCTCATCGTTCTTGTGATCATTTTGACCCCAGGGGGTGAGATCTTGCGTGGAGCCCCAGATCGAGGGAGATTATCAGTGGTCTTGTATGTCTTCCATTTCCTAATAATTGCTCCCACAGTTGATTTCTTAAAACCAAGCTGCTTACCTATTGCAGATTCAGTCTTCCCAGCCTGGTGCAGGTCTACAATTTTGTTTCTGGTGTCCTTTGACAGCTCTTTGGTCTTGGCCATAGTAGAGTTTGGAGTGTGACTGTTTGAGGTTGTGGACAGGTGTCTTTTATACTGATAACAAGTTCAAACAGGTGCCATTAATACAGGTAACGAGTGGAGGACAGAGGAGCCTCTTAAAGAAGAAGTTACAGGTCTGTGAGAGCCAGAAATCTTGCTTGTTTGTAGGTGACCAAATACTTAATTTCCACCATAATTTGCAAATAAATTCATAAAAAATCCTACAATGTGATTTTCTGGATTTTTTTCCCTCATTTTGTCTGTCATAGTTGAAGTGTACCTATGATGAAAATTACAGGCCTCTCTCATCTTTTTAAGTGGGAGAACTTGCACAATTGGTGGCTGACTAAATACTTTTTTGCCCCACTGTAAGTCTACAGTACTGTTGGTGATCTTGTTGTTGGGCCTGTCTGGCCTGAGTCTGGCTCTTTCCTAGCGTTTCTCACTCACCACTCCCATCTCCTCATGTCCATGCATGACATCCTCCATCCGGATGTCCATCCACAGAAGCACACGTTCCTCCACATCATCACACAGTCGTGTCTGACCGTCAGCAGGCTGGAGGACGGCAGCTGGCGCCCCACGGTGGAGTACTGTAATAATAGCCCCCTGCAAGCCTGGGTCCTGAGGAACTTCACCCGGCTGGAGGTGTTTAGGAAGCTGTACTACAGCCCCACCGATTACTTTCTGTAGGGGCTGTCTTCCTGCATGGGCCACCACAGGTCAGTAACTTACTGTACAACCAGACCTTGTGGAGGTCCTAGTGTGCAGTAGTGTAGTGTTCTAGTGTGTAGTGTTCTAATGTGTCGTAATCTAGTGTGTAGTATGTCGTCTAGTGTGTAGTGTTCTAGTGTTCTAGTGTGTGTAGTGTTCTAATGTGTAGTAGTCTAGTGAGTAGTATGTCATCTAGTGTGTAGTATGTCATCTAGTGTGTAGTGTTCTAGTGTGTAGTGTGTGTAGTGTTCTAATGTGTAGTAGTCTAGTGAGTAGTATGTCGTCTAGTGTGTAGTCCAGTGGTGGCTGGTGGTCGGAGATATCGGAGGAAGGGTTTATTGTAATGGAATTCCGGCCTTTGAAATTAGCCCGTCCTGCTTTATCTCTGCTCACCAGCAACCAATGGTGTAGTTGGCTAGTGTGCAATCGTCTTGTGTGTACTGTCTAGCCTGTAGAGCTGGAGTTGTATGACTGTGGCGGAATATGCGTTCAACTTTGCTTTAGTAAGTAGCTCCTTTACCTCACAGTATGTTCGTTTCCTTTACCTCCGCTTTGAGATGTTTTTGGAGCTGCAGCTTGTTGCGATGCTGGACTTTTCCAACGTTAGTAAAAGTCTGCCACGCAAAGAAGTTTCAGTAGCGATTACCACTGGCCTTTTGATGTGAATGCATAACGACAGGAACACAGAGGCACACTGGGCAATAATAAACGTCCCTCGACAGCTTTAGATGGTGCTGTATACACAACGCTATCTGCAAGACAGCCTTCCTCCTTCACCAAATTCGATCTCATTTTACATTTATTTTCCTACATCAATATTTTATTTTAGATGCGAAAATTCACTGGAGGCCCTCATTGGATGAGAGCTGAGGAGGCGAGGTGGTTTTATGTTTAGCTGATTATCTATGCGATGGGCAAATTGAAATGGGCTCGCCTTTGTTTACAAGCTCTTTTGAAGTGATCCCTCATTGTGAGCTGTGCTTTCATGGCTCTGGCCTTGGGAAAGTGAGGGCTGCATTTTGAACACACTCCTATGGCCTCATAACAGCTGTGTTCAGCACACAGCGTGTTCTCAGTGTCTGAGGGTTGAATTTTAATCACCACTCATTTCCATTTTACCTATATACATCTACTGAATCGAGTCTGGATGCAAGAAGCTACCGGCTTCTGTTTGATATATGAACAGTATTTCTATTTGTCATTCCCTTAACTTTAGCCAGTTACCTTTCTACAGTACCTCTGTAATTCATTGGAGTTTATTTGTCTGTTAAGCAGTTGACGTTTGCCTGGTAAAGAACATATTCATTGCTGTGTGCTCTCCTTTTCGGAATACTGTTGGTTAAATTGGGTGAGTTGCGCTCAGGGTTATTGTTCTTTGTAAACCTGAAGGTGCTAGAGCAGCCTGCTGTCAGATGGCCTCATTCCCTGTTCTGTTCCTACCGTAGTCTCTGTCCTTGAGATTAACACTGCACGACGCTCTCTGAACAGACAATATTGGGACCACAATTAGACAGTGTATGTGTCCCAAATGGCATGCTATTCCCTTTATAGTGCATCACTTTTTTACCAAAGCCCTATGGGTCCCGGTCAACAGTTGAGCACTATAAAGGCAATAGGGTGCCATTTGTGATACACACTTGGTCAATCCGTACTGAACAGCCACACTATCTAACCGCCGTGGATCCCTCCAATGGCAGAATGCCAAGAAACACATTTCTATTGAATCTGTTGGTACTGTGTAGATTTTTTGTTACACGCCAGACTCTGTTTTTAAGCGTTGTTAGTGTCAGCACAAACACACATTTAAAAGGGATCCTGCATCTGTCAGGTTGCCGCCGACTCTTTGAGACATAGAGGATAAATGTTCCTCACCCTGGGCCGGCTCTTGGAGACCATCTTCATTTAATTAGCAGGTCTCAGCTGTGCACACACACGACACAGAGCTCATGAGCCACACTCTGGGACTGCAACAGCTGTAATGGGAGTTTTTACTGCCACTGAGGAGCAATGAAATAATTATGAGCAGAGAGGACACGTCCCTCACATGTCTAATATTTTCATTAAATATGGATTGGTTTTCCTCCTCTCTTATATTTTCTTCATGCTGTCTTTTCTGCACTGAAGTATGGCGGGATCTTTCAGGGATGGCAAAAATAGCATCTCCATTATTGCCCCAGACATGTTCTTATGATTAATAAATAAGCTTTAGTGTAGTGGAGATTCAGAGGCCTATTTACAGGTACCGGACTATAATGGCAGATACTACAATTTTGGCTTGATAGTGTAATACTATTTGGACAGCTATAGTTTTGAGGACATAAATACATGAATTTGTTTTATACATTTTAAAAGCAGAATGTTGTATTTTTTAAACCTTGGCACGAAAACCTGCCTAGGTGGTTGGTTTTACTGTAATGCTCAGGTCATCTCCCCCTCCAGTGAAGTAATGGTTAGAGAGAGAGAGAGAGAGAGAGAGAGAGAGAGATGCACTGTGTGATGCCTTTAAAAAGTATTGATTTCACTTTTTTTGTGTTGCAGCTGAATTGATGAAATATTTTTTTTTCCTAACCCATCTACACACAATACCCCATAATGACAAAGTGAAAACATACACATTTTTGAACATTTATTGAAAATGAAATACAGAAGTAACCATTTACATAAGTACTCACACCCCTGAGTCAATACATGTTAGAATCACCTTGGGCAGTGATTACAGCTGTGGGTCTTTCTGGATAAGGGACTGTACGTTATGTATAATGAGGGATACTGTACCTGGAGAATATCGTACCTCTCTGAAATTAAAATGGGTGACCCTCCCTTCAGTAAAATACATTTTTACCAACCTTCCCTGAACATTTGGAAAAAGACAAGTGACCTTCCCCTATACCCAAAATAATAATTAAAACATAAAGTGAATAGCAGAGAAAATTCCTACCCTTTACCCTTACTCCAAGGCAGTGGAAATTTTAGCATGTGAATCTTGGTGGGGCAAAAAAAAAGATAAAAAGTGGGATGAATTCCAGCAAAGCCACTACACAACCCTAAACAATACATTAATTGCACTTTCACGGTGACAAACGGTGCCCATAAACTGTTAGGGCCTACATAAAGCTGTCCCAACAGCAGTTCCAACATCTTACCACTGCTACTCCTGGCTATCAGTGGAGCCTTGTCTGGCAGTGAAACAGTTAATTCAACCTCATTTCCTGCCTTTAAAAATAAACATACCTGATATGGCTGACTTGCTTAAACAAATGTTGTTTCTATTGACAATTGAGATGTACAAACGATGGCATAAGGGGACGATAAGAGGCCATCCGAAATTTTGATTAAGACGTTAATGAGGGAGCGACTTTGGACGTAGTCAATGTAACTATTTGTTAAGAACTTTTGAAATGAACAGCGACAGAATTCAGAACATGGACCCTTCTTACAGTGTTCTCCCAGTACACCAAGTCACAACCGTTGGATAAATAAAGGGGGCATATATGCAGACAATGAAAGCTCTTACAAAATTCAATGATTACATTTCTAAAACAGGTTATAGGCTACATGTGCACAACCAAGTCAGAACAGTCAGCACAGTAGTCAGAACAGTAGGCGAAATAGACCAAATTATTAGGGTGAGGCACATGGTTTACTAACAGCTTACTACACAACATACACTTAGTATTATTTTCTTAGCTACAGTATACATATCTCCCTGGCATATTACATAATTTATGCAGCAGGATACAAGACATTTTTGGACTCATCTTGTTGTGATGTGCTCACTTGAACAGGAAGGTGGCACGGTGGTCCTTCGTGGGCAAATGTTGTCATCAAAGTCTGGCATTCTCGGGATTTATGGTGCTGGGAACTGAAAAAACAAGGTCTAATCATGATGATGTCATTGATCTTCAGGTTGTAGCTCTAGAAAGTGGCCCGAGTTCCTGATATACAATTCCGAGTTGGATGATATTAGATTCATATTTTTCTATATTTATATTTTATATTCTTCAAATAGTCCCTATCTCCTTAGTTAGCATACTCTGCTTCCACTGAGCATTCTACTGATGTCAAAACTCGGTCCTCCAGAAAGTGGAGAGCATTAGCAACACTTATGCAGTTCTTCGTGATATCTTTAAAAACTCTGGCCTTTTGTTTTATCTTATTGTCCTGCTGAAAGGTGAATTTGTCTCCCAGTGTCTGTTGCAAAGCAGACTGAACCAGGTTTTCCTCTAGGATTTTGCCTGTACATAGCTCTATTCCATTTTTTTTAAACTCCCTAGTCCTTACCGTTGACAAGCATACCCATAACATGATGCAGCCACCAACATTTTCCCGAAACATAATGCCTTTTGCTTTCAGGACATATCAAATTAATCCAATCAAATTTAATTTGTCACATGTGCCGAATACAACTGGTGTAAACCTTACCGTGAAATACTTACTTACAGGCTGCAACAATGCAGCGTGAAGAAAATAAGAGTTAAATAAACTAAAGTAAAACAAATAAAATAACAGTAACAAGGCTATATACAGGGGGTACCAGTACAGAGTGCGGAGGTACGGGTTAGTCAAGGTAATAGAGGTGATATGTACATGTAGGTAGTGGTAAATTGACTATGCATAGATAGTAAACAGCGAGTAGCAGCAGTGTTAAAAAAAATAAAGGGTAGGTCAATGCAAATAGTCCTTGTAGCCATTTGATTAATTGTTCTGCAGTCTTATGGCTTGGGGGTAGAAGCTGTGAAGGACCCTTTTGGAACTAGACTTGGCACTCCGGTACTGCTTGCCGTGCGGTAGCAGAGAAAACAGCCTACGACTAGGGTGGCTGGAGTCTTTAAAAAAATGTGGGCCTTCCTCTGACACCGCCTAGTATAGAGGTCCTGGATGGCTGGAAACTTGGCCCCAGTGATGTACTGGGCCAGATGGCCAGTATCCTCTGTAGCACCTTATGGTCGGATGCCGAACAGTTGCCATACCAGGCAGTGATGCAACCGGTCATGATGCTCTCGTTGGTGCAGCTGTATAACTTTTTTAGGATCTGGGGACCCATGCCAAATCTTCTCAGTCTCCTGAGGGGGAGTAGACATTGTTGTGCCCTCTTCACGACTGTCTTGGTGTGTTTGAACCAGGATAGTTTGTCGGTGATGTGGACACCAAGGAACTTGAAGCCCTCGACTCGCTCCATTGCATCCCAATCGATGTGAATGGGGGTGTCTTCAGTTATCCTTTTCCTGTAGTCCACGATCAGCTCATTTGTCTTGTTCACATTGAAGTAGAGATTGTTGAATTAGAGGTTCTCCTCCCTATAGGCTGTCTCATCATTGTTGGTGATCAGGCCTACTATGGTCAGATTTGCCAAATGCAGGGCGAAGGAGAGTTTTGTATGTGTGTCTGTGTGTGAAGTAAAGGTGGTCTAGAGCTTTTTTCTTCTTCTGGTGGCACATGTGACATGCTGGTAGAAATTAGGTAAAACAGATTAAAGTTTGCCTGTGACGTGACTTTGATTAATGTGATGATTTTTATTTATCGAATCAACCAACTATATTTAATTGTTACTTGATTAAATTAATCATGTAACAATTAACTCATTAGGAATTTGGGGCACCACAAAATAAGTTGTTTAATGAGTTATCATCTCCCGAATTAAACTCAAGAGGATATTTATAAGATATGTCGATAGCAGTCGTTTATTAATCGTTACCTCATATCAGTCTCATTCTGAACTTCGCAGACTTCTTGAATCTGCAAGAACCCCATCCTTTTCTCATTATTCAGTTCTACATAAATGTATTTAAGGATTTATTTACTAACTAACTAAATAATAACACAGAATACACATACACACTTACATGAGGCAAGTGTCCCTAGTGGACTGACAAGATATGACGGCTTATTATACAGAGATGGAAAGGGGGATGGGGAAAATAGAGAGATGGGGAAAAAGGGACATTTATCGTACAGTTGGAAACTACGCTCACAGTAACCATAGACCTTACACACAAGCCGCCGCTCATTTGGGTAAGAAATGCAATGTATTTGCGTGTAGATGTCTTTGTTCGTCGTCTCTCTGTTGAAACCAATCAATCCTTCTATGGGGAATGGCTCGATAGGTGTAAGGCTTTGGTTGTCCACCAGAGGTCACAATGTCTTTCTTCTTAGTGGTCCGGTCTCCAATGGTGATGATTGTAGAAGGATAGTCATTTAGATTCCCCTTTCTCGATATCTGACGTAAGACAGCTAATCAGATGTACCATTGATTGACTGAGGTGAGCTTTTAGCTTATTTTCTTCCTCGGGTAGATAGTCAAGGTTCTAGATCACTTTACATGCACAGCTTTGTGTAAAGTGAATTTCTCTTCTACACCTCGTGTTGAGTTTGAGTTTCCAACCATTTCAACGTGTAGCCACAGCTGCACGCTTTCTGGTCTGGGAGTTTCAAGCATTTGTAACGTTTAGCTCACGCTTCACGTCTGCTGGTCTGATATGTTAATTCTTAGCGAGTCCTTTTAAGCACTCTGGTCGAAAAGGACGGTTTCATCACACTGACATGATCTTCTGACCTCACTCGGGGCGTGGCTTGGTTAATGTGCAAGACACATGAAAACTATGATCTCTTTAGAAAAATAAATCACATTCCTATCTTAATAAAAAACAGTTTCATTGTTCTTCATATTTCCTACACAGCGTAAAGGATGTAAACCTGACATACAGTGTGAAAGCTCTTCAAGTTACAGTATTTTTGTTATACAGTTTTTAATGACATCACAAAATGAACAACAATATGACATGATTATTCTTTAGATCCCCACTGACCATTCCTAACATTCCTATCTTAGAAATATTGTTCCAATATTCACTTTTTGAGCGGGTAACAGTCTCTCTAGACAAAGGCATTCCTTTGGTTGATACTGAAGAGCAGGCAAGGGTTCTCTGCTGCATAAGATTTACGATTGGCGTGAGGTGTCATAAAACTGGCCCAGCCCCCCTCTCCTCTTGTGGGATAGAGATGGGTATGGCTATCTGTCAGCCATTTGCCAAGCTGATCTGAGGCCTTGGATCCTCGACCAGGAGAGTCATGACACCTGCATTGAAGTCCCCGGCCACTAGGAGCACCGCTTCTGGATGAGCATTTTCTTGTTTGCTTATGGCCGTATACAGCTCGTTGAGTGCAGTTTAAGTTCATAAAGTTAACTTCTATGACACATTTTTTGCAGTTTTACTTCAGTGCCTTATTGCCAACAGGATGCATGTTTTGGAATATTTTATTCTGTACAAGCGTCCTTCTTTTCACTCTGTCATTTATGTTAGTATTGTGGAGTGACTACAATGTTGTTGTTCCATCCTCAGTTCTCTTATCACAGCCATTAAACTGTGTAACTGTTTTAAAGTCACCATTGGCCTCATGGTTAAATCTCTGAGCATTTTCCTTCCTCTCTGGCAACTGAGTATGGAAGAATGCCTGTATCTTTGAAGTGACTGGGTATATTGATACATCTTCCAAAGTGTAATTAATAACTTCACCATGCTTAAAGGGGTATTTTATGTCTGCCTTCTCTTTTTTACCCTACTAAATGGTGCCCTACTTTGCTAGGCATTGGAAAAACTCCCTGGTCTTTGTGGTTGAATCTGTGTTTGAAATTCCCTGCTAGACTGAGGGACCTTACAGATAAATGTATGTGTGGGGTACAGAAATTAGGTAGTCATTCAAAACTCATGTTACGCTATTGTTGCACACAGAGTGAGTCCATGCAACTTATTATGTGACTTGTTAAGCACATTTTACACTTGAGCTTATTTAGGCTTGCCATAAAAAAGGGGTTGAATACTTATTGACTCAAGACATTTCAGCATTTTAGCTTTTTTAAAACATTTCTAAAAACATAATTCCACTTTGACATTATGGGGTATTGTGTGTAAGCCAGTGACATTTAATCCATTTTAAATTCAGTCTGTAACACAACAAAATGTTGGCAAAGTCAAGGGGTGTGAATACTTTCCAAACTCACTGTAGGTAGAGTAAATGTGAGACCCTTCTGTGTATTGTTGCATTGAAGGAAGCACAAGCTCAAATATGCACAATCACATACAAACCATCTTGGTTTGTGCTACCCATTCAAAATATAAAGGCTGTATATGGATCTGGTCAGAAAGTGTATGGCATTGTTGCCGCCCGTAGCATTGAATGCAAGGGAAGCCAGCAAGCATTTGGCCTCACTTGATAAAAATATATAAAATAATAGCCAATCAGCATTGAGCTAAACTACGTGAGCTCAGCTGTGTGTGGTCCTGGCGCACCAAAAAAAAAGTGTCAAGGGAAGCCAGTTTGGATTTGGTTTAAGACCAATCACATCACAAGCCAAACATCCTTATTGACAGAGAAAAATTGAATTGTTGCATCTTGTTGTGTTGTTGTCCTCATCCCTTTCCTAAATTAACCACCGTTGGAGATAGGAACTTGTGGTTTTACATAAGCCTTCGTACTGCCAATGATTATGATGGCAATTGTGATCCAACCATAATTTCATACATAGTGCCCCTGGCCTGAGAAGATGGAAGTTCAACATGTAGCTAGATGTAGTAGGCTAATGTTAACTAGCTGGCCTGGAGCATCATGGACCATGAAAGGAAGTTAGGCTAGAGAGCAAGTATTTTAGCCTGGTAGCTTAGGACAACAAAAACTAAAAGTGTGTACTGTATGACAGAGTCATAGACCGTTTAGGCAACATGAAAGAGGAGGATGGCATTGGCGCTTCTCTACAAGTAGGGTGAGTCAACATGTTTTTTCTACTTGCATGCACTCACACTCACAACACACACTCACACTCACACAAAAATCAGTACCATGGACAGCCACATCATATTTAGCTTACGTTGATTGGACTGAATAGTTTTTGGTATCTTTTAGTTGTCACTGTCCTAGACTAAGCATAGGTGATTAGATGTTGAACAGTTGAAGTTGAAATGGAGCTGGAGTAGTGGAGGCAGCTCCTGTTTTCTTTACGACTTGCTGTAACTCTAACTCAATAGCTGTTTAGTTGTCTGAAAATGTCAGAAACATTAACTTGCTTGACCATGCTGTAGGTCATGTAACTGTTTGTTACATGCAATATGTTTTGTGGACTTCCCCGGATAAATGTTGCTCTCCGGTTTTGTGATGAAACAAATGTGTATTAATAGAATTTATTCTGCCACTGCGTCGTCTTATTGTCTCGGCCTTAGGCCTACATATCACGGTGTTAAGGTATAGGAACTAACAGATTATAGAGCAAACAACGCAGTTATCACAACACAGGTTTTAATATGGCTTTTTTTTCTGGATTGACTTCCCTGGTGATTTGACCCACGCACCGCTACTGCCTCAAAGTCAAAGACAATCATTGCTGCAAAAGTCTACGTATGAACCATTTTATATCGTTGAATCAGTGTGTTCTTAGTCATGTGCTGTATTAATTTATTGATTATTACTAAAACCTCATATTACTAATGATTTTTCATTTAACTTGACGGTAACAATGCTTATGCCTCTCAGTTACACTGCAGGAAAGTGTATTAATTAAATAGATTTTATAAAGCCCTTTTTACATCAGAAGTTGTCGCGCAGTGCTTTACAGTAACCCAGCCTAGACCCCAAAGAGCAAAGCAGAGGTGAGAGCACAATGGCCAGGAAAAACTGCCTGGAAGGAAACTCATTGCATTTAATCAAACCCTTAAGCAATAGGAATGGGGAATAAGGATTCTAGCATTCTGTCAACCTATAATACAAAATCAATCCTCATTGGTCTCAAGGTGTCACTTTGATTTAGTGTGTACCAGTCACACATTGTTTTGGAAAACACCTCCTGGGATGTGTGAATGATGTGCCAAAGAACATAAAATAGTCTGTCTTCCTATTAAAAGTTTAGCTATTAATGTCAAACACTCTATTACCTTAAAGTTGCGAGCTCATCTGATTGCTATTCTACTGTACGGTACACAAGGAGGGACAGATTGCAGATTGAGCATTCTCTACTGTACTTCTACAATGGCTCTGCACGACGACTGGTGTCCCAACGCACACAGAGCTGTATCACATGAACACACACACACATCTGCAGCACCTGACACCGTTCAAGTCGGTCTGATTCCCAACCATTTCCTCCCATCTCCTTTCAGTAGCCTACCTATTGATTTTCAAATCAATGGCCCCTCTCACAGAATCTGTCCGTGTGAAATTGAGTATGTGAGAAGAACAAGAGAATCAGCCTCATATGCCACGGGCTTACAGGCCAGAACACAAGGTGTAAATGGGGGGAATCCCTCTCTGTTACCAATAGGTCATCTCATGAGAGAAATTGGCCTGAATTTAATTGAAATGGTGATAACAAGAAGAAAACACAACACACAATGAGCTGGAGATTCATAATGGGGTAATCTGTTCTGACGGGTTACACTACTGGTTGGGCTGTTGCCCCCCCCCCCCCCCCCTCACAGACCTACATACTTTTTTGATGTCGTTTTACAATGTATGTCATGGCTCTTGGAAAGAGAATTGCATTTTCCGTCCTTAAAAAGTAAAACCATAACGGTAAGAATTGGATTCTGCCGTCTGCACTCTGTATGGTCATTATGACAAGAGTAACGACCGCCAACGGAGGTATAAACTGGCTAAGTACATTACCCTTGAGAGAGAGAGTGGCCATAAGTGGTTAATTAAGAGCTTTTATGTCTCCTCTCCTTGCCATTCGTTTTGGGGCTTAGGTATCGACGTGGGGAATACAGGCATCGTTGTGACGGCACTCAAAAGATTGATTTCTACCAAACTAATCCTCCTGAGGTGAAAGTCCTTGGGTACATTCAGGAGCATCTGTTTTTTTTTATCACAACATTTATTTTGAAAGGTTTGACATTTATTTGGCCGAACACAAGTCTGCATCATTTCGATACCCAGTGATGACGTTTCTGTAAATGAAGTGTAATCCACATACAAGCTGCTGGGGAAGATACTGCAAAATCTGTATGAGTGGGTGGAAAACATCCATTTTAAAATATGTTGAAGTGGTGCTCATCTGTAATCTAATCTACCCAGAAACCATCTCTCTGGCTGCAGGTGGAGCAGAGGCCAGAATCGCAGCTCACTTTTTGCAGTGCCCATGTGTTTAGTGCGTAATGCTCATTCATCCGTGTGTTTATGTGTGTGTGTGTGTGTGTGTGTGTGTGTGTGCCTGTTTCTGCCTGTCTGCCTGCGCCTCTCTCCCCAGCGGCTGACCTTGCTGCATGTCAACAGTAACCAATGTCTGGACATGCCTACTGAGGAGGACAAGATGGTGCCCACCCTGAGAGACTGCACAGGCAGCCGCTCCCAGCAGTGGCTCCTCCGCAACATGACACTGACGCTCTGATCTGACCCAGGAGTAGGACCTCCACATTCACTCACCACCACACCGGCCAGACTCGCCCCCACCTAAACTGGCCACGACCTCACCTCGCTCCACCAGGTGTCTTTTGTCATGCACGTGTTCCTGCCTCCTTCAGCACTCGCGGGTGGGGAAGAAGCAGGCAGGCAGCAGCCTGTAGTATTTTATTATGGGGCTTCTGAGGCTCTGCAAGGGCTTTATCTGAGATGCTGCTCCTCCCATTCAGTCAATATTACACAAAGTGGTTGCCTAGAGGTTGACCGGCACACTCTCAGCCAGAGCTCTCTGCATGGTTGAATCATCTGGGCGCGTCTGTAGTGATGGTGACTAACACTTTTACACGTGGAGGAAGCTGGAATCAGTGATACTGTATATGTCTGATGGCTCTCAGGGCTGGTCATGTGTGAGGTCAGAGTTCAGACTTTAGTACAGCAGAAGCATCAATAGCAGGATAGCATTTCCTAGACAGAGCGTTGTAGTATGCGTCTGTGGGGCCTCATAGACAATCTACTCTGGCTCTGTACATAAGTGTTTTGTATAAAGTGCAACCCTGCAAGGTCGATTATTCTGTTCTGTGATATTGGACACCCCCAATTCATATTTATGTCAGAACCACCTGTAAATCTGAGGATGAAGGGTCTAAGGGTAAGGGTTGTTGTCAGTGCCATGCACAGACCTTTCAGGGAGCAGGTGCTCAAAATGAACAAAGCCCCCCACCCAACCCCCCCTCACCCCAAATATAAGACTTTCATAATTCAGATCTCAAAATTAATAACAAACATTTTTGAGCATAGGCCTATTTATTTCAGCAACACACTCACCCATCACAAATTGTAAGCGAGCTAGTTAGCTGCAGTGCCTCCGAAAGACATGATTGACATCGGGAAAAGAGGGATGTTGATGATTGATGTAAATCTGCTAGTTAGCTACCTCTATTTTTTTTTACAAATTGTGATTTATCTTCAATGCTCTTAAATAATAACTACATAATATAATATATATAATCTAACTCGTGATGTACACTGAGTGTACAAAATATTAGGAACACCTTACTTATATTGAGTTGCACACATTTTGACTCAATTCGCCAGGGCATGGACTCTACAAGGTGCCGAAAGCGTTCCACATGGATGCTGGCCCATTTTGACTCCAATGCTTCCCACAGTTGTGTCAAGTTGACTGGATATCCTTTGGGTGGTGGACCATTCCTGATACTCACAGGAAACTGTTGAGCGTGAAAAATCCAGCGACGTTGCAGTTCTTGACACACTCAAACCGGTGCGCCTGGTACCTACTATCATATCACGTTCAAAGGCACTTAAATATTTTGTCTTGCCCATTCACCCTCTGAATGGCACACATACACCATCCATGTCTCAACTGTCTCAAGGCTTAAAAATCCTTCTTTAACTTGTCTCTTCCCCTTCGTCTACACTCATTGAAGTGGATGTAACAAGTGACCTCGATAAGGGATCATAGCTTTCATCTGGATTCACCTAGTCAGTCTGTCGTGGAAAGAGCAGGTGTTCCTAATATTTGATACACTCAGTGTATGGCTGGCTGGCTGGTGGTTTGTGTGTATATTTTAGTATATGGTGGTTAGCCAGATTCTATACTACCTGTGTTCAGTGCTTAATTTGTCAATCTTGAGGTGCCGGAGCAAAATGTGAGTGCGAGAGAGAGGGGTGAACAGTGGAGCTCTGAAGTACCAGAACTCATGAGAAAGAAAAAATCCTCTTTATAATAAAGCATGGCATTACGGAAGTCAAGAGGGGACATATTAATCAAAATAAAGAATTCTCTCGTTATGTCGCGATCACTACTTACTTATCTCACGATCACTATATAACAAAAGTTGATTTGTCGAGATCACAAGATAATCGGAAGTACCACGCATCACCCATTCATTTGTTCAGACGCACAATCAGTGGCGCCCCCAGAAATTGTTCATAGGGGTGGGTGGCCGGGTGGGGCCACTGAAAATCTTGGGGTGGCACACCAAAACCAAAAGCCGTCACTGAATTTCAGGAATTCTATTATGCTGTTGTAGTATATAGGCTAGTTGGAAACTGTCAATATTAGAGTTAAGGAATCGCATACTGATATATACTTTGGTTTCTTATTTCACAGTTAAATGTGACTATTTATCTGGTGTGCATAGACTAATACCAGTACAGTTAACATTTTAAGTTCCACAACAATCCTGTTTTAATGTGTTATGTATCTGTTAATACATGTGCTAGGCGATTGTTCTTCAAATGGGCTAGTTGCCCTTTTCCTTAGAAAGACAAATATACAGCTTTAATTTGAAATCAGTACATTGATTGCAAGGAGCAAAACATTTACTGGGAACAAGCCTACTCAGGTTTAAAAACGCCACACAGACGCCTACAATTATTTTCAATACAGCTTTATTTGGCTGTTGCTGTGTCTTGTTATAAACAAAAATATGAAATATGTCCAAAAATGAAAAACAAAACAAAAAACATCATTATGGACAACAATATACATTTTACTATAGCCTACTCACAACCTATTCATATCCCTGCTTTATTAGGCTACATTATTTTCAATACAGATTTATTTGCCTGTTGCTGTGTCTTTTGGCAAACACATCCACAAAATCCTCAAGATGTATGGCCCTCGCCCTTCTTGACTCTACACCCCCAAATTGCTCAATCGCTCGTCACTCGTTGTATTTCTCAAGACGGTCTTGGAAAACTGTGCTCACATGCTACAGTGCTCACAGGTAATGCAAGTGTCATTTTGCAGTTTAAACATCTTGTGGAACACCTCCCTATATGGCTCAAGGAAGACTGTGAGCTCTTTTAAACGAGTTGGTGTTTCCAAGCCATTAGTTTGGTTCCTATCAAGAATTCGCTTAAGCTGAGGGATCTCATATTCCAGATCCTCAGTGCTGCAGTTGTATTATGAGGCAAATGGAAACACTACATTTTTCTCACAAAATGTGTGACTGCAGAGATTCAAGGCTTGCATCCCTTGCATGATGACACAATTTTCTTTAGGAAATATTCTCTTCAGCCTTTGTAACTCTTTCGGGGCCCCCTGAAACATCTCCCTCTGTACCTCTTGCCACCTTTGTGGCACATATGACCCTGACCCAAAGACATACATTTTCTGCAAAAGAGAAAAGAAACTGAAGCAATATGCTTCAGGGATGCATTTCACACTGATACTACAGTTAAGCAATGTGCATTGTAGTGAACATACAAAGCTAATGGGGCCTCTGATTTAATGGGTGCTGGCACACCTGTGTTGTTTCCGCTCATGACAGAGGCACCATCATATAGTTGCCCTACTAGGTGGTTTCTGTAGTCAAGGCCATACTTCTGCAGTATTTGTACAAATTTCGGTGAAAGTGCTGCAGCATCCAGGCGCTCTGCTGCTTCAAAGGTGAGAAAACGTTCACATATTGACCCATTGTAATTGCAATTCGATACTAAGGACATCTGTTCCTTCTTGCTAATGTCTTTGATCTCGTCAACCATAATGCTGAAAGCCTCACTTTGTGGAACTTCACTAATTATTGAGGTGCGGACCATTTCGGACCAGGCAATCAATTATTTTGTTTTGTGTACTATGCCCAAAGTATGTTGCATTTCTTTGACATTTCTTTGATTTCTTTGACTTCATTTTTCTTTTGACTGTGTGATCATGCTTGGCTAGCAGTTCCATAATGGAGAGGGAATGTCCTTTATTCTGACCTTCCGTTTCTTTATGTGCTCTCTGTGTAAAGTTTTGCATAGCTGTGAGGAGCAGGGTTTCTCCAACAGTTTTAATGTACTCTCTATTTTCCCTCACTAATTTATTATACTCTGCATTTAAGGCGGCTGAGAGAGAGCATTTGATTGCAGTCGACTTTTCATATTCTGCCCATGTTAACATAGCATGTTATTCTGATTTGGCATGGCCTACAAATCCCTCATCTTTGTAAGTTGCTTTTTTCCAATTTCTTAACCCCTCTTCAGATGTAAACACCGAATCACCTGAGGAGGGGAGACTGAAGTGCCGGCAGGCATAGAAGTAGACAGTCTTTAGTCTGAGAGTATCCCAGCCATTTACAGTGCCTTGTAAAAGTATTCATCCCCCTTGACGTTTTACCTATTTTGTTGCATTACAACCTGTAATGTAAATGCATTTTTATTTTTATTTCATGTAATGGACATACATAAAATAGTCCAAATTGGTGAAGTGAAATGACAAAAATTACTTGTTTAAAAACAATTCAAAAATATAAAATGGAAAAGTGGTGCGTGCATATGTATTCAACCCCTTTGCTATGAAGCCCCTAAATAAGGTCTGGTGAAACCAATTACCTCCAGAAGTCACATAGTTAAATAAAGTACACCTGTGTGCAATCTAAGTGTTACATGATCTCAGTATATATATACACCTGTTCTGAAAGGCCCCACTAAGCAAGGGGCACCATGAAGACCAAGGAACTCTCTAAACAGGTCAGGGACAAAGTTGTGGAGAGGTACAGATCAGGGTGGGGTTATAAAAAAGAGTGCCACCCACCCAAACTCATGGACCAGGCAAGGAGGGCATTAATCAGAGAGGCAACAAAGAGACCAAAGATAACCCTGAAGGAGCTGCAAAGCTCCACAGCGGAGATTGGAGTATCTGTCCATAGGACCACTTTAAGCCGTACACTCCACAGAGCTGGGCTTTATGGAAGAGTGGCCAGAAAAAAAACATTGCTTAAAGAAAAAGATAAGCAAACATGTTCGGTGTTCACCAAAAGGCATGTGGGAGACTCCCCAAATATATGGAAGAAGGTACTCTGGTCAGATGAGAGTAAAGGGAAACGCTATGTCTGGTGCAAACCCAACACCTCTCATCACCCCGAGAATACCATCCCCACCATCCCCATGGTGGAGCATGGTGGTGGCAGCATTATGCTGTGGGGATGTTTTTCATCTGCAAGGACTGGGAAACTGATCAGAATTGAAGGAATGATGGATGGCGCTAACTACAGGGAAATTCTTGAGGGTAACCTGTTTCAGTCTTCCAGAGATTTGAGAGGTGTTGGGAGGTTCACCTTCCAGCAGGACAATGACCCTAATCATACTGTTAAAGCAACACTTGAGTGGTTTAAGGGGAAACATTGAAATGTCTTGGATTGGCCTAGTTAAAGCCCAGACCTCAATCCAATTTGAGAATCTGTGGTATGACTTAAAGATTGCTGTACACCAGTGGAACCCATCCTACTTGAAGGAGCTGGAGCAGTTTTGCCTTGAAGAATGGGCAAAAATCCCAGCGGCTAGATGTGCCAAGCTTATAGAGACATACCCCAAGAGACTTGCAGCTGTAATTGCTGCAAAAGGTGGCTCTACAAAGTATTGACTTGGGTAGTTATGCACGCTCAAGTTCAAGTTTTTTTTGTCTTATTTCTTGTTTGTTCCACAATAAAAAACGATTTTGCATCTTCAAAGTGGTAGACATGTTGTGTAAATTAAATGATACAAAAAATCTATCAAAAATCAATTTTAATTCCAGGTTGTAAGGCAACAAAATAGCAAAAATGCCAAGGGTGGTGAATACTTTCTCAAGGCACTCTATGCTTACTGTACCACTCTTTCATGAAGCCCCATCTTCTATCCCCCTGAAGGGTCAGAGCGAAAAACTTCAGATATGGCTGTTTGGGCCTCTCTGCTCTTGACTGGGATATATCTCGGATGAAACGAGGCAAAATCAGTTATTCTGATTTTATAACAATAATAATTATAACCTGAGAAACTGTTGTTGCTGCCTGTTCTGCACTTTTGTGCCATGCTGCTGTCTGTTGTTCTTCACTGTGCTCTGTCACTGATGCTGCCTGTGCCTGTTCGTCGCTGTCATGCTCTCTCGCTGCCTCCGCCTGTTCATTGGCTTGCTCAATGATGTTATCATCATCTTCGACTGCATCCTCACTAAAGTTAACCCTCTGCTGCTGCTCCCCTGTCGGCTGAGTCTCCCCTGTACTACTCTTCTTCTTAAAGAAAGAAGAGATATCTGTGGACTTTTTCATTGTTTGCAAGTTTATATAGCTTACTAGCTACGATTAGTCACTGTAACTAACACTATACCAGCCCATAACGTCAGATAGCTAGATGCTCTGGCAGTCCTAAGTTCATCAAGTGGTTTGACAATCATTCTAGAAAGCTACGATAACTCTAACTATAGAGTTAATACTCTCTCTCTATGCTGCAGAGTAACCTTATTAATGTATAAACTAGCTAGCTATGCCCCCCAATACTTAATTTAACTAACTAATTTAGCTAGCTAACTAACGTAAGCTAGCTAGCTAGGTAATTCGACGCTGTCAAAAAAACAAACAGTTTACTGAATACAATTTTTTTTTATACTATAAGTAGTATTGTATGACTTACTTACCCGTTAGCAGTCTGGTGGTCTCAACTCAATTCTGCAGGCAGCTGCCAGCTAGGCTAGCTTCTGATGATGCCACCAGAGACACGAGGCTGAGCTCCGATGCTGCGGTCCATGAGGCAGACTGTCATCTGGCAGTGCACTGTGCAGCAGCAGACCATGGGTGTCATGGTCGTCGTAAGAAGCGGACCAAAGCGCAGCGTGGTGTAAATCCATTCTTTTATTGAATGACGATAAACACAAAGAACACTTTAAACAAAAGCAACAAAACGAACGTGACGCTATGAAAACGAGTGCTGACACAGGCAACTACACATAGACAATAACCCACGAAATACCCAAAGAAGATGGCTGCCTAAATATGGTTTCCAATCAGAGACAACAATAAACACCTTCCTCTAATTGAGAACCAATCTAGGCCACCATAGAGCAACATAAACACCTAGATGAAAACAACCCCATAAATCTACAAAAAGCCCTAAACAGTACAAACACCCTAGAATAAGACAAAAACACGTGGACCCCACTCCACCATAGTCTTAGTCCGCTTTTGTGGCTTCCTAGGAACGGCGACCCTCGCCGCCAACCTAGGACTGGCAACCCTACTAAAGGGCCCCACTGGACTGAGGGGCAGCTCCGGACTGAGGGGCAGCTCAGGACTGAGGGGCAGCTCAGGACTGAGGGGTAGCTCAGGACTGAGGGGTAGCTCAGGACTGAGGGGTAGCTCAGGACTGAGGGGTAGCTCCTGGCTGGCTGACGGCTCAGGACAGACTGGCGGCTCTGACGGCTCAGGACAGACTGGCGGCTCTAGCAGCTCAGGACAGACGGGAGACTCTAGCAGCTCAGGACAGACGGGAGACTCTAGCAGCTCAGGACAGACGGGAGACTCTAGCAGCTCAGGACAGACGGGAGACTCTAGCAGCTCGGGACAGACGGGAGACTCTAGCAGCTCAGGACAGACGGGAGACTCTAGCAGCTCAGGACAGACGAGAGACTCTAGCAGCTCAGGACAGACGGGAGACTCTGGTGGCTCAGGACAGATGAGGCGCACTGTAGGCCTGGTGCGTGGTGCCGGCACTTGTGGTACTGGGCCGAGGACACGCACCTCAGGGCGAGTGCGGGGAGGAGGAACAGGGAGAACCGGGCTCTGGCGACGCACAGGGAGCCCGGTGTGGGGGGCTGCCACCAGAGGGCTGGTGCGTGGAGATGGCACAGGATAGACCGGACCGAGAAGGCGCACTGGAGATCTGGAGCACCGAGCCTGCCCAACCCTACCTGGTTGAATGCTCCCCGTAGCCAGGCCAGTGTGGCGAGGTGGAATAGCCCGCACTGGGCTGTGCAGGCGAACCGGGGACACCATGCGTAAGGCTGGTGCCATGTATGCCGGCCCGAGGAGACCACACTGGAGACCAGATGCGTAGAGCCGGCTTCATGGCACCTGGCTCGATGCCCACTCTAGCCCGGCCGATACAAGGAGCTGGAATGTACCGCACCGGACTATGCACATGCACCGGGGACACCGTGCGCTCCACCGCATAACACGGTGCCTGCCCGGTAAAACGCCTTCTCTCTCCACGTTAAGCACGGGGAGCTGGCGCAGGTCTCCTACCTGACCTCGCCACACTCCTGCTGTGCCCTCCTCCAATAAATTTTGGGGGCTGCCACTCGGGCTTCCAGCCGCGCCGTCTCCTCATACCGGCGCCTCTCTGCTTTCGCTGCCTCCAGCTCTGCTTTGGGACAGCGGTATTCCCCTGGCTGTGCCCAGGGTCCTTTGCCGTCCAGAATCTCCTCCCAAGTCCAGAAGTCCTTTGATTGCTGCTGCTGTCCGTTACCACGCTGCTTGGTCCATTGTTGGTGGGTTATTCTGTCACGATCATCGTAAGAAGCGGACCAAAGCGCAGCGTGGTGTGAATCCATTATTTTATTGAATGACGAAAAACACAAAGAACACTTAAACAAAAACAACAAAACGAACGTGACGCTATGAAAACGAGTGCTGACACAGGCAACTACACATACAGTGCCTTGCGAAAGTATTCGGCCCCCTTGAACTTCGCGACCTTTTGCCACATTTCAGGCTTCAAACATAAAGATATAAAACTGTATTTTTTTGTGAAGAATCAACAACAAGTGGGACACAATCATGAAGTGGAACGACATTTATTGGATATTTCAAACTTTTTTAACAAATCAAAAACTGAAAAATTGGGCGTGCAAAATGATTCAGCCCCCTTAAGTTAATACTTTGTAGCGCCACCTTTTGCTGCGATTACAGCTGTAAGTCGCTTGGGGTATGTCTCTATCAGTTTTGCACATCGAGAGACTGACATTTTTTCCCATTCCTCCTTGCAAAACAGCTCGAGCTCAGTGAGGTTGGATGGAGAGCATTTGTGAACAGCAGTTTTCAGTTCTTTCCACAGATTCTCGATTGTATTCAGGTCTGGACTTTAACTTGGCCATTCTAACACCTGGATATGTTTATTTTTGAACCATTCTATTGTAGATTTTGCTTGATGTTTTGGATCATTGTCTTGTTGGAAGACAAATCTCCGTCCCAGTCTCAGGTCTTTTGCAGACTCCATCAGGTTTTCTTCCAGAATGGTCCTGTATTTGGCTCCATCCATCTTCCCATCAATTTTAACCATCTTCCCTGTCCCTGCTGAAGAAAAGCAGGCCCAAACCATGATGCTGCCACCACCATGTTTGACAGTGGGGATGGTGTGTTCAGCTGTGTTGCTTTTACGCCAAACATAACGTTTTGCATTGTTGCCAAAAAGTTCAATTTTGGTTTCATCTGACCAGAGCACCTTCTTCCACATGTTTGGTGTGTCTCCCAGGTGGCTTGTGGCAAACTTTAAACAACACTTTTTATGGATATCTTTAAGAAATGGCTTTCTTCTTGCCACTCTTCCATAAAGGCCAGATTTGTGCAATATACGACTGATTGTTGTCCTATGGACAGAGTCTCCCACCTCAGCTGTAGATCTCTGCAGGGGTCGAAGTGTGACGCAGTGACAGATGGTCAAAAGCGGCTGGCTGGCCATTTATTTGTTATTTTCTTTCACATGAACTATTATGAAAAATAAACATGATTGATTTATATGATTTGTACCTCATGTAAAATATCAGAAGCATATTATGCATACTCAGAAGCATATGCGACTTGCGAGGGGGGCCAAGTTGGGGGGCCAGCAATTGTATTAGGGTGGCCGTGGTCCCCCCTGGCCACCCCTTGGCAGTGCCGCTGTAAACAATAACCAACTCACCAAGGAGCCCTATGGCTGCATTGATCGCATTTAAGCCCTGGACGATGCCTGACAGGCAGCACTGTCTCCTAGGCTGTGTGCCACATCCAATCGCATGCAAGAAACAACGCAGCTAACTTGGCTAGTAATTGTGAGCTATCTAGGTAGTCTTGTTGGCTAGACAGCTAGCTTGTTATCTATGCTGGTTGTTAGCTTGCACAACTGATATCTATATAATTATATGGGTCACTTCATGTTTTGTGGATCATTTTACAATTGACAGTGGGTGAGCTCTATTCCTGACAGGCTGACCAGATAATTCAGCTTCAGAGGCTGGTAAAATCAGGATGCTGCCTTGTAGGCTGTTTTATAGTTAAGCCTCTGTGCAGGCAGATTAGCTGTCAAAGCTCTTGGTCATATATATAATGGACTGACTGTTAATCTGCCTGCAAGGAGCTTCACCAATGAAACTGCCTACAACACAGTATGCTGATTTATCATCCTCTGAGGCTGCTATTGAATCTGATTGCCTGTCAGGAATGGAGCTCATCCACTCTGTACATTTCTATATTATCCATAAGTGTCCCTTACAAATATACACATATCAATTATGCAAACTCACAACCAGCATAGTTAACAACACTACCTAGCTAGCTAGCTCGCTCACAAGATTAGCGTTGTTGCTAGCATGCGATTTTCAGTGGTCTGGGCTGCCTGTCAGGCATCATTCAGGGCTTAAATGCCCCACGAGGGCTTAGCTCAAGGTAAGGGACATTGAACTTACTAGCATTCCAATTTATAAACTGATAATGAGCTCCAAATACAAATGAAAGCATGATGTTAACATGAAATGTACCATCCCTTAGTGTAGCAATCAATAAAAACATATGCGCTGATCCACCGTGGGCTCTGACGCCTCAGCCATACTGTCAATCTATCATCAATACGTCCACTCCTATTTGTAAAGTTTCTCGTGATCTCGACAAAACTTTTGTTATGACGTGATCATGAGAGAAATAAGTTGTGATTCTCGACATAACGAGGGAATTGCTTTTTATTCATATGTCCTCTCTGGACATTTCCCTAGTGGCATAGAGCAGTAGAGTAGAGGTGCTTACAGAAGTTGCACACATGGGGAACATTTTTTAGTAACGTAGTGTCCGAAAACAATTGGGCCTTTTTAGAAATGCATGTCATGCAACTCTATGTAAATTTACATGAATGGAGACTTTTGGCAGAATCTTTTTTAATGCCGCACAAATTACCAAAAGACAGGCTACTTTTGACACTGACAAACAGAATCTGAGCTCAATAAAAACAACTTTGTCTTGAACCCATCAATAGCCTGGGCCGAGGTGTGTGGAGACACACATATTTACTATATGGGGAGGACATTATAGTCCTAAAAAAGCTTTCCAGTGTCATTGACTCACCCAATGATGGCTGATGCACTCGTGCCAAAAGCTGATCCCTCTCTTGTAAATAATGTTTGCTCAAATGGCCTATTTGCAAGTTAATAAAATGTTGTGGTAGCCTACAGCAGACAGATTTGAGTATTCTCTTTTCAGCAGGAGCCATTTGCTTTCCAGCCTGTGTTTCCCGCAATTGTATATGCTGTTCACAGACAGATTTGCAGCTCGTTCCTGACTGTAGACTATGACTGGGCTACACACAATCAACAGCTAAGCAATTTTTTAAAATGTCCTATTGATCCTTTGTGGATAAATTATAGGCCTACTCTTGGTGCAGTATACTATTCTGAATGATTTCATTTATTTCTGAACAGACAGCAGTAATTCTAGAACTTTGCCAAATGTATTTAAATTTATCAGGTGTCCTCCAGCACCTCCAGCACCCTTCCCGTGGCTATGATTCTATGAGGAAATAAATGATGAACTGCTGCTGCATATCAGCCAACCAGACCGAATATTGATGATGATGTAAATCAAGCGATATCAAGTGTTAATCAAATGTTATGCTGCTATGGTGTGGCAGTACTGTTGATATTTAAACTAGAAGCGAGGGGGGCAGTGGGTTCAGAACAACAACCACAAGAACTGTATACAAAAAAAAAAAAGAATGAGTGACCACCCAATATTGAGTGGAAGGGCAAAGTCCCAGGGGTCTGACATAGGTATACCCCTAGCTGTGCACATGCCTCGTTGTTGTTGATGGGTACATTAAGAGGATGAAAAAACTAAACATTGGAGGTGATACAGAACTCATGCATGTAGCTGCCAATAAAATCAGTTTGCTTTCCCTCAATAAGTCAAGCAGAGTATTTATCACAGAATGCAGTTATTTGTTTTGACCATTTTTACATAGAAATATATATATATTTTTTTTTCTAATGCACTATATCATTGTTAGCTCCCCGAAATGTTGGATTCTTTATGGCAAATCATTTGCCCGATCGAAACATAAAGCAAAAATGACCCTAAGACATATAAAGGTAGTGAATTCTTTTAGAATGTTGACTGAATATCAAGTTTCTAGTTGATTGAATTAAGCTATTGTGAAATTGAGTCATATTTAGTATAAAGATCTCCGAAACATCGAGCATTAGTGAATAAATCAATATGAACAATGTCAACAGTATAATGGTATATAAACTCATCATATTATTTAACCACTTTACTGTACCATTTTGATCATCAGTCAAACATGTGTATCCTAAATCGTACCCTATTCCCTATATTTCACACTATTGGCCAGGCCTCATACTAGTGCACTATATAGGTAATAGGGTGCCATTTGGGACGCACTCAAAATGGCTTGATATGGGCAACGTGTTAGCTCCTTTAAGAAAGTGGAACAACTATTTGTTCTTCAATGGATTGTCGACCTGGAGCAGCTGACATGTGTACTGTAAATAACTAACGCTGTCAATCATCACAGTAACTGTACATACAGAACCAATTATTTTTCTAACACGCTGTAAAACTTGAAAGCCCCATTGAAATGTAGAACGTTGCATGGTTATGTATTTGAAAGCATTGCTGTGCGCTGTTTAGAAATATCAATGAAACACGTAATGCTTTCTTGGGGTTTATGAGGTTCATCAGCTCCCCCATCAACACAAACCCACAAATGACCTAATGGACATTACTGTACACGAGAGATTATTACTCTGTTTCATTTGTTTTTATGTTGAAACTATATCAATGCTTGAACACTGTCATATCTATGCCTATTGTTTGTTTGGCATTCAGACTCGAATTGAATGAACTTCATATATTTATTGTTTATATTTTGACCTACTGTAGGTTATATTTATGTGCATGGTACTACAATAGGAATGTACTACAGATTGTTTCAACTTTGAACTGTTACACTGTACATTTATTGGTCTAAAGTGATGTATGTTACCTGTTCGTACATTTTTGTAAAATAAAAAGCAGCAATAAAAAAATGTTTAAAAAAAGGCTAGATGGAATCACACATTTTGTTACTGGTGATGATGCGCATGAATAAAACTGAACAACAATACATTTGTTGTTGATTAAACCTTTCTGTTGAAACTTTTAAGGCCCTAGTGTGTCTTCCTTCTTATCTCTAATCTACTGGGAATGCATCCTCGATGGCACCCTATTCCCTATATAGTGCACCACATTTGGCCAGGGCCTATAGGAATCTAGGTCCTGGTCAAAAGTAGTGCACTATATAGGGAATAGAATGCCATTTGGGACTCAACCCTAATATCTGCTACTAGGAAGCTGGCAGCGCTTTTAACCATGGCTCAATAATAGGCTCATTATACTGCAGGTGTTAGGTCAGGGCTAGGGGTTAGGGGTTAGGCTATGGATGAAGTCCAGATAAACCTGGGGCCGGGACAACAAATCTCTTGACAACAAACAATTTCACACCAATTTGGTTTATAGAGGCCGTACATGGCTGTATAACTGTCTCAAAGGCCATTTGCATCATTTGTATGTAACATTTCGATGCCACAACTTAATTGCTTTACGGTATATTTATATTTTCCCCGCCCACATCAGAGAAAAAAAAATAAACATTAGTAAACCTCTCCAAGGCAACCACTCCAGTGTAATTAACGACTCCTCATGGAGCCCAATCTGAGTTAGGCTGAGCAACACTTCAGCACCTCTGCACAGCGGTAGGCAGCAAGGCACTCTGAGGCAGGCACACTAAGCCAGCAGCAATCAGCCAGGCTCACACCTTTGGGCAGCTGCAGGGCCTGGACAGACAGATCTGGACACATGGGGATAAGATAGCCACACAGGGACCAGGGCTGCCAGTCCATTACAGGGTGAGATGGTTTAAAATAATGGCCTAATGGAAATGTTATCTGGCTGGGCTTGCTGTGGCTCTAAGAGGTAGAGCATTTTTCATTTAACTAGGCAAGTCAGTTAAGAACAAATTCTTATTTTACAATGATGTCCTACCCCGGCCAAACCCTCCCCTAACCCGGACCAATTGTGCACCGCCCTATGGGATCAAACCAGGGTCTGTAGTGATGCCTCTAGCACTGAGATGCAGTGCCTTAGACCGCTGCGCCACTCGGGAGCCACTGCATGATCAGTGCCCCTCACCATGGAGACAGCCATGGATTTAACACTTTTTTCCCCGTTTGTCTCCTGTACCATCAGGGACAGACTAACACAGAAAGGATTGCAATTCTGACATGCCTGCTTTGGAAAAGCCTTAATACACACAATTCATGGACCATTATACACCAGCTTCCGTGGTTGTGATGATAGAGACATTTCACATCCAGTGTCCTGAATCATATCAAAATCAAATCAAATGTTATTTGTCAAATGCTCCGTAAACAACGGGTGTAGACGAACTATGAAATGCTTACTTAGGGGTCCTTTTCCAACAATGTGTAACGCTCGTCATCGGTGGAAGGAAGAGTGGACCAAAGCGCAGCGTGGAAAGTGTTCATGATCTTTATTTACAAGAAACACTCAAACAAAAATAACAAATCCGAAAGCGAACAGTTCCGTCAGGCACAGACACTAAACAGAAAATAACACCCCACAAAACCCAAACGGAAAATCACAACTTATATATGATCCCCAATCAGAGACAACGATAGACAGCTGCCTCTGATTGGGAACCACACTCGGCAAAACAACAAAGAAATAGAAAACATAGATTTTCCCACCCGAGTCAAACCCTGACCCAACCAAACATAAAGAATAAATAAGGATCTCAGGGCGTGACACAATGCAGAGATAACGAAAAAAGAAAGAAATAGTGACACAAGGAACAATTACACATTGAATAACAAATAAAAATAATGATTAAAAATACCATGGGTATATACAGTACAGGAAGTATGTACCAGTATCGAGTCAATGTGCAGGGGTACGAAGAAAGGGCAGTGTATTAGCTACTACAGCACTCGACTACTAGATTCACCATCCCCTTTCCCACATAGAAATAACTAGATGCTTGCTTCTTTTTATAACAAGTGCCGCTATTCACATGATTCATTTTATTTTCTTCCAAACATCAAGTGGGTGTAATGACTACTGTATGGCAAGACAAAAACACCCTTGCAATTTAATGTATGGAAGGAAGGCCACGGTCCTATACAATGGCTTGCGAAAGTATTCACCCCCCTTGGCAATTTTCTATTTTGTTGCCTTACAACCTGGAATTAAAATATATATTTTTTGAGGGGGGGGGTTTATCATTTGATTTATACAACATGCCTACCACTTTGAAGATGCAAAATAGTTTTTATTGTGGAACAAACAAGAAATAAGACAAAAAAACTGAAAACTTGAGTGTGCATAACTATTCACCCCGGCCCCCCAAAGTCAATACTTTGTAGAGCCACCTTTTGCAGCAATTACAGCTGCTTAGGGTCATTGTCCTGCTGGAAGGTGAACCCCCGCCCCAGTCTTGAATCTCTGGAAGACTGAAACAGGTTTCCATCAAGAATGTCCCTGTATTTAGTGCCATCCATCATTTCTTCAATTCTGACCAGTTTCCCAGTCCCTGCCAATGAAAAACATCCTGGGGATGGTATTCTCGGGGTGGTGAGGGGTGTTAGATTTGTGCCAGACATAGCGTTTCCCTTGATGACCAAAAAGCTACATTTTTGTCTCATCTGACCAGAGTACCTTCTTCCATATGTTTGGGGAGTCTCTCACACCTTTTGGCGAACACCAAATGTGTTTGCTTATTTTTTTACTTAAGCAATGGCTTTTTTCTGGCCACTCATCAGTAAAGCCCAGCTCTGTGGAGTGTTCGGCTTAAAGTGGTCCTCTGGACAGATACTCTAGTCTCTGCTGTGGAGCTTTGCAGCTCCTTCAGGGTTATCTTTGGTCTCTTTGTTGCCTCTCTGATTAATGCCCTCCTTGCCTGGTCCATGAGTTTTGGTGGGTGGCAGGTTTGTTGTGGTGCCATATTCTTTCCATTTTTTAATAATGGATTTAATGGTGCTCCATGGGATGTTCAAAGTTTCTGATATTTTTTTATAACCCAACCCTGATCTGTACTTTTCCACAACTTTGTCCCTGACCTGTTTGGAGAGCTCTTTGCTCTTCATGGTGCCCCTTGCTTAGTGGTGTTGCAGACTCTGGAGCCTTTCAGAACAGGTGTATATATACTGAGATCATGTAACAGATCACGTGACACTTAGATTGCACACAGGTGGACTTTATTTAACTTATTATGTTACTTCTGAAGGTAATTGGTTGCACCAGATCTTATTTAGGGGCTTCATAGCAAAGGAGGGCAATACCATACATATGCACGCACCACTTTTCCGTTTTACTTTTTTTATTTAAAATTTTAAACAAGTTATTTTTTTCATTTCACTTCACCAATTTGGACTATTTTGTGTATGTCAATTACATGAAATCCAAATAAAAAATGCACTTCAATTACAGGTTGTAATGCAACAAAATAGGTAAAACGCCAAGGGGGATTAATACTTTTGCAAGGCACTGTATATGTTTGTCCTCTCTATCTCCTTGTGTCTGATATATGCTTGATTGTGTGTGGGTCTGCCAGCCTCTCTCTCCCTGCTGGTGCTCAATATATGGGATTCTATTCAGGCAGAGAAGTGAATCCAATAATGGGGAGAGTGGAGGGATAATCAGTGCCCTGGATGGCCCCATTCTTCTCACAGAGGACCAGAGGAAGAAGCCTGCCCTTAATTGTTATGGGGACCTGCGCTTCCACTGTGCCCGGAATGAAAAGTAGCTTTAATTAGAGATGGTGAGGCTAGACTCTGTGGGAGACTAGGGAGACTGATCCATTGCCACAGGAGAGGTGTCTCTCTGTAGTAGTACATCAATTAAAATGTACAGAACTTGGCTGCGTCCCAATTCAAATGGCCTATAGGGCTAGTGCCATGGACCCTGGTCAAAAGTAGCACGCTATATAGGGGAATAGGGTTGCCATTTGGGACACAGCTGCTAGATAACCTGCAATTTACGTGGTTTTGCAATCCTTGGTGCAATCTGGATATTGACATGTTGAATGGAAGTGATCATAACGAGGAGCCTTGTGATCATAGCCATTTAAACAGTAAAACAGTGATTAGGAATAACCTTGTGATCATAGTCATTTAAACAGTAAAACAGGAGGAGGAGCCTTGTGATCATAGCCATTTAAACAGTAAAACAGGAGGAGGAGCCTTGTGATAATAGCATTTAAACAGTAAAGCAATGATTAGGCAGTGAAGTCATGCTTCTAACTACAGTTATTGTGTGGTATTCAATCGTCAATCAACAGTGCCCAGTTTTTCAAAAGTTATCTGATCAGATTTTGTCATTCAAATAGGATTAAATTCATAGAAATAAAATTAAAAGAACCGGAGTCCCCATTCAAGAGAATGATGCCAAGGTATATTCATTCTATTTCTATGCATTTAATCCTATCTGACTGCTGAAATCCGAACAGATAACTAAAAAACTGGGCCCAGAAACTGCTACATTAGCAACAAGCCCTGTGCTGATATTGTAGAGAATGACAAAATCCATATACGACTAGCTGTTCCATATAAGACTAGCTGTTCCATATAAGACTAGCTGTTCCATATATGACTAGCTGTTCCATATAAGACTAGCTGTTCTGTATATGACTAGCTGTTCCATATAAGACTAGCTGTTCCATATAAGAATAGCTGTTCCATATATGACTAGCTGTTCCATATATGACTAGCTGTTCCATACAAGACTAGCTGTTCCATATAAGACTAGCTGTTCCATATATGACTAGCTGTTCCATATAAGACTAGCTGTTCCATACACGACTAGCTGTTCCATATAAGACTAGCTGTTCCATATAAGACTAGCTGTTCCATATATGGCTAGCTGTTCCATATAAGACTAGCTGTTCCATACACGACTAGCTGTTCCATATAAGACTAGCTGTTCCATATAAGACTAGCTGTTCCATATATGACTAGCTGTTCCATATAAGACTAGCTGTTCCATATATGACTAGCTGTTCCATATAAGACTAGCTGTTCCATATATGACTAGCTGTTCCATATATGACTAGCTGTTCCATATAAGACTAGCTGTTCCATATATGACTAGCTGTTCCATATATGACTAGCTGTTCCATATAAGACTAGCTGTTCCATATATGACTAGCTGTTCCATATAAGACTAGCTGTTCCATATATGACTAGCTGTTCCATATAAGACTAGCTGTTCCATATATGACTAGCTGTTCCATATATGACTAGCTGTTCCATATATGACTAGCTGTTCCATATGTAACGGATGTGAAACGGCTAGCTTAGTTAGCGGTGCGCGCTAAATAGCGTTTCAATCGGTGACGTCACTTGCTCTGAGACCTTGAAGTAGTAGTTCCCCTTGCTCTGCAAGGGCCGCGGCTTTTGTGGAGCGATGGGTAACGATGCTTCGTGGGTGACTGTTGTTGATGTGTGCAGAGGGTGCCTGGTTCGCGCCCGGGTATGGGCAAGGGGACGGTATAAAGTTATACTGTTACACATATATGACTAGCTGTTCCATATAAGACTAGCTGTTCCATATATGACTAGCTGTTCCATATTAGACTAGCTGTTCCATATATGACTAGCTGTTCCATATAAGACTAGCTGTTCCATATAAGACTAGCTGTTCCATATAAGACTAGCTGTTCCGTATATGACTAGCTGTTCCGTATAAGACTAGCTGTTCCATATAAGACTAGCTGTTCCATATAAGACTAGCTGTTCCATATAAGACTAGCTGTTCCATATAAGACTAGCTGTTCCATATAAGACTAGCTGTTCCATATATGACTAGCTGTTCCATATAAGACTAGCTGTTCCGTATAAGACTAGCTGTTCCGTATAAGACTAGCTGTTCCGTATATGACTAGCTGTTCCGTATATGACTAGCTGTTCCATATATGACTAGCTGTTCCATATAAGACTAGCTGTTCCATATAAGACTAGCTGTTCCATATAAGACTAGCTGTTCCATATAAGACTAGCTGTTCCATATAAAACTAGCTGTTCCATATAAGACTAGCTGTTCCATATAAGACTAGCTGTTCCATATAAGACTAGCTGTTCCGTATAAGACATCCCTGCAAAATGACTGTTTACTATGATTTCCTTTAGTATCATCCAGGGTTTTTACAGTCTTTTTGTATGATAACTGATATATGAAATCGATATATGAAACGTAAAATGTATCTTATGTCAAGATATTTTTCAAGATATTTTACCTTAGTCGTCACATTAAGATAAAATATATTGAAACAGTTATTGAAATAAAATAAATGACTGGCAAAACAAAATTGTCTGCAAATGATGCTAGATAATTTAGCTTTGGTAAGAAAAAACACACAAGAAACTCAAATGATAAGCTAATTATCCCTCAATATAAGATATGTAGTCTTGCTTAGATATCACTTTTTTTTGCAGTACAGTAATTATTCACTGTATTCAACAATGCATACTATATATAGCATATTATGCATGATGTTATGTTAATGAAGGATGGATGATCTATATAACAAAATCATCCCAACTCTTGGACAGATGTTATTTGATAACCAAAATATGTTGACAGTTTCTTGTCTGTCTCAGTTGCTCTATCCATTTGACCCAGTTGTGATGCTCCATGGAATCACTCAGGGATACTATAGTATCCACCACATGCTCTCATGTTACATGACAGAAGAATGTGCGATGGCCTATTATTGCTTCCATATGGAGTGGCCATGGCTGCATCCTAATTGGCACCCTATCCCTAGGTAGTGAACTACTTTTGACCCGGGTCCACAGGGCTCTGGTCAAAAGTAGTGCGCTATGGAATAGCGTGACACTCGGGATGGAGATTATGTCCTAGATAATGTTAAAACGCTGTCTTCGCTGAGAAAATCACAGCCCATTTCTTTCATGGATAGAGGATTTTTGATCAACCTTGAGCTCCATTAGGAAATCAATATTGTCCCAACGAAAAACAAGGTTGTATAGTATTTCAAATAGAGGTAAACGGCATTGGTGAGAAACAAGGCTCCAAATCCATCAACCAGCAAATATTAAACCAGCAACACGGCCCATGCAGTGTCCCTGATCGGAGAGATTATGGGGTGAGATGGGAAATTAGAGAATGTCTTGTGAAGTGATTGGCTGTTCCTCCCAGCGAATGACCTCAAGTGCCATCTCTGCTGATATAAAGTGCACAATAAGTGCATCCCCCCTACGTCTCTCTGATTAGATTATTAAATCAATCCCAGCCCTCCTATCAGGCCTTGCCCAGGCTATTTTTGTTAAATGGGTTACACAAGAACATCAAACTCCCTTCAATCAAACTCTGATGGGAGACGGTATATTGGCCCCAAAAAAATCGAAGTATCTTCAGTAGCAAGAATAACATACCCTCACAGGATTCCTCAATGATGTGAATCTGAAATACCAACCCTGATATCAATCATCCTTTTACATGTGCGATCACAACAAGCGAATGTTTTTCTCTGTCCTTCTTGCAATGTGCATTACTCTCAACCCATCACCCATCTAGGATCATCTTGAGACGAGAACAAGTCTGCACATCTTCCAGTTAAGTGCACAATGTTGCAGAGCTCAACAGCCTTTCAGTGTGTTCTGTGAAAAGACTCCGATCAACCTCTAACCCACATGTTCTAAGTACTTTTGAGTGACGTGCAATGTGAAACTTGAAATTGAAAACTAATCGTGTGTGTGTTCAAGGGATTGCTCACAATTAAAGGGATTATTCAGACGGCATTTTCAAATTGTTCCTTGTCACTGATCTAGCCGGGGCCAGGCCATAAATAGCCATGCAATAGCAGACTCCCTTGCACCACAAAGCCAATGCTAGCTGTGTAATTGACTTGCGTTGATTCTGATGTCTGTGTGGTTAGAGTAAATCCTCATCCACGAGCAGATGTTTTATCCTAACACAGTCTGAATTGGACAGAAACAATATGACAGAAGAGGGTAACACTTCACAGTCTTCTTATTCCTTCTAATGATCATCTTACTGTGTATCTATTCTTACACAGTGCAACAAATATCATGATCACTGTTGATACACTGTACAACAACAGTTACACAGTAATAAGAACACAATAGGGTAAAATAGTGACTCAATAAACAAGGACACACATTTATCCAGTTAGGCCTATGTAGCATGTTGTCTACTAAAAGTGTAGACAGTCAAGACAGTGTAAGGATGTCTGGCCTAATTTTAGCTGTGTCTGAAAATATAGCAACTAAAAATCTCTAGCTCACAGCACAGAGCAGACGTTGTCCAGCCAAAGCTAATGCTTTGGTCTTTTCACAGAAAAGTATTTAAGTAGCCTATTCCTCATAATGAGGGGAAGAATATGTCACCCCATAGTCATTATAAAACGACAGAATGCTGCAGTTAGCTTGTCTTCTTCTTCTTCAAATCAAAACAATTCAAATCAAATCAAGCTTTATTTATACAGCATATTTCAGACACGGAATGCAACACAATGTGGTTTACAGGGGGGAAAAACGAATCAAAAGCAATGAAAATAAAAGCTGAAATATTTACTACACAACAAACAGAAGATAAATAATCTTCTTCATCTTCTACCTTGGTATAATGAAGACATTGGTGGCTGCTGTCTAGCCTCGAGAGGCTTGAACTATTGCTTCGGACACATGCTGCTATTGTAGGCACATCATAAGTGCACTGACATACAGATCCGGCCCAGTGTTAGCTGTTACAAGTGTTACAGTGGCTTGCGAAAGTATTCACCCCACTTAGCTTTTTTCCTATTTTGTTGCCTTGCAACCTGGAATTAAAATAGATGTGTTTTTTTTGGGGGGGGGGGGGGGGGTTGTATCATTTGATTTACACAACATGCCTACCACTATGAAGATGCCAAATATTTATTCAGAACAGATACTGAGATCATGTCACAGATTATGTGACACTTAGATTGCACACAGGTGGACTTTATTTAACTAATGATGTTACTTCTGAAGGTAATTGGTTGCACCAGATCTTATTAAGGGGCTTCATAGCAAAGGGGTGGATAGATATTCATGCAACACATAACATGTCCATGACATGCAATCCAAATAAAAATCAAATTAAATGACAGGTTGTAATGCAACAAAATAGGTAAAACACCAAGGGGGATGAATACTTTTGCAAGGCACTGTATGCTGGTGTTAGGCAGCCCCAGGCTCTGTGCTGTTTTTAGAATGTACTCATTTGTACTATAACGAGGTGTATGGAAAGACGTGTTAACATACTGTACATTCATAGAATGTTTTATACCAGTAATAGTATTTTTGATATACAAAGGATTATCGATATCAATAATTCAATGAATATATGTTAAAATGGCATTCAATTCAAATTATACATTTTTCAAAATCAGTGGCGATTTTAGCATGTAAATCTTGGTGGGGCAAAAACAACAATGTCGGATGCATGCCAGCAAAGCCACTACACAACACAACACTAAACAACACATTAATTGCACTATAACGGTGACAAATGGTGCCCACAAACTGTTAGGGCCGACATAAAGCTGTCCCAATAGCAGTCGCAACACCTTACCACTGCTACACCTGGCTATCAGCGGAGCCTTGTCTGGCATCGAAACAGTGTATTTAGACTTGTTTACTGCCTTTAAAAAAAACATAGCTGATATGGCTGACTTGCTGAAACAAATGTGGTTTCTACTGACAATTGAGATGTACAAACTATGGCATTAATTCACAACGAGTGGATAAGAGGCAATCCGTAATTTTGATTAAGACTTTAAGGAGCGAGTGACGACGGACGTAGTCAATATAACTATTTGTTCGGGACTTTAGAAATGTACAGCGACAGAATTCAGAACATGGGCCGTTCTTAAAGTGTACTCCCTGTACACCAAGTCAGAACCGTAGGATAAATAAAGGGGCTAAATAAGCAGACAATGAAAACTCTTACAATATTCTATGATTACATTTTCTCTAAAATAGGTTATAGGCAACACCAAGTTAGAACAGCACGCAAAATTAATAGGTGAAAATAGACCAAATTATTATGGTGAGGCACATGGGCTACTAACAGCTTACTAACAACATACACTTAGTATTACTTTCTTAGCTACAGTATACATATCTTCTTGGCATATTACATAATTTATGCAGCAGCATAGAATACATTTTTGTGCTGTGCTCACTTGAACAGGAAGGTGGCACGGATGTCCTTCGTCAGAAAATGTTGTCATCATACTTTGTCATCAAAGACTGGCATTCTCTGGATTTATGGTGCTTTGAATCATAATGACGTCAGTGATCTTCAGGTTGTAGCTCAAGAAAGAGGCCCGAGTTCCCGATTTACAATTCCGAGTAGGATGAATGTTCAAAACGTATTTTCCCAGTCGTAGCTTGTTTTTCCCGAGTTCCCAGTTGTCTTGAACTCACTAAAGTCTGATTTTGCAGTTCCGAGTTAACAGTTGTTTTTAGCGCGTCACAAATCATGCTTCATTGACAGCATGGCCATGTTTATAATTTTAAACTTGGAAAAGAGACCCTTAATCTTAGACAGCCACTCCACTGAATAGCAGGCTAATGATTGCTTTGCAATGCTTGCAGTTAGCCACTGATTCCTTCCAAACCTCTCATTGTTGAATTTGCGATTTTCAACTTGTTGTGTAATGTTATTGTCCAATGGCCAATGAGCACCGATACGTTTTATCTGTAATTTCTCTTCATTATTTCTATTCATATGACAATGATTAAAAATGATTCTCCAGTTGATTGTCGACTTGAGTCATGATGATGACTGCTAGCTAAGATTTTAAAATGATGTCCAATCAAAGCTAATGTAGATATACCGTGATTTGACGTCATTTTATCTGGGTCCAATGACCTGTAGCTTTCTTGGATGGGCACTTCTAATGTAACTCTGTGGCAGCACTCAAGGGGCTAGAATTTGAAAGCTCTACCCTTAGACTTGGCCGTGACATAGTGTACCCATGAGTGACAGAAAACTGACCCAATTCCGGCGCAACGCTCCGTAATTTCCGCTGGCTTGCCCCACCACCACAGAAAGCACAGAACTAGGCTGAATCACCTGCATTTTGGAGTTGCCTGACTCAAGAAAACAAAAAAGAGATGTTGTATGTTTGTATGCGGCTTTTTTAACTCAAATAATCACGTTTTTCTTTTGGAAACTCTCAGAGAAATCAGTATACTGCTAGGTTTTACACAGTATAATGAAACAAATAACTACAGTATTAATAAAGAAATCTTTAAGATAGCTAGCTGAGACACATATCACAGTCAAATATACAGGATATGAACATTCCATTCCAGCTATGTATGAACATTCCATTCCACTTTAACATGGTGTCTCTTTTTCTGAATGGCTTTTCTTTTCCAAAGGGTTGTACAGTATATATGGCAGTTTGGCTCCGTGTGTGGTGGGGCCAGTTTGCGTGTGTGTGCCCGTGCGAGTCTGTGTGTGCGTGCACTCGTCCGTGCATGCCTGCATACCTATGTGCGTGTGTGGTGTGTGTAACGGGGGGGGGGGGGGGGGGGGAGGGGGGGGGGGGGTATGAGCAGTGCATCAGTTTTGAATAGTGACTTGTGTTCCCTCTATGTTCTCCGTCTCTGGGGAACAACAGTTTGCATTGAGTTTCAGCAGGTGGTGTTGTCTGCATAACCTGTTACTCTTTCCGCAGCTCTTGCGAGGAAGAAAAGCAATCTGGGAATAAAAATGGAAAGGATGGGGTTGAGGGGGGGCGAGGGTTTGTCAGTGCCTGTTAGTGGAGTTGACTGAAAGTAATAGCGAATGGAAGAGATATCAATCATTGTCTCCCAAGACCAAGTACATGTAGAGATCAGGGCCTGTATTTGTCATGCGCCTCCCAGTATAGTGCTGATCTAGGATCAGGTCCTCCCTGTCCATTATGATATAAAAGGTTCTGAGTCGCTGAATACACTCCCAGGTCTGCTTTCCAGTTAGCTAATAGCTACAGTGTGACTGGAGAGAAAGAGACATTCCACAGAGTTTTTTCATATCCTCATTTATCCTTGTTAAATCCCAGACATTACAGAGGGTTTGTGTGAATTTAAAATGTAAATGCATTCAGTGTATCGTATGTATTATATAACACAATTGAGAAATGGATCCATTTTCTTATATCAGATAGCACATAAATTCCGCGTGCACTGATCTGTCTCGTATCTGGCAAAAGGTAATGAGATAGCTCAAAAGTACTCTGGCTACAATGGGCTGCAATTACATTTGAAAATATTACCTAGGTGACCCAAATTTCACCCTCAAATCGTCCAAATTAATATAAGCTAAAACACTTAATCCGTAATTGATTGTGATTTTTTGTTGTTGTTGAGGAAGTCGTAGTCGTTCAATTTTACATCTAGCTAAGAAGTTTGGTGCTTGAATGAGCAGTATTTCTGGAGTTTGATAATGAGCATGGCACCTAGCTTAAATTTGTCCATTAGCTTGCTAATGTAGCTCTAAGCTAGTCACTTTGTATGAAATTAATAGGAAGATAACCTAGTGCACATTGCTAACTATAATATTTTCCACCAAGATAGAACTGCCAAAGGGGGCGGTGTTGCAATCTATTGCAAAGATAGCCTGCAGAGTTCTGTATTACTTTCTAAGTCTGTTCCCAAACAATTTGAGCTTCTACTACTAAAAATTCACCTTTCCAGAAACAAGTCTCTCACTGTTGCCGCTTGCTATAGACCTCCCTCTGCCCCCAGCTGTGCCCTCGATACTATATGTGAACTGATTGCCCCCCATCTATCTTCTGAGCTTGTGCTACTAGGTGACCTAAACTGGGACATGCTTAACACCCCGGCCATCCTACAAACTAAGCTTGATGCCCTCAATCTCACACAAATGATCAATGAACCTACCAGGTACAACCCCAAATCAGTAAACATGGGCACCCTCATAGATGTCATCCTAACTAATTCGCCCTCCAAATACACCTCTGCTGTTTTCACTGCCTCATTGCCTGCATCCGTAATGGGTCTGCGACCAAACGACCACCCCTCATCACTGTCAAACGCTCCCTGAAACACTTCTGCGAGCAGGCCTTTCTAATCGACCTGGCCGGGGTATCCTGGAATGACATTGACCTCATCCCGTCAGTAGATGATGCCTGGCTATTCTTTAAAAGTGCCTTCCTCACCATCTTAAATAAGCATGCCCCTCTCAAAAAATGTAGAACTAGGAATAAATATAGTCCTTGGTTCACGCCAGACCTGTCTGCCCTTGACCAGCACAAAAACATCCTGTGGCGTTCTGCATTAGCATCGAATAGCCCCCGTGATATGCAACTTTTCAGGGAAGTTAGGAACAAATATACACAGGCAGTTAGAAAAGCTAAGGCAAGCTTTTTCAAACAGAAATGTGCATCCTGTAGTACTAACTCAAAAAAGTTATGGGACACTGTAAAGTCCATGGAGAATAAGAGCACCTCCTCCCAGCTGCCCACTGCTCTGAGGCTAGGAAACACTGTCACCACCGATAAATCCACTATAATTGAGAATTTCAATAAGCATTTCTCTACGGCTGGCCATGCTTTCCACATGGCTACCCCTACCCCGGTCAACTGCCCGGCACCCTCCACAGCAACCCGCCAAAGCCCCCACCATTTCTCCTTTACCCAAATCCAGATACCCGATGTTCTGAAAGAGCTGCAAAATCTGGACCCCTACAAATCAGCCGGGCTAGACAATCTGGAACCTCTCTTTCTAAAATTATCTGCCGAAATTGTTGCAACCCCTATTATTAGATTGTTCAACCTCTCTTTCGTATCGTCTGAGATTCCCAAAGATTGGAAAGCTGCCGCGGACATCCCCCTCTTCAAAGGGGGTGACACTCTAGACCCAAACTGCTACAGACCTATATCTATCCTACCCTGTCTTTCTAAGGTCTTCGAAAGCCAAGTTAACAAACAGATTACTGACCATTTCGAATCCCACCATACCTTCTCCGCTATGCAATCTGGTTTCAGAGCTGGTCATGGGTGCACCTCAGCCACGCTCAAGGTTCTAAACGACATCATAACCGCCATCGATAAGAGACATTGCTGTGCAGCCGTATTCATCGACATGGCCAAGGCTTTCGACTCTGTCAATCACAACATTCTTATTGGCAGACTCGACAGCCTTGGTTTCTCAAATGATTGCCTCGCCTGGTTTACCAACTACTTCTCTGATAGAGTTCAGTGTGTCAAATCGGAGGGCCTGTTGTCTGGACCTCTGACAGTATCGATGAGTGTGCCACAGGGTTCAATTCTCGGGCCGACTCTCTTTTCTGTATACATCAATGATGTTGCTCTTGCTGCTGGTGATTCTCTGATTCACCTCTACGCAGACGACACCATTCTGTATTCTTCTGGCCCCTCCTTGGACACTGTGTTAACTAACCTCCAGACGAGCTTCAATGCCATACAACTCTCCTTCCGTGGCCTCCAACTGCTCTTAAATGCAAGTAAAACTAAATACATGCTTTTCATTCGATCGCTGCCCGCACCTGCTCGCCCGTCCAACATCACTACTCTGGACGGCTCTGACTTAAAATACGTGGACAACTACAAATACCTGGGTGTCTGGTTAGACTCTAAACTCTCCTTCCAGACTCACATTAAGCATCTCCAATCCAAAATTAGATCTAGAATCGGCTTCCTATATCACAACAAAGCATCCTTCAGTCATGCTGCCAAACATACCCTCGTAAAACTGACCATCTTACCGATCCTCGACTTCGGTGATGTCATCTATAAAATAGCCTCCAACACTCTACTCAACAAACTGGATGCAGTCTATCACAGTGCCATCCGTTTTGTCACCAAAGCCCCATACACTATCCACCATTGCGACCTGTACGCTCTCGTTGGTTGGCCCTCGCTTCATACTCGTCGCCAAACCCACTGGCTACAGGTTATCTACAAGTCTCTGCTAGGTAAAGCCCCACCTTATCTCAGGTCACTTTTCACCATAGCAGCACCCACTCGTAGCACGCGCTCCAGCAGGTATATCTCACTGGTCACCCCCAAAACCAATTCTTCCTTTGGTCGTCTTTCCTTCCAGTTCTCTGCTGCCCATGACTGGAACGAATTGCAAAAATCTCTGAAGCTGGAGACTCACATCTCCCTCACTAGCTTTAAGCACCAGCTGTCAGAGCAGCTTACAGATCACTGCACCTGTACATAGCCCATCTGTAAACAGCCCATCTATCTACCTACCTCATCCCCATACTGGTATTTATTTATTTATTTTGCTCCTTTGCGCCCAAGTATCTCTACCTGCACATTCATCTTCTGCCGATCTACCATTCCAGTGTTTAATTGCTATATTGTAATTATTCGCCACCTATTTATTTCCTTAACTTACCTCATTTCCACTCACTGTATATAGACTTTTTGTTTTCTTGACTGTATGTTTAAAAAAAATATATATATCATTGACTGTATGTTTTGTTTATTCCATGTGTAACTCTGTGTTGTTGTACTGTATGTGTCGAATTGCTACGCTTTATCTTGGCCAGGTCGCAGTTGCAAATGAGAACTTGTTCTCAACTAGCCTACCTGGTTAAATAAAGGTGAAATAAAAAAAATAAAAAATAAAAAAGTAGACTGTAGCCTTAATTCTTGTACAGAATCCAGCCTTGCTGACACAATGCAATTTTCCTGATTTGGACCACTTTTTTTAATCTAGTTTACATTGAGTGGATTATGATAGAGACAGAGTTTGAACCAATGTTTTTTTTAGAGGATTATCTACACAGTTAACATTATTTTACCAATTTGTCAAAATATTTTTGATTGGACACCCTATTTCTTAGTAAGCTAGCTAGCTAGAACAAGTTGGCTAAAGGGCTTCACACAGCCTACGCAAGGTTTCCGTAATAAGCCCGACGGCGCTTCGTTTGCATAGCGCTCCACATAGCTCTACGCACTTTTGTGCCAATTCAACATAGTTGAGTCAGAACACTTAATGAACACTTATGAAAATGGTGGACTGCATTTTCTGGACTTTACTACTTTAAATAAGACTTTTAAGATCAATTGGATAAAACAATTCCTAAGAAGACCCACTTCTATCTGGAATTTTATTCCTCATTATGTCTTCTCTACTTTTGGTGGCCTTAACTTCATGTTGTTTTGCAATTATAATATTGACACAGTTCCAGTGAAACTTTCTGATTTTCATCGGCAGGTTTTCTTGTCATGGTCCTTAATTTATAAACACAATTTTTCTTCACACAGATATTATATATGGAATAATCGGGATATATTGTATAAAAATACTTCTTTGGTTTTAGAATATTGGTTCCGAAATAATATCCTATTGGTGAGATAACTGGTAAATGCAGAGGGTCTTTTACTCAGTTATAAATAATTCTTATCACTTTACAAGGTCCCTGTAACATCTAAAGATTTTGCAATTGTTTTAGATGACATTCTCTCAGGTGTTGCTATGTTATTCAGGAACGTGTCAAGACCTGACCCTCAGAGCTTCTATTGACCCTGTTGACTCATCAGTAGGAAAGATTTGTTTCTCTTTTGGTCCATTCAACAACAGAGCGATACAAACCTTGTTTCAGCAGGAATGGATTTATTGATAATATCTGTTGGAAAAAAGTTTGGATGTGGCCACACACATACTACACACTACTTGTTAACAAAATTAAGGAAGTTTCCTTTAAAAATATTCATAAATATTATCCTGCCAACCACTATATGAAGAAGTTACAGGCATTGTATGCATGTAAGAAAACTGTGGCAAGACATCAATAGGTTTATAATTGAACACATTTATGAAGATTTTGTACTGTTTGGATTCTTTACATACAATAGAAATAAGCTGAAACATTTTTATGTAATTAATTTCATTATTCTTTTGGCCAAATTTCATATACACAAATGTAAATTTACAAACAGAAAACCACATTTTCGTACCCTACAAAAAGAAATTGAACTGTATTTTAAGACGGTTAAATGCTCTAATAACAAAAAAAGCTGTTAGAATTGTAAGTATATGCATGTCCCTTAAGGTCCTTGTGTATGTAATTGTAATGTGATATTGTACCCCCTAGCTCCGCCCCCAGCCCCGCCCCTAGCTCGATCGTCCATTGTTTGTAATCTATGTATGCTTGTGTTCCTTCATGTGCTTTATGTATTGATTTGTTGTTAATAAAAATACAAATAAAAAATAAAAAGAATCAGAGAGGAAGCAGCGAAATGAGAGGGATAACTGGGCCCAAAATCTGTCTTTTCCAGCAGGTGCCTTAAAAAAAAAACACACACACACACACACACACACACACACACACATTTCCAGCAGGTGGTGTAAAAATAAAATAACGCTCACCAAGCAGAACGTTTTTTATTGGAAGTCAGCTACAGTTCAATGGCTATAGTGTCGAATTTGGTAAATAAAAATGTAATGGCTTATTTGCTACATGTGGCTTATTTGATTGAACATAAGTTTCGTATTGATTAGGTTGTTAACAGTGTCCTGATATAAGTAGGACACGTGACATCCCAGCAGCTTTGAGAAAAAATAAAACTTTATATCGGAGTTGTACCTTCCCAGCTAGCAATGAGGATTCGGCCCTCTTCCAGGGGGGCGGAACTGATTGAATCTGCCCGGAATCGGGTGTCGGACTTGGCCCAGAATCAAAAATGAATAACTGCCCAGAATTGGCCCAAGTACATCGGGACGTTTCCATCTAAACGGAATTCAGCCAACTTTGCTGGAATCTTACCAGAATCGCCTCATGGGTCTCCCGGTCGCGTCCGGCATGGGTCCAGCATCTTTAGTAACGCAGTTTGCACTGCGATGCAGTGTCTTATACCATTGCACCACTCGGGAGACTCCATCCACAAAGTTTTTAATGCTTATCAATTGCCTTGCACAAAGTATCAAAATACTAATATACTACTTAAACAGGAATCATAAAGAATTTAATTTAAATGTTAATTGTAATGTTTGATCACAGAAACAATGAGAAAATATGGAAAAAATAAATAATTAATGAAATGTTAATTATATAAAGCAGCCCCAAGTAATACATTTGGGCCAGATAACTCCCACTAGAATCGGTCCGAGCACAAAGTAATAAATTTGGGCCAGATAACTCACACCGGAATCGGCCTGAGCTCCATCCCCGCATCCCAGCCATTGGTAATACTGCCGAACACGACCCAGACTCGGGCCACATGACGTCCGCCGAGTCTGACTCTCAGCAGAGTGCCCCGACTCTCCGAAAGAATCCGCTCAGATCCACTGCTAGCTGGGTTGTCGTCACTAGTTACCACAGCCACAGAGTCAAAACCCCTGCCTATTTCTACGTCTCTTGTTAAAATGTCTCCACACTGCTAACCTTATGTTTAACCCTAACCTTAAACGAAGATTTAAAGGCACATTTTAGTGTTCATGAATTTGTATGATATACTTGTAACGACCCTGGGTTTATGTACTGTTTTGACTGTGGTAACTAGTGGAAACGGTTATGACTGTCGTTCACACGCGCGTCTGCCCTCTTATTTGCTAGAATGGTCCTCCTCCAGACTGCCTTCAATTTTTGAAGACGTTTATTTTCATTGTTAGAGCGGCCACTAGTAAATATAATGGGTCATCTTTTGTTGAGGGATGAGCATTGCGTGGGAGTGAGGTGATCTGACGTAAGACAATGGCATGGATGAGACTGATGGTGGAGGTATAGAAAATAAAAAAATAAAAAATGGTGGAGTTATAGCTTGTAAATATCTATCACGATCATTACAAAACGTGTAGCAGATGAAAAACGATTTGTGGTCAAACCAGAAAAAAAGATCAGTGATACATTTAGCTTAATGTGTAGAGTGACTTATACCATGGCGTTGTTGACTACTTGTTTCTGATTGGCTTGACGGGAATTCTAGAGCATGCGTTATTTCCTTAATACGCATGGTAGATTTCAATGGCTATAGTTCATTCTTACATGTTCTATGTTTGAGCTGCTTTTGAAAACAAAAGTCGAATTGAAAACATTATTGTCATTGTTGAATTCGATTTTCATAATAGCAAGCTAGGACAGATGGTTTGGTTAGCTAAACTGACAAATATGTTTGTATGGTTACCACGGCAACTAATTACTGTAACTATCTTGTAAACTTGGTAGCTACTTCAGTGGATGTTAATTAAACACATTTCTACCGGAAAATGAACACATTTTACATAGACCCTCATTCATTATCCCTTACTTATGCAAAATATTTTCATAACTAACCCAAGAGAGTTCATCTGTGTCGTTTACAGTGTTAGCAAATGAAGCATAGTGGACAGAACACGAAAGGAGAAAGGCAAAGCCAAGAACGAGATAGTAAGATCCTATTGGCACGTTGTAGCATGTATTTGCATATTTCCATTGGGGAACACATCCTCTGTGAAGTGCAAGTATGCACAAACTCAATTCGACCTTGCACTCCTTCTGAACAAGGCAAGTCTATAAATGTAGTGCACCAGGGCTGCCAACTTTTGAAGAAAGCTTGGAGTGAGATTTGCTATGTGAATTTCATTGCCCCCTGGCACTACCCCTAGACACATATTTAACTTTTTTTTCCAACTAATTTCCTGCAATTCTACTTATGTTGACATGGCTTAGGCCCATGACCAGGGTGGAACATTTAAAAAATTAAAACTACACCAAGGCTCTGCACAGGACATTTTAATATTAATGGCTAATGGCAGTTGGCAACCAAATCATATATCCTTGTCAATAGACTGCTTTCAAGGTAAGGTCACAAACATTTTGTAATTTGGGTGAACTATGTCTTTAAAAATAGGGACGGAAGAAAATTCTGCTTGTTCTCCTTGAGGGTTGGCCACCCATAATCTATGATTCCCAAGTGCTGAGTGTTTGAAAATGTTCATTTCATTTCTCAAAAATCTAATGATTATCAATATTCAGGTGGTTTATGACTACTAGTTGAAGATCCTTGTCATCATCTTACTCTACATAGACTAAATATGATGCGTTTATGAGTTGTGAGTCCCCCTAAAATATCAGGAAAAAAATATTTGATTCCTGGAGCATTTAATATCCAATGCTTATTTGTAGGATTTATACAAAACTGTCCATGAATGGCTGCAAATACATAGCGTCATCTAATACATTTTCAAAGACACAAGTATCAGATTTCAAATACAGTGCATTCGGAAAGTATTCAGACCCCTTCCCCTTTTCCACATTTTGTTACGTTAGTCTTTTTCTAAAATAGTTAAATAGAAACATTTTCCTCATCAATCTACACGTCACAACTTCCGCCTTAAGTCGGCTCCTCAGAAGCTCCGGCGGAGCGGAACTATGATGTGGGGGACCGGGAGCTGTTGGCTGTGGTTAAGGCTTTGAAGGCATGGAGACATTGACTTGAGGGGGCTAAACACCCTTTCCTCATCTGGACTGACCACCGCAACCTGGAGTACATCCGGGCAGCTAGGAGACTGAATTCTCGTCTGGCAAGGTGGGCCATGTCCTACAGACCAGGTTCCCAGAATGTTAAGGCAGACACACTATCCCGGCTGTATGACACAGAGGAGCGGCCCATGGATCAGACTCCCATTCTCCCGGCCTCCTGCCTGGTAGCGCCGGTCGTGTGCGAGCTGGACGCGGACATGAGCGGGCGTTGCGTACTGAGCCCGCTCCACTCCAGTGTCCCGTCGGACTTCAGTACATTCTGTCTGCTGTCCGTGACCAGTTGATCTATTGGGCCCACACATCACCCTCCTCTGGTCATCCGGGGATCGATCGCACGGTGCGCTGTCTGTCTGGGAGGTACTGGTGGCCCACCTTGGCTCGGGACGTGAGGGTTTATGTTTCCTCCTGCTCGGTGTGCGCCCATGTAAGGCTCCTAGCCACCTGCCCAGAGGTAAGCTACATCCCTTACCCGTTCCACAATGGCCTTGGTCACACCCGTCGGTTGATTTTCTAACGGATCTTCCTCCCTCACAGGGGAACACCACGATCTTGGTCATTGTGGGTCGTTTCTCTAAGTCCTGTCGTCTCCTCCCTCTGCCCGGTCTCTCTAAGGCCCTACAAACTGCGGAGGCCCTGTTTACACATGTCTTCCGGCACTACGGGGTGCCTGAGGATATAGTGTCTGATCGGGGTCCCCAGTTCACTTCGAGAGTCTGGAGGGCGTTCATGAAACTTTTGGGGGTCTCAATTAGCCTTACCTCGGGTTTCCACTCCGAGAGTAATGGGCAGGTGGAGAGAGTGAACCAGGATGTGGGCAGGTTTCTGCGATCCTATTGCCAGGACCGGCCTGGGGAGTGGGCGGCGTTCGTGCCCTGGGCAGAGATGGAGCAGAACTCGCTCCGCCACTACTCCACTAACCTCTCCCCCTTTCAGTGTGTATTGGGGTACCAGCCGGTTCTGGCACCGTGGCATCAGAGTCAGACCGAGGCTCCTGCGGTGGTCGAGTGGTTCAGACGCGCGGAGGAGACCTGGGAAGCTGCCCATGGTCACCGCCAGCAGGCCGTGCTGCGCCAAAAGACCAGCGCGGACCGTCACCGCAGTGAGGCCCCAGTGTTCGCACCAGGGGACAGGGTCTGGCTCTTGACCCGAAACCTGCCCCTCTGCTTGCTCTGCCGGAAGCTGGGCCCGCGGTTTGTGGGGCCGTTCAAAGTCCTGTGGAGAGTGAACGAGGTATGTTACAGGTTACAGCTTCCCCCCAATTACCATATTAAACCCTCGTTCCCATGTGTCTCTCCTCAGGCCGGTGGTGGCTGGTCCGCTCCAGGAGTCTTAAGGTACGGGAGGTTCCTCCGCCCCCTCTGGACAACGAGGGGGCCCCGGCGTACTCCGTCCGTTCCGCCCTGGATTCAAGGCGTCGGGCGGGGGCCTTCAGTACCTCGTGGAGTGGGAGGGGTACGGTCCGAAGGAGAGGTGCTGGGTTCTGGTGGCTGATGTAATAGACCCTGAACTACTGCGTGAGTTCCACCGTTGCCGGCCGGATCGCCCTGCACCTCGCCTTCCGAGTCCGTCCCCGAGGCCGGTGTCGACGCACTGCCGGAGCCACGCGTCGGGGGGGAGGGGGGGGGGGGGTGATTCAAGTCGGCTCCACTCCTTGTTTGGGCGGCATACGGCGGTCGACGTCACCGGCTTTCTAGCCATCGCTGCTCCATTTTTCATGTATTCACTTGTTTTGTGTCTTGTACCCTGCACACCTGGTTTTCATTCCCCAATCAATCCATACGTATCTATTCCTCTGTTCCCCATCATGTCTTTGTGTAAGATTGTCTGTGTTACGTGTATTTTGGAATTGTGGATATTGTTACGCGCATTACTTTTTGTCTATGTTCCGTGTTTGGGCACATTTTATGTTACTTTGTGCTGTCATTTTGGACTGGAATAAAAAGTGTGACTGTTCACTACACTCTGCTCTCCTGCACCTGACTTCGCCTCCAATACACACTCCTAACATGATACCCCATAATGACAAAGTGAAAACAGTAAAAAAACAAAACATTTTAGCAAATGTATTACAAATAAAAAACAGAAATACCTTAATTACATAAGTATTCAGACCCTTTGTTATGAGACTCTAAATTGAGCTACAGTGCATCCTGTTTCCATTGATCATCCTTGAGAGGTTTCTACAACTTGATTGGAGTCCACCTGTGGAAAATTCAATTGATTGGACATGATTTGGAAAGGCACACACCTGTCTAAATCAAATCAAATGTATTTGTCAAATACACATGGTTAGCAGATGTTAATGCGAGTGTAGCGAAATGCTTGTGCTTCTAGTTCCGACAATGCAGTAATAACCAACAAGTAATCTAGCTAACAATTCCAAAACTACTACCTTATACACACAAGTGTAAAGGGATAAAGAATATGTACAGTGCCTTGCGAAAGTATTCGGCCCCCTTGAACTTTGCGACCTTTTGCCACATTTCAGGCTTCAAACCTAAAGATATAAAACTGTATTTTTTTTGTGAAGAATCAACAACAAGTGGGACACAATCATGAAGTGGAACGACATTTATTGGATATTTCAAACTTTTTTAACAAATCAAAAACTGAAAAATTGGGTGTGCAAAATTATTCAGCCCCCTTAAGTTAATACTTTGTAGCGCCACCTTTTGCTGCGATTACAGCTGTAAGTCGCTTAGGGTATGTCTCTATCAGTTTTGCACATCGAGAGACTGACATTTTTTCCCATTCCTCCTTGCAAAACAGCTCGAGCTCAGTGAGGTTGGATGGAGAGCATTTGTGAACAGCAGTTTTCAGTTCTTTCCACAGATTCTCGATTGGATTCGGGTCTGGACTTTGACTTGGCCATTCTAACACCTGGATATCTTTATTTTTGAACCATTCCATTGTAGATTTTGCTTTATGTTTTGGATCATTGTCTTGTTGGAAGACAAATCTCCGTCCCAGTCTCAGGTCTTTTGCAGACTCCATCAGGTTTTCTTCCAGAATGGTCCTGTATTTGGCTCCATCCATCTTCCCATCAATTCTAACCATCTTCCCTGTCCCTGCTGAAGAAAAGCAGGCCCAAACCATGATGCTGCCACCACCATGTTTGACAGTGGGGATGGTGTGTTCAGCTGTGTTGCTTTTACGCCAAACATAACGTTTTGCATTGTTGCCAAAAGGTTCAATTTTGGTTTCATCTGACCAGAGCACCTTCTTCCACATGTTTGGTGTGTCTCCCAGGTGGCTTGTGGCAAACTTTAAACTTTAAACACTTTTTATGGATATCTTTAAGAAATGGCTTTCTTCTTGCCACTCTTCCACAAAGGCCAGATTTGTGCAATATACGACTGATTGTTGTCCTATGGACAGAGTCTCCCACCTCAGCTGTAGATCTCTGCAGTTCATCCAGAGTGATCATGGGCCTCTTGGCTGCATCTCTGATCAGTCTTCTCCTTGTATGAGCTGAAAGTTTAGAGGGACGGCCAGGTCTTGGTAGATTTGCAGTGGTCTGATACTCCTTCCATTTCAATATTATCGCTTGCACAGTGCTCCTTGGGATGTTTAAAGCTTGGGAAATCTTTTTGTATCCAAATCCGGCTTTAAACTTCTTCACAACAGTATCTCGGACCTGCCTGGTGTGTTCCTTGTTCTTCATGATGCTCTCTGCGCTTTTAACGGACCTCTGAGACTATCACAGTGCAGGTGCATTTATACGGAGACTTGATTACACACAGGTGGATTGTATTTATCATCATTAGTCATTTAGGTCAACATTGGATCATTCAGAGATCCTCACTGAACTTCTGCAGAGAGTTTGCTGCACTGAAAGTAAAGGGGCTGAATAATTTTGCACGCCCAATTTTTCAGTTTTTGATTTGTTAAAAAAGTTTGAAATATCCAATAAATGTCGTTCCACTTCATGATTGTGTCCCACTTGTTGTTGATTCTTCACAAAAAAATACAGTTTTATATCTTTATGTTTGAAGCCTGAAATGTGGCAAAAGGTCGCAAAGTTCAAGGTGGCCGAATACTTTCGCAAGGCACTGTATTTCCATCAATTCCCATTATTAAAGTGGCTGGAGTTGAGTCAGTGTGTTGGCAGCAGCCACTCAGTGTTAGTGGTGGCTGTTTAACAGTCTGATGGCCTTGAGATAGAAGCTGTTTTTCAGTCTCTCGGTCCCTGCTTTGATGCACCTGTACTGACCTCGCCTTCTGGACAATAGCGGGGTGAACAGGCAGTGGCTCGGGTGGTTGTTGTCCTTGATGATCTTTATGGCCTTCCTGTGACATCGGGTGGTGTAGGTGTCCTGGAGGGTAGGTAGTTTGCCCCCGGTGATGCGTTGTGCAGACCTCACTACCCTCTGGAGAGCCTTACAGTTGTGGGCGGAGCAGTTGCCGTACCAGGCGGTGATACAGCCCGACAGGATGCTCTCGATTGTGCATCTGTAGAAGTTTGTGAGTGCTTTTGGTGACAAGCCCAATTTCTTCAGCCTCCTGAGGTTGAAGAGGCGCTGCTGCGCCTTCTTCACGACGCTGTCTTTGTGGGTGGACCAATTCAGTCTGTTCGTGATGTGTACGCCGAGGAACTTAACTTACTACCCTCTCCACTACTGTCCCGTCGTTGTGGATAGGGGGGTGCTCCCTCTGCTGTTTCCTGAAGTCCACAATCATCTCCTTTGTTTTGTTGACGTTGAGTGTGAGGTTATTGTCCTGACACCACACTCCGAGGGCCCTCACCTCCTCCCTGTAGGCTGTCTCGTCATTGTTGGTAATCAAGCCTACCACTGTAGTGTCGTCCGCAAACTTGATGATTGAGTTGGAGGCGTGCATGGCCACGCAATCGTGGGTGAACAGGGAGTACAGGAGAGGGCTCAGAATGCACCCTTGTGGGGCCCCAGTGTTGAGGATCAGCGGGGTGGAGATGTTGTTACCTACCCTCACCACCTGGGGGCGGCCCGTCAGGAAGTCCAGTACCCAGTTGCACAGGGTGGGGTCGAGACCCAGGGTCTCGAGCTTGATGACGAGTTTGGAGGGTACTATGGTGTTTAATGCTGAGCTGTAGTCGATGAACAGCATTTTCACATAGGTATTCCTCTTGTCCAGATTGGTTAGGGCAGTGTGCAGTGTGGTTGAGATTGCGTCGTCTGTGGACCTATTTGGGCGGTAAGCAAATTGGAATAGGTTTAGGGTGTCAGGTAGGGTGGAGGTGATATGGTCCTTGACTAGTCTCTCAAAGCACTTCATGATGACGGTAGTCGTTTCGCTCAGTTACCTTAGCTTTCTTGGGAACAGGGACAATGGTGGCCCTCTTGAAGCATGTGGGATAAAGATTGATTGAATATGTCCGTAAACACACCAGCCAGCTGGTCTGCGCATGCTCTGAGGACGCGGCTCGGGATGCCGTCTGGGCCTGCAGCCTTGCGATGGTTAACACGTTTAAATGTTTTACTCACGTCAGCTGCAGTGAAGGAGAGTCCGCAGGTTTTGGTTGCGGGCCGTGTCAGTGGCACTGTATTGTCCTCAAAGCGGGCAAAAAAGTTATTTAGTCTGTCTGGGAGCAAGACATCCTGGTCCGTGACGGGGCTGGTTTTCTTTTTGTAATCCGTGATTGACTGTAGACCCTGCCACATACCTCTGAGCCGTTGAATTGTGACTCTACTTTGTCTCTATACTAACGCTTAGCTACTGACCTCTATATAAGGTCCCACAGTTGACAGTGCCACAGTTGACAGTGCATGTCAGAGCAAAATCCAAGCCATGAGGTCGAAGCAATTGTCCGTAGAGCACCGAGACAGGATTGTGTCGAGGCACAGATCTCGGGAAGCCCAGCCAAACTGAGCAATCAGGGGAGAAGGGACTTGGTCAGGGAGGTGACCAAGAACCCAATGTTCAATCTGACAGAGCTCCAGAGTTCCTCTGTGCCGATGGGAGAACCTTCCAGAAGGACAACCATCTACGCAACACTCCACCTATCAGGCCTTTATGGTGGAGTGTACAGACAGAAGCCACTCCTTAGTAAAAGGCACATGACAGCCCGTTTGGAGTTTGGCAAAAGGCACCTAAAGGACTCTCAGACCATGAGAAACAAGATTCTCTGGTCTGATGAAACTGTAAGGTTCTGCTTTTCTTTTCTTAGTCAACCTTGTGTACTTTTTCTTTGTGTTCTTGAACACTGTTAAGAATGAGAATTGTTCCCCAGATCAGACTAAAGTAAATAGGTAATACAATCTCCTGAAGACAAGATTACATACATTTGCGCCTACACCCTAACCAAATACGTTGTCTATGTGTTGTCCCCCCTTTAGAAACAAACTTACACTTTTGGGTTCACAATCTGTTTGACAAAAAAAAAAAAAACTCAAATCAGGTTTCAAATCAGGTCACCGTACTGTATCAAACGTCCCCTGCTAAAACATTCTGTAGGTCTGACTGCTGCCCTTTCCGTTGTCACAGCCTACATGCCAATCACCAAACGAGGGGACTAGTGCAAAGTGTGGATTAAATCGACTTTAGTACATGCAGTCAATAGGCTGCATTCTACAATAGGGATGAGAGTAATAGCAACCTAATTGTGTTAACAACATTGTACATAAAACAGCGCTAACGTGCTGCTCTTTGTACAGTTTTATACACTCAGCAGAGAACGTTCTCTCTCCATTCAACTCAAAACTAATCCTAAGGGGCGTTTCTTTAAAACATGCATCCAATCTCCTTGATCCCTTACATATCTAGACCAATCATGTGCTTCAATTGGTCGCGGTTCTCAGTGCTGTGGCAAGACAGGACAATGATAGAGGTTCTGCTCGTTTGCAGGCGCATATGCTCCGATTTCAAAACGATTTGGAGCACAGTTGAAAAGTTAACGCGCTGACTATACAATGGACTAATGAGAAAAATAAAAACAGTAATTTTCAATGTGTGAGATATAGGAGGTTTGCCATGAGAGTGTGAGAAGAGGGTCAAATGCGTGTGTCTCACAGTCAATGCATAAATATCCTGCTCTGGTGAACTGTGTTCGTAACAGATTCTAGTTTTTGGAACAGAAAAATGAATTGAATTGAGATCAGTTGTTTCATCAATGAGAAAAATAGAAGACTATCATCCCAGTTTCACCTAGTTCCATCCTCTCCCACTACTGGACTTCCTATCACTACCATATTTGGTGGTGAGAAAACGTTTTAAATGGATGCTTCAGCTTCATAGCCCCTGTGATATGTCTGGGTTAACCCCTTCTGTCTGTGTTTATACATGTCGTTGATTGGCTTGAAGGGGATTCTAGAGTGGATTATTTCCCTATAAGGCACGGTAATCAGCATGATAGAATTCAATGGCTATTGCTTATGAAAGCAAAAGTGATTTGAACACATTTGAAAACATTTCTAGTCACACATTTGTAAATGCATAGCTCTTGTATAAAATGGATCATCATCTCGAGGCTCTATGTGTTCTCTGGAAAATAATGCAACTTTGTGGAGGATTCCACCACCCCACAAGTGCGTCATGGAACACATCTTCCACGTCGTTCATTATTTTTCATAGAACGCATAGCCCCTCCTTGATTATCCCTTACATAATTGTCTATCCCACCATCTATGTACCACTAAAGAAAAATCAGAACTGGTTCAAAAAAAATCAATGGCCTGCTCTAAAACGCGTTATTCAATGGTAGGCTGATTTGAACGGATTGCATGATATCTTAGCAAACTGTGTTAAAGTAAATTAACTGCATACCTCTTCCCTCATTCTTCTTCCAAACTGTATGTCTATTTAGTACCGGTAGGCAATAGTGAGTGTATACGGAACGTGCAGTGCGCAGAAGCGGTGAAGGGGAAAATCGAGGGGAATGAACGAAGCAGCCGCTGTCGGATTCTTATTGCATGCGTCCACAAGAACACCAGTAAAATTCCACCAGAAGAGGAAAAGGGGGACAGGAAAGACAGCTTGCAGGCATCATCGTTAAGGGGAACCACATAAGTATGACCGGACAGTAAATTGTTCCACGAATCCATTATTTCCCGTCATATTCCACTGTCAATGAACTGAATGCAGATCCTATGTGCGCACGCAGGAGCACAAAGCGGAGGTTTGGGAACCAAATTGTGTCCAACACCAACACTGACATCGGATGTGCAGCATGTATGGAGCGGTTTCATCTTGACCACGGCTTATAATCACAGTAACCAACGGTTGATTACCTACAACATCTTAATTGCCTGATGGGGCGTGGAAACAATTGAAACTTTTAACCCAAGGTGTGGACTTCACAGATGAGGACAGTGTTGACCCAACCTGCATTGATTGCTCTAGCCTGGGAGGGCGATGATCAGCAGCGACGCACCAAATAATAAACTGTTCAAAACCTGAACTGCGACGGACGCGTTTGGTTAGAAGATGATCCTGTGCGTAATTGTTTTTTAGCAGACTGCTTTTCGGATGAAGATCTGTTTGTAGTGATCGAAGTGACATTATCCCTCTTTATTTTCATGGATTTGAAGTGCAGTAGTAGTAACAGTATGTGGAGAGAAGGGACAGTGCATGATTAGTTCGTTACAGAACGCACTTTCCACGCCGTATTTCCAATTCCGGGATATTGCCCACAACATAAGGCCAATTACTGCAACTACAACGAAGTCCTGTACAGAAATAGACTTTATATTGAACCCTTCAGATTATTTCTCTCGCGGCTGTCATCGTAGTATGTCTGCACTTCGAAAGAAATTTGGGGACGATTATCAGGTAGTGACCACCTCATCCAGCGGGTCTGGATTCAACCAGCCGGCACCAGAGAAGAAGAAGAAGAGGCAACGCTTTGTGGACAAGAACGGGCGATGTAACGTCCAGCATGGAAATCTGGGTGGTGAAACCAGTAGATACCTTTCCGATTTATTCACTACGCTGGTCGATTTGAAATGGCGCTGGAATTTATTTATCTTCATCCTAACATACACGGTGGCATGGCTCTTCATGGCATTCATGTGGTGGATCATAGCCTACATCAGAGGAGACCTCCATCGAACCCACGATGACAAGTATACGCCATGCGTTGCCAATGTCTACAACTTTCCCTCCGCGTTTTTATTCTTCATAGAAACGGAAGCCACAATAGGATATGGCTATAGGTATATCACGGACAAATGTCCCGAGGGGATCATTCTCTTTCTTTTCCAGTCAATCCTGGGATCAATCGTTGATGCTTTTTTGATTGGCTGCATGTTCATTAAGATGTCCCAGCCCAAAAAAAGGGCAGAGACCTTGATGTTTAGTGAACATGCAGCTATTTCGATGCGAGATGGAAAATTAACTCTCATGTTCAGAGTCGGCAACCTGCGTAATAGCCATATGGTGTCCGCACAGATCCGCTGCAAATTGCTGAAAGTAAGTGTCACTTCTACGGCCCCATGCACAACAATATTTGTGTATCTAAACGTTAGTACCCCATTTACTTCTGTCATGCGAGTGTAAGTTATTCGTTTTCTTATTGTTTAATTACGCCATAGTTACACATCAAATACTTAGAGGAGTATTATAAAGTTTATTATTCTCTGCTGATATTACATTTCAATACCAGTATTGCTCTTTTATCGCTTTAGAGACATTTCTATTGACATTAATGTCGGCCTAATTAAACATAGATTAATGGATTTCTAGAGCCTACTTTTATGAACAGTTGTTTTTTTCACTTTATTTGCAAATAGGCCTACCAATGTGAATTAACACATAAAGCAATTGATTCCAGGGAAGTGTAGTGGCAATGCTATTCATATAGAAATACACATTTGACCATTATACAGGCCCCCTGAAGTAGAAGAGAGTCACTGGGTCATTATTAACATCTTGAGATGTGCCTTTGATTTTGCATGATGTGCCTGATTAGCTATAGCCAGAGCTATATATATGGCTCTGGCTATAGACATTGATTTACTAACTCTGTATATTTACTGATGATTGGTTTCTTTAATTGTTCACAAAATGTGGATAGCGTTCAGTATGGCTCACTGGGTTGCAGTAGTTAAACTGTCCCCCCCCCCCCCCCCCAGCCTCTCTCAATGTCTCTCTCTCTCTCTGTATACTTCCATAGTCTCGTCAGACGCCCGAAGGTGAGTTTCTTCCACTGGATCAGTTGGAATTGGACGTGGGCTTCAGTACCGGGGCGGATCAGCTCTTCCTCGTCTCACCACTCACAATCTGCCATGTGATTGACACTAAAAGTCCATTCTACGAACTCTCCCAGAGATCCATGCAAACAGAGCAGTTTGAAATTGTGGTCATATTGGAAGGAATAGTGGAAACCACTGGTAAGTTATCACAAATACCTTGTTTTTCTTTCTTGCAGTATCGGGCCTATTGTATATCTATGCCCTGAGATAAACTAGTGGATAATGTTTGGCTCTGGCTAAAGTATATGACAGCAAAATAAATGCACCAGTATGAGTGTTATAATGATGTGAATCAGTATAACGTGAAGTTGCAGGTGTATACTGTAAGTTGACCCAGATGGGCCTCTCCATTGACCCCTGGATGATAGTGGATGTCATTGATTGCATGCTATTGATGTTCTGTTGCACAACTGGATAGGTTTATAAATCATATATGTTCTGATTGATTTTACGTTTGCAGTGGAAATGGCAAAAAACAAATTGCATTTGGATAAGCTCAATCTCTTTTGAATTTGGTTGGCCTGTGTTTAATACAGTACATCAACATGGCATGGGATTCAATTACGTTTAGTTTATCTAAAGAGCCAGTCCCTTGATAGATTTGTACAAATCATTTTCAACATTTTTTTTATGAGATCTCCTAAAATAATTGCTGTCTAGGGAACAGTTTTGCTGTTTTACAATACAACTTCATGCTCTTCTGGGGGTATACTTTGCTTTCCCAATTTCCTTCTGAAATTGAAAACGTAAATTCAATAAAAACAGTAATGACACTTGAGAAACATTTTGGTTGCTGTGATCATATTTCAAATTCAACTGTTTCATTTGAGACCGTTATTAATAAATGGCTGCAGGGAGTACTTTAAGATTGTGGAATGACATACCAGTCCTGTCTGATGCAACACAGACCACTGCAGAAAACAGTTATGGTCAAGATGAAATAGTTGGTCCTGTACTGTACTGTACGTATGTGGCAGTGGCAGTGGCATGCGGTTCACGTCATGTCATTCATTATATTATATAACTCATATAGTATATGAACATTTAATTGGACTATTTTATTTATGAGGGCTTACATATTGATGTTATATAGACAAAAAGGTGCAGAGAAATGGCTGTATAATAAGTCTGTCATAATGGTGCTGCCTTGTAGAATATATCCTTAGAACTAGTGATGTCATTATCTTTTCCCAAAGTTTTGATTAATTGGTCAGTCGTCAACACGGAAAATTCTAGAATGCGGATAAGAATTTCAAAACATACACTTTGGAGGTAAATGTTCACATGTGTCATATGCATTGGGCACAACAACCAAATTAGACAGCAAACACATTTTGTAATTGTAATTTAACATGTTTTTTTTATGTTTTCTCAATGTCAAGATTAATTCTAGATACAGTAGTAGTGTAATCTCGACCGCGTCAATGCGAACATACGTAGGTGGTCGGGTTAGGTTAAAAAGCAAGAAGAGAGATTTCAGTGTGAAAACAATATGTGGTTAAAAATGTATGTACAGTGAAAGTCTAATCCTCAGACACTTTCATTTCGGTCCAATGTAACTCTGTTTCCATGGCAACCTCTCTTTGAGCGTTCTGGATTTCAGCACTGCACCTGAACTTAGATTTTATGCCTATGGTATGAGGGGAAAACTGTAATGCAATGCAATTGTCAGTAATACACAAGTGAACATGTGGTAACCGTACACAAAACAAGAGGTCTACTGACAAAACACCCTGATATTAAGATAACTACTTTTCTGCGATCAAATTAGGAGGTGGACTCGTGAGAGCTACCGTGAGTTGTTACAAGGCCAGATAGAATGTTTATAAAGTATGAATTCAGAGACATTTACCGGTGTTAGCTAACATCAGCATGTCCATGTTTTACATGTACATTTAAAACACTTTTTTTTTTTTTACATGTTCATAGAAAATCAGCTCTCTTCATATTCACACAATGACCTTTTCAAATGACATCATCATCCCATCCTCTCACGATATCATAAACTCAAAGTCAGCTCCACATGGCTTCCCATCTGTTATGCTGTCAGAGATTTGAACATAGTCACTGCATGCATGAAAGTATGATATGAGAGTGTTACAATATAATAATATAAAGGACAATAAAAAAAGACACTTTTCATATGATTTAAATACCTTTGTTATGATGGCATGTTCAGCAGAACAATGTTCTTTAACCTCTTTAAAAAAGAACAAGTTTCTGCATATTCTTCATTAGGGACTACTGATTCAAGTGTTATAACATTGTCATTTACATATTTGCAATTGATATAACAGATAGGATTGTTTAATCCAAATTGTTAAGGTTTAGTTAACTGTTCCTTCTATAAATGTTTAAAAAAAAACATTCCGGGGAACACCGTACTGAATCACTGAGTTGCAATAACATTTTCTTTGTGAAATGCAAAAGTGAAATTGCTCAGACTGCAATTGATTTACCCCTCGTCTGTTCAAATGGTATGCCAATTATACACAGTACATCTAACATGCAATTTTGTACTTTTGTCCCGTTCTCCATCTTTGATCAGCTCAGTTACATGACAAACAGGCTGGGATTTTAATTTCATGGCAAGCTGACTTTGAATGTGTGATTGACTAGAGGAAGAATGCTGTCACCAACACGTTTCGCCCTGAAAAGTTGTGTGTCGTTCTTTATTAACAAGACGCTTCACAGTTCAGCAAAAAAACAAACATTTGTGAAGCACTTAATTTAAGTTTCGTGTTCACCCATCAATTATGTTTAGAAACACAGTGGCAGGCACATCAGCAGAAAATTAACTCTGTGAGAAGACTGCGATGTGACTATCATGCAAATGCTAATGATTGATGGGCTATTGGGAAGATGCTGTGGCATTTACATGACGCTAACAAGGCGTTTACAAATATTTTCCGAACAACTCCAGCCGAAAGCTACAGTGGAACATTTTGTTACACTATTTGAAAAGAGCAATCCCCATATTGCGCTGGTCAAAAGTAGTGCCCTACATAGGGAATAGGGTGCTATTTGGGACACGGTCCATAACTAGTTAGCTGTGCATTGAAGTGGCCTGTTGTCTTGGCTTCCTCTCTGCCTCCTCCATGACAGTCCAAGCCTTTTTCACGATTCACTGGTATTGGAGAAAAATAGAATCTCCCTTGTTATTGTTTTTTTGCTATTTGTTCATGCTAAGACGTGTGGGTGGCATGAGACTGTTGTGGACTTGAATTGATTTAAAGTGCATTTGATGTTTATTCATGTGTATATGTGAGCATATAAATACAATATGTTTGTCTGTGGAAATTCTAGTACTGGATAAAGAAAGTGTTTTTCGAGCTACACGTAGTCTCACGGTTGGGCTTGTCCTGTACCAAATATTCTGCCAGTTGAATCATTTCAGAGTGTTGGACTAGTAACCGAAAGGTTGCAAGTTCAAATCCCAGAGCTGACAAGGTACAAATCTGTCGTTCTGCCCCTGAACAGGCAGTTAACCCACTGTTCCTAGGCCGTCATTGAAAATAAGAATTTGTTCTTAACTGACTTGCCAAGTTAAATAAAGGTAAAATAAAACAACTTTAAAAAACTAGTATAATGCATTGGATTTGGAAACCTTGGGAATTATGTTATTATCATGTTTTAATCTACATCATGATTTATGAGCCTCTTGAAATATATTGCTGTATTTGCAATGGATTTTCCCATCTTTGGCTCAATGTTGAATATTAAACAAAAATGCTGCATATTGGACAAAAAGTATGAAAAAAAGAAATGCGTAACGCATAACTAAGACACAGTGGGCATATTGCATGACGTCTCACGTCATGTCACTGACTGCCCACGAGAGCCCGCGTCCCCCATCTATCCAGACTGACTTGCTGCAGTCTGGTCGAAGCGATGACCAGTTCTACGAGAGCCCGCGTCCCCCATCTATCCAGACTGACTTGCTGCAGTCTGGTCGAAGCGATGACCAGTTCTACGAGAGCCCGCGTCCCCCATCTATCCAGACTGACTTGCTGCAGTCTGGTCGAAGCGATGACCAGTTCTACGAGAGCCCGCGTCCCCCATCTATCCAGACTGACTTGCTGCAGTCTGGTCGAAGTGATGACCAGTTCTACGAGAGCCCGCGTCCCCCATCTATCCAGACTGACTTGCTGCAGTCTGGTCGAAGCGATGACCAGTTCTACGAGAGCCCGCGTCCCCCATCTATCCAGACTGACTTGCTGCAGTCTGGTCGAAGCGATGACCAGTTCTACGAGGGCCCAGGGAGACCTCATCCCAAAACATGGTGACCACGCCATTTGGGGTGGAAGAGCTAACATACCCAGGAAAAATTGGGAGATGCCGTATGCTTTCCCTCATCATCTTTGAGCCCCTCGATGACAAGTGGATTTTCCCAGACGGCAGTTACAAACCTGCTTACGACCAGTCCTGGCAGCTATCGTCATGCAGGGCTTATACCACACCGAACAAAGCAATTTTCTATCCTCACCCGGATGCATAGAATAAAAAGGAAAGAGCCAGGCCCACGACTCTTGAAAAACAGTGCCAACCCCTTATGCATGCTCTCTGTTTTGCAGTTGGTGCGTCTTTTCGTGGAGAAGTGGTGTGAATCTGTTTTTCCATGGTCCTATGCTCCGTGCAGGATCTTGCTCTACTAGCCACTGTTCGCGCCCTCAGACTGAACAGTTTTTCCCCCCCCCCCCAGGTTAATGTGCCTATGGCTTTTCACTTGTCGCCTTCCCTAGAAGGGCGTCCCCCGTCGTTGTCCAGTATGCGCAGTGGGCGTCTACCTGGCATGTAGGAGAGCTCGAGCAAGAGTGTCATGCTCTTCGCTGATCGGGAAACTACCCTCAGAAGATATCCGACGATATCCTGCCGGATCATGGGGACTATTACACTGATTTATAATGGCGAGGGTGACAACCTTCGGGCCCTCTCCCACATAGGAGTTCACCTATTGGGCACTGCTTTGGGGACATGTCTTATTAAACTAAGATTGTATGCGCTTTGTATTGGCCTTTCCCTTACTTTGTAATTCGTTTTTTCTCGAGGGGATGTCTCTGCACCTTTTTTGGTGCATACTGTTAGGGAAGATTCAGAATATACTCCCTTAGTTTCGGGACTTCTGTGGGTTGCACATTTTGTGAATACTCTGGTTTCGGAGTGCATGTTTTGCAATATGGGATTTGGCCATATCTCCACATTTGAGATATCGAAACGAGTAATTGAAAGAGAACTTATGGTTACTTGCGTAACCCTGCTTCTCTGATATTATGAGTGAGATGTCTCACCACGTTCCCCTGCTCACAAGAGCGTGAGGAAAAGAAGCATGCTTGACAATTACCGGAGGGCCGGAGAGTGGCTCCTTTTAAGGGAGGTGAGGCTCTCACTTCATTTGCCACTCTACCAGTCTGTCCCCAACAGAAGCTTTTGTTAGGTCCTCCCGAGAGTAGGCGATCCTTAGCGAATCCGCCACATGTGAGATATCGCACTCTTAATATCAGAGAACCGGGCTATGCAAGTTTTGCGAGGGCATGGCCTAAAAGCAAACAAAGTTGTGTGTCTCTTTTTTAATATTTTAATTGTTGTAATTAGATATTAATAGTATCCACATACTGCATTATGATTCAACTTTTCCATTATAATCTTGAAAGTAAAACAAGCCAAAGAGGAGTTTGTCGTGCACAAAGAGTAGCAGCAGAATAATGAATTCAGAGAAATGGATACATCTCATGTAGCAGATTTGCTGAGAAGTCAGAGGCATGCGTTGGTCTGAGGTAAATAGTGTCAGAATGGAGCTTGTTATTACACACCACTGTGAAAGGATAGACAAGGACCCTGGAGTAAGTGACCATAATTCATTCCGAATGATCACACTCAGAGCATGTCCGTCATGATCCCCGCTCTCCATTCCGCCCCGCACTCAAGCACTCTGCGGTTCAAGGGTTAATGTGGGTTCAGCCGGGGGAAGTCGGCCTTCTAAGCAGGTGAGAGCAGGAGTCTCCGATTAAATCTAATGTGCCCAGGGTCAGAGCACGGCAGAGTCACCCCCCCCCCCCCCACGGGTGCGCTGATAAGACACTTATTTAATAGCCTTCTGTTCTCCAGTGGTTTACAGGGTTTTTTATTAATTTGTTTCATTTAACTTTTTTATTTTTTATTTTAATGACCCGTCTCACGCATTTCATTGCATTAAGAAGCCGCGTTGAAGCTTGTTTTTCCAACGCAAATGTTAATTGTGATTAGCGACCAAATTTAGTGAGATAATCTTTTTGGAATGTCATTTTTTTTCTCAGTTTACAGTATAGAACATACACTCGGTAGTACATACAGTACTGTACGTCTCATGCTGGAATTCTAACTCAGTTGAGGTACTGTAATTTCTGTAATAGACTAAATGTATATTGTGTCGAATTGCACATGACCAGTTTGCATCAAGAGATATATCCACTTAGTGACAGCGTACTTTTGTCTACATTTGTCCCACTGTGAGAGAACGTGTCGATTCCGACAACACACTGGGGAGCTTCACCTTTCCTGAAGATATAGTAATTGCACAAGGAATGGACTCCACATAATGGGCATTGGGTTGAACCAGCTATGACATGGAGGATTCTTTATCTCGTTTCCCAAGGGGAAACAAGCTTACATTGTGTCTTTGGGGATTTGTCAGGTCTCTGTAATAAATCCTGGGAGGGAGGGAGGAAGGGGTGTGGCGTGGCAGACATGGGCTGAACACATTTGGTGACGCTACTAGAGCCAAGGTAACAATCAGGCCATGATGCGGAGAGCCGTCACTCTACTTAAGAGTTGGAAATGATTGTCTCTTTCTCTCCAAGAACTTGCATGTGTTTTGGAATTAACATGCACGTCTAATAATAATGTATTGTGTATAGTAATATTGCCAATGATACTGTTTAGTGCCTACCCCCCAAGAAAAAAAGATTCCAAAAGGACTATTTGGCTGTCCCCATAGGGGAACCCTTTTTTGGTTCCAGGTAGAACCCTCTCTTGAAAGGGTTATACCTAGAACCAAAAAAGAGGGTTATTTAAAAGGTTACCCTATGGGACAGCCCAATAACCATTTTAGTTTCTAGATAGCACCTTTTTATTTCTAAGAGTGTATAAAGGGTCAGTTAAATGGTTGATTATGATATCATGCTGCTCCTTTTGTCACCCAGAACTAAAAGGGAAAACGACAAAGATCTTGGCTATATGAAAGGAAAACGACAAAGATCTTGGCTATATGAAAGGAAAACGACAAAGATCTTGGCTATATGAAAGGAAAACGACAAAGATCTTGGCTATATGAAAGGAAAACGACAAAGATCTTGGCTATATGAAAGGAAAACGACAAAGATCTTGGCTATATGAAAGACTCACAAAGGATGGGTGGGCTAGAGCTTGGTCAAAACTGACTAAAGATGGTGGCTCCTCAATAACCATATGTTATCGTTGTGCTCTGCTTTTAAAAAAAATATATATATATATAATATTTCTATCATACGCTGGATAGGTGTAGTGAAATGCATAGTTTTACAGGGTCAGCCATAGTAGTACGGCACCCCTGGAGTAAATTAGGGTTAAGTGCCTTGCTCAAGAGCACCTCGGCAGATTTCCACCTTGTCAGCTTGGGTATTCGAACCAGCGACCTTTCGGTTACTGGCTCAATGCTCTAATTGCTAGCCTAGCTCTCAGCGTTTTGGTCACTGTGCAACATTGATTGATAGTGTCTGAGTGTCCCTGAAGTGCACGTTAATCGATCTAGGTCTAAACAGACACAGCCACATTGACATTTTGTCTTTTGGATGCGCTTCTAGCGAGACCATCCTTAGGGGGATGCGTGCTTTCTATTTCAGTCCCATTGACATGCTGTGGGGTATTGGACCTCACTCAAACCATAGTGAGAAAACACAAGCTTAACTGAAAATGCGATATCCCTTTTTAAATGGCCACACTCCGAGTGTGATTTGTCTGCCCACCATTAGTTGGTGTTTGGCTTCAAGGCTATCGATCGTGTGCCCCTCTTCCTGCTCCTCCCTCTCCTACTCCTCACCCACCGTACCGTCACCACCAACACCCTTTCCTTCATAATGTCTGTTCCCCCCCCCCCTGCTGCTTGTTAATGGTCTTACTGTTGTGTAGAGCCGTATGTTCCTGTGCCTGGTCTGTCACCTCACCCTGTGTAGAGGCTTGGCAGGCAATGACACTCTTCTCTCTCTCACACACACATCCTCTGCTCTGCTCCTCTCTGCTCTGCTGTTTACCTCCACACTGATGTTATTGCCTGAGTATTCTGGCTCCCTCAACACCCATCCCCCACAGCAGTACATTTCTACACCATTTTTTCTCCGGCAGTATATTTCCTTCTCTGTATTTATTTATTTATTTATTTATTTTTGCGCACATTTTGCCTCGGGATGCAACCTTAACAAATTGATTGAATTCTTAAATAGCATTACAGCAGAGGAATTTTTGTATTAATCTACAACGAATCAAAGAGGGAAAAAAGCAGGCCTCTAAAAGAATACCGTGTTTCATCTCAGTGTACCGTTTGATGGCGGTCACCATAGCAACAGATTGTCTGTCTTAGAGAGGACTTGTGCCCATAACAGATGTATCTGTATCAAAATGAGCGAAACATTTCTCATATCCTCTAATAGACACAATTTGTTGTGGCCTTTCAGGCGTTTCATGGAAAAATGTGTATAATCAGTTGTTAGGAACCCAAAGTACCGTACTCAGCACAGTATTATTGATGTACTGTATGTCCTGTGAATTCAAATGTTCCTTCTCCATTAAAGACGACATCTCTTGGATGCTTATTCCCTCTCTCTTTTGTCAGTTGTCCTCCGTGCTGCTCGGGCTCAGTGCCGTCTCTTTAATATTTGATACCACTGGGCCAAAAAGCAGTCAAGCAGGGATGTATTCTTCTGCTTTTCTTCAACAACCTTCCACATGATGCATTGTTAGTTAGCTGTTGCTGCTCACCGTTTGGTAAATAATTAAAGCATTCATATGTTAATGTGATTTGTTCACAGAAAATAATCTTAACGGTGCAAGCATTAGAGGGTTGACTCGTGATTCTCTGTATTCACTGTCCAGAGCGCTGATTCACAGTCTTGCTTCCGCCACTGTTTCCTTCACAGATAATGCTTCTGTCACGCCCTGACCTTAGTTATCTTTGTTTTCTTTATTATTTTGGTTAGGTCAGATTGTGACAAGGGTGGTATATGTGTTTTTGTCTTATCTAGGTTTTTTTTGTATATCTATGGGGTTTAGGTATTGTCTAGGTAAATGTAGGTCTATGGAGGCCTGAATTGGTTCCCAATCGTTGTCTCTGATTGGGGATCCTATTTAGGTTGCCATTTTCCATTTTGGTTTTGTGGGTTATTGTCCATGTGTAGTTGCATGTCAGCACTTGTGTTATATAGCGTCACGTTTGTTTTGTTTAGTGGGTTTCATTCATTAAAATAAGAATGTAGGCTTATCACGCTGTGCCTTGGTGTCCTCAATATGACGAAGGTGACAGCTTCAGTTGCTTCTAAAGCCTGTATACTGTGTTGATAGCCATATTCTGGTGAGTGAGGTTGCATGGAGGAGTGTTTGTTGTATGCGTAAATGATGTTATGCTGCTTTTAGCGATTACCATTTCCTACTGATTCGGCACACACCGAGGCGCGAACTAGAGGTCGACAGATTTAATCGGAATGGCCGATTTAATTAGGGCCGATTTCAAGTTTTCATAACAATTGGTAATCGGCATTTTTGGACACCGATCATGGCCGATTACATTGCACTCCACGAGGAGACTGCATGGCAGGCTGACTACCTGTTATGCGAGTGCAGCAAGCAGCCAAGGTAAGGTGCTAGCTAGCATTAAACATATCTATAAAAAACAATCAATCTTAACATAATCACTAGTTAACTAGACATGGTTGATGATATTACTAGTTTATCTAGCTTGTCCTGACATATAATCGAGGCGGTGCCTGTTAATTTATCGTTGAATCACAGCCTACTTCGCCAAACGGGTGATTTAACAAGCGCATTCGTGGAAAAAAAGCACTGCCGTTGCACCAATGTGTACCTAACCATAAACACCAATGCCTTTCTTAAAATGTGTACACAAGTATATATTTTTAAACCTGCATATTTAGTTAATATTGCCTGCTAACATGAATTTATTTTAACTAGGGAAATTGTGTCACTTCTCTTGCGTTGTGTGCAAGCAGAGTCAGGGTATATGCAGCAGTTTGGGCCGCCTGGCTCGTTGCGAACTAATTTGCCAGAATTTTACGTAATTATGACATAACATTGAAGGTTGTGCAACGTAACAGGAAAAACTTCTTACCTGGGAATATTGAAGACTCATGTTAAAAGGAACCACCAGCTTTCATATGTTCTCATGTCCTGAGCAAGGAACTTAAACGTTAGCTTATTGCACTTTTACTTTCTTCTCCAACACTTTGTTTTTGCATTATTTAAACCAAATTGAAAATGTTTCATTATTTATTTGAGACTAAATTGATTTGATTGATGTATTATATTAAGTTAAAATAAATGTTTATTTAGTATTGTTGTAATGGTCATTATTACAATTAAAATAAAAAAATTGGCCGATTAATCGGTATCGGCTTTTTTTGGTCCTCCTATAATCAGTATCGGCGTTGAAAAATAATAATCGGTCGACCTCTAGCGCAAACCTAGGACCTCTGCCTTGCTGGAACACCTGACCACCCCCCTGCGTCTTACCAGTTGGCGACACGAGAAAAGCTAGCCATTCGCTGACACAAGTGGGGAAACTTCAGGCTGAGGAGTAAGTTTCACACATCCCCATGTGCTACACTTGCGTGCTTGCATGTGTTTGTTTGTGAGAGGATGTCTTACATCTGCAGATCCTTGTCTGTGAGAGAATGGAGAGGTCGGGGAGGAATTTTTACGCCCACCTTTCTCCCAGTGACTTGGACTGTGGGAGTCGAAGTGCAGAGGAAGGCTAATCTGAAAAACGGGCAATCAATCATTTGCATAAATATGTAAATGCATTGCTCAATTTGCATTGCTCTATTTTCCAAAGAGTGCAGGTGGTTGTGAGTGTTGTCAAATAAACTGTTTTCTGAAGTCAAATGTGCATGGATTTGTTGATATATAAGAACTGGATTGAATAAAACAGGCATCTATCTAAAGCCGGTATGCAGGACTCTGGTCCTTGAGGTGTGGAGACAGTGGAGTTGTGCCTGATCTCCAGTATACGACTGAGCCATGCAGCAAACAGATATAATCCTCTGCTCCTGTGGCTTCTATATCCTCGATAAGCTTACGTTCGAGACTCTCTGCTCCATGAATGCCAGTAAGTTTTGTGAGCCACCATCAAGCAGAAACTATTGGCAAGCTTCCCCCTAGTTTATGTTCCATTCCCGCCACCCAAAGAATCAATTGTATCTCCCTGTCACCTTAGCGACTTGGCTGCGTCTTGACTTTGTTATTTGAAACACAAAAGAGCTCAGTATTATCCTGCTGTGCTAGCTAGCTTAATTTACTCACAAAGTACTAGCTTTTGATAGACTCCCAAACATACAACCTCAGCGAGATCAATGTCCTTTGCCCTTAATACTCTCTCAATGGCAACACGTTATTGCATGAGAAATATAGTGCATATTCAATTTGAAGAGCAAAATTCCTTTGGTATATTGTAGATTTACCTGCTGTAAAAAGAAGGGAAATTGAGTCTTGTTTGCAGCTCAGTTTTCTTTACTAATAATCTGATATTTGAAAATAGTATGTGTTTTGCAGGGCTTTCACGCTTCAAATCCCGTCTATCTGATTAATTAAAGTTAAATATTTCGCAACATCCAGTTTAATGGCGCAACATCCAATTTATACAGAGAAGGCACGATATAAAGTAATGTTACCAATCTCCTGAGATGTCTCGAAAACAAACTGACACCACTATAGGTGTTTCTGTCTCTTAAGACTTGTTTGGATCTGGTATCACAGGAGGTTGGTGGCACCTTAATTGAGGGAGGACAGGCTGGTGGTAAAGGCTGGAGCGGAATTGGTGCAATGGTATCAAATACATCAAACACATGGTTTCTATTTGTTTAGTGCCATTCCATTTGCTCCGATCCAGCCATTATTATGAGCCGTCCCCTCCTCAGCAGCCTCCGCTGTCTGGGATAGACTGTGCTCATCACGCAGGACACATTACAGGGTATACATTAGAACATCAAAGAGAGGTCTGTACACAAAGCACAGTCTGTGTCCCGGAGAGGATGAAAGAGCCAGACAGACGGTACTAAAGGTACCTTTCACTGTGCTTATTAAATATGGTATTTGTAATATGAGCTCACGTCAATGATAAGGATAGGATTCGATCAAAACAAATACACTTTGAGGAGCAGTGATGTGCTGGAAAGGGTCAGGGGCTTACAGGCATTCAAACCAGTTCACTGTGGTCAGGAACTAGGGGCATAATGTATCATCCAGTATTGAGTGATAAAACCAGTGGTTTTATGGATGGTTGTTTTGATTGGGATGGCCGAAGACAGGAAATATACTTTTGTGTGTCCTGTAAATGCGCCACATTTGCCTCGAGTTGCACTCAAAGGTGACAATCCAAATAGACTTCATATAGTGTGTTTATGCTCACGTACCATTGGTAGATTTGGTTTCCATAGTAACACACCATTCCAGGCAGGTATGACAATTACGTGGTGTTTTATGCCTGTTGGTACACTACATGACCAAAAGTATGTGGACACCTACTCGTCGAACATCTCATTCCAAAATCATGGGTATTAATATGGGGTTGGCCCCCCCCTTTCCTGTCTTAACAGTCTTCACTCTTCTGGGAAGGCTTTCCACTCGGGACTTGCTTCCATTCAGCCACAAGAGCAACAGTGAGCTCGGGCACTGATGTTGGGTGATTAGGCCTGGCTCGCAGTCGGCACTCCAATTCATCCCAAAGTTGTTAGATGGGGTTGAAGTCAGGGCTCTGTGCAGGCCAGTCAAGTTCTTCCACACGGATCTCGACGAACCATTTCTGTATGGACCTCGCTTTGTGCCCAAACTGCTGCCACAAAGTTGGAAGTACAGAATCGTCTAGAATGTCATTGTATGCTGAAGCGTTAAGATTTTCCTTCAATGGAACTAAGGGGCCTAGCCCGAAACCATGAAAAACAGCCCAAGACCGTTATTCCACCTCCACCAAACCTTACAGTTGGCATTATGCCTTCGGGCAGGTAGCGTTCTCCTGGCATCCGCCAAACTCAGATTCGTCCGTCAGACTGCCAGACAAGTGTGATTCATCACTCCAGAGAACGCGTTTCCACTGCTCCAGAGTCCAATGGCGGTGAGCTTAACATCACGCCAGCTAACACATGTCATTGAACATGGTGATCTTAGTCTTGTGTGCGGCTGCTCGGCCATGAAAACCTATTTCATGAAGCTCCTGACAAACAGTTATTGTGCTGACGTGCTTCCAGAGGCAGTTTGGAACTCGATAGTGAGTGTTTCAGCACTCGGCGGTCCCGTTCTGTGAGCTTGTGTGGCCTACCACTTCGCGGCTGAACCGTTGTTGCTCCGAGACATTTCCACTTCACAATAACACCAATTACAGTTGACTGAGGCAGCTCTATCAGGGCAGAAATTTGAGGAACTGACTTGTTGGAAAGGTGGCGTCCTATGACGGTGCCACTTTGAAAGTCACTGAGCTCTTCTGTAAGGCCATTCTACTGCCAATATCTGTCTATGGAGATTGCATGGCTGTGTGCTGGATTTTATACACCTATCAGAAACTAATTTGAAGGGGTGTCCACATACTTTTGTATACAGTACATTAGGAAAGTATTCAGACATCATACTTTTTCCACTTTTTGTTACATTACAGCCTTATCCAATATTGATTGAATTGTTTTTTCTTCTTCTCATAAATCTACACAAAATAAAAAATACGCCATAATGACAAAGCCAACGTTTAAAAAAATATATTTTATTTTATTTTTACAAATGTATATAAAGAAAAATATGAAATATCACATTTACATAACTATTCAGACCCTTTACTCAGTACTTTGTTGAAGCATCTTTGGCAGGGATTACAGCCTCGAGTTTTGTGTATAACGCTACAAGCTTGGCACACCTGTATTTGAGGATTTTTTCCCATTTTTCTCTGCAGATCCTCTCAAACTCTGTCATGTTGGATGAGGAGCGCAGCTACTTACAGTTCTTTTCAGAGATGTTCGATCAGGTTCAAGTCCAGACTCTGGCTAGACCACTCAAGAACATTCAGACTTCAGAAGCCACTCCTGCGTTGTCTTGGCTGTGTGCTTAGGGTCTTTGTCCTGTTGGAAGGTGAACCTTTACCTCACGATGTCCTGAGGTCCTGAGCGCTCTGGAGGAGGTTTTCATCAAGGGTCTCTCTGTACTTTGCTCCGTTCATCTTTCCCTTATTCCTGACTAGTTTTCCAGTCCCTGTCGCTAAAAACATCCCCACAACATGATGCTGCCACCACAATGCTTCACTGTAGGGATGGTTTCAGGAATTCAGGCCAAAGATTTCAATCTTGGTTTTATCCCCACAACATGATGCTGCCACCACAATGCTTCACTGTAGGGATGGTTTCAGGAATTCAGGCCAAAGACTTCAATCTTGGTTTCAATCAGAGCAGAGAATCTTGTTTCTCATGGTTTGAAAGTTATTTTGGTGCCTTTTGGGAAACTTCAAGCCGGCTGTCATGTGCCTTTTACTGTGGAGTGGCTTCCGTCTGGCCACTCTAACACAAAGGCCTGATTTTTGGGAGTGCTGCAGAGATGGTCATCCTTCTTGAAGGTTCACCCATCACCACAGAGGAACTCTGGAGCTCTGTCAGAGTGACCATCAGGTTCTTGATTACCTCCCTGACTAAGGCCCTCCTCCCCCGATTGCTCAGTTTGGCCGGGTGGCCAGCTCTAGGAAGAGTCTTGGTGGTTCCAAACTTCTTCCATTTAAGAATGATGGAGGCCACTGTGTTCTTGGGGACCTTCAATTCTGCAGACATTTTTTGATAGCCTTCCCCAGATCTGTGCATTGACACAATCCTGTCTCTTAGCTTTATGGACAATTTATTTAACCTCATGGCTTGGTTTTTGCCCTGACATGCACTGTCAACTGTGGGACCTTATATAGACAGGTGTGTGCCTTTCCAAATCATGTCCAATCAATTGAATTTACCACAGGGTGGACTCCAATCAAGTTGTAGAAACACCTCAAGGACGATCAATGGAAACAGGATGCACCTGAGGTCAATTTCGTGTCTCATAGCAAAGGGTCTGAATACTTATGTAAATAAGGTATTTCTGTTTTAATTTATAATACATTTGCAAACATTTCTAAAAACCTGTTTTCGCTTTGTCATTATGGGGTATTGCGTGTAGATTGATGAGGGAAAGCATGTATTGAATACATTTTAGAATAAGGCTGTAACGTAAAAGGGGATAAGGGAATGGGTCTGAATACTTTCCGAATGCGCTGTATATAGTGTAGCTTATTATACTCATCTAAAACGCACAGCAAAGCTGTTTGGCTGTGTTTGATCATAGTCATATCACCTCCAAGTTTCCAAAATGGTTATGATAGCAATTTGTCTGTAATTGGGGCTTTTCCCTATGGGTGAAAAGGAAAGCAACAGAGCAGCCTCTTCAGTGAGACTGTCGATGGCCTTTAGTGTATGGATGCAGGAATGTACCCACTTATACCTCACCACTTTACCTTTTTGCCATGCTGTCGATGGTGCTATTACAAAATTGCTGGGCTTTCCTCCAATACGAGGCCGCTCAATAGGATGCAGATCAGAAAATAGAGAGCTACCCAACAGGGAACCAGAAGTTGATTATCTGATTTCAGATGAACTGTGCGATTATCCTTATGTGTGCCCATTTCTATAGATCACTGAATATGATTATGTTGCGGAGTTAATGGAGGAAAGTTATAATTTGGTACATTTGTGGTAGAATTAATGGAGGAAAATTATATTTGTGTTCATTTGTGCTAGAATTAATGGAGGAAATGTCTGTTTCTTTGCTTTAATAATCTCCTGTCATGCTCCGGGGCAGTTCTGTTGAACTTTGTCACAATATTTGAATATCCTCTACTGATTATTTTCCATTGAGTGGTGTGTGATATTGACTTTTAATATGTTCTGTGTGTCTCTGGCAGTCTTTGGGACGTGAGTCTTAGCCCACTTCTGACTAAAATAGCAGAGAGGCTCAGTTGGTAGAGCATGGCGCTTCCTACACCAGGGATGTGGAGTCGATTCCCGATTCCTGTCCTCCGTGCACTTATTGATAAAGCCAGTGACTGATGTGGTGTACTCCTCAATGCCATCGGAAGAATCTCGCAACATATTCCAGTCTGTGCTAGCAAAACAGTCCTGTAGTTTAGCATCTGCTTCATCTGATCACTTTTTTTATAGACCGAGTCAATGGTGCTTCCTGCTTTAAGTGTTGCTTGTAAGCAGGAATCAGGAGGATAGAATTATGGTCAGATTTACCAATTGGAGGGTGAGGGAGAGCTTTGTACGCGTCTTTGTGTGTGGAGTAAAGGTGGTGTAGAATTTATTTCCCCCTCTGGTTGCACATTTAACATGCTGATAGAAATTAGGTCAAACTTATTTAAGTTTCCCTGCATTAAAGTCCCTGGCCACTAGGAGCGCCGCCTCTGGATGAGCGTTTTCCTGTTTGCTTATGGCTGTATATACAGCTCATTTAGTGCTGTTATAGTGCCAGCATCGGTCTGTGGTGGTATGTATACGATAACAGGCACACTGTTATTGGTGGTAAAATGATACAAGAATTACTGAGGGTTTAAGCAAAATACCAGTGTAGTAGAAGTGTGCTTTTGCATGTGTACACCAATACTCGACCTTTGAGCTTACAGTATATGCCTGTTGGTCAACATGTCGTGTGACTATGCTTTGGAAGATTTTTGCAGTGTGACAAGTTCATGATACAAATGACTACAAGATTCCCTGCACTTAGCCTCAATTGGCTTCTCAACCTCAAGTCCCTATTATTACTGTGGACCCCAGTCATTGAAGCATATTTCCATATGCCGAGAGCACTCAGAAGTGCAGAGCGATAGGGCTGAAATAATGCCCAGAAAACCCTGACCGTACTCAATGTTAATAACTCTGTCACATCTGTGACTTGACTGTGGCTGTTAAAAACTGTTATCAGCGCATTATTCTATGGACCTTGGAAACTGTGGCAGAAACAAAGATGATCATAGCTTCCATTAAGATGAGCAATACCTCGTGTACCATGATCTTTAGTCTCTTTGACTGCTGATGCTTATGATTCATTTATTGCTGCCAGGGCATTATTACGCTAGCAATTAGTATATGTGGTATTTATATCAGGGCAACCACTCAGCTTTTAATGGACTTCAACAGACCTTCAAGAACACAAGTGCCCCCAGCTTTGTAACAGCTTGGATACTTAGTTAAAAGGAAATAGGAAGATGTGGCTCAGTTTAATGTTCTGGACTGACAGATGATAAGCCGTGCATCTCATCTCTGTTAGAATTTGTTTCTATTGATTCATGAATTGCGGGGCGGCAGTGCAAAACGCTGCTTTCAGCAGCCACGTTTTCCTAGACATTCCGAAGAACAAAAGGTTTGCATGGAGCTCCGCGGAGGGTGGATTGATACACCGCAAGTATTCAGATCACGTAACAGTAATTACGATATAGCGTCTGCCGAATAACAGTGACGAGAGGGTTATCACTGAAGATGAACCTGTAACTTTTATGTAAAACAAAATGAATGTTGTTGCTCATTAATTCAATCCTCATCATTTGACTAATTGTATTAATTTGTTTATGGGTAAACTGGTGGAGTGTTTGTTAAGCATTCATTTCATTCAACGTCTCCAGTAACAAACAAAAAAATAATGAATGCCTGGTGCTCATGATCGAGTGTATCTTGTTTCATCTATGGAAACAAACCTTATGAACTTTGAACTTTCCTTCACAGACCTTGACGGGTAACATGGCTGATCACACTGACCTTGCTAAAAGAGTATCCCACAAAGCTCTCTTATTTTAACTCCATCTTATCTTTTGTTATTGTATCTTCTTTTCTTAAAAGCAACTTTTAAGGAAAAAATTAATAATGCATGAAATCTGCTTTGGTCAGGCTGACATTCTTCAGGCAGCACTATGATGACCTAATTAACCACTTGTCATAGGCACGTTAACATTTTGAGACCGAACATGTTATGTAAACAGGCTTTGAATTGGAGGTCCCATACATGGTGATGAATATTTGTTTCTCTAAAAGATATATGAGTTGTCGGGAAAGCCCATTGGACCCATTGCATCCTTATCTTTGCTAAGCCTCCTCTGGTCCGTCACTCAAGTCATTTGATTATCTTAATCTGCTCTTTTGTCGTTCCTAACCAAGGTTACGATGTGGACTAAATTGCCAAGTAGCTAAAGACCCCGGGTGGCTTAGATAAAAGACATCTTACTTATTTAGGAAATTGTTTTTAAAGTGTCTTAACATGATTCAGTGCCTCCGAAAATAGCAATTGTTTCCTTGTCAATGCAAGACAAAATGAAAACAGTATTTTAGGAATAAAGATGTAGAGGCATCTTGTTTATGTTGTACTCCGCCAAAGACAATGAATCCCACTCGTGTGCACTGTACTGTATGCATTATGTATTAGGTGAATGCTTGTAGTTTCTTATTTTCATGCTCCCGGTACTGTTGCTCGTACACTGATGAGAACAAGGAGCTGGATTGATGCCTGTTGCAGAATGTGCATAAAAGCGGCACTTTTAGTAGTTGACTATTTTAGCACTGACATAGTGACTTTAAAAAACAAAACAATAACACAGGTAAACCACTGTGTGCGTTTTCATTTTGTTACAGTGGTTTGGGAGAGAAAATGGTTTAGTTATTTTTCTCATCAGACCAAATCTATACAGGAGAAGATCGCTGAAGGCAAACAGTGTTTTACATTGTGGCGCTTTTCATCTCAAAAGTAATCGCTGAATGGACTCCTTCACTCGCTCAGCTATCCTCTGCGTCGTTCTCAACCTACTGAGGAACTTGCTCATTAATGTTGTATGGAATCTGAAAATAAGTATTTTTTGAGGCCACTTTCTGTGTTTATATGTACTTATTCATCACGTCGGTTTGTGAGGGATATTGTTTGTTGAAGGAAAATTATCTTTGAGAAACACTTCACTCTTGTGACTGAGCTGAGGGCACTTCGTCAGCCATGTAATTGAATCAGGGTTTCTCTTTGATTCTGAAGTGTTTGTTTATATATTTGACTAGCATAGTGTTCATCTCCATAGCATTAGCCTTGTCTGCCTTGTCCACAGGCAATTGTGCATAATTCCCTGCATAGAGTCGAAGTCGTCAATTAAATTTCCTGAAATAAAGACATGGGAGACAATCAAGCCAATCATACATGATCTTTTTTTTTGTTTTTGTTGTTTTGTCTGTGTTCGACAGGGATGACTTGCCAAGCGAGGACTTCTTACACTGAGGACGAGGTTCTATGGGGACATCGTTTCTTCCCAGTCATCTCTCTGGAGGAGGGGTTCTTCAAGGTGGACTACTCCCAGTTCCACGCCACATTTGAGGTCAACACCCCCCCGTACAGCGTGAAGGAGCAGGAGGAAAACCTGCTCATATCCTCTCCTCTCATGGCCCCGTCCCTGTGCAACAGCGGCGAGGGGGGGAAGAACAGCTCCATGGACTGCCTGGAGACCCTGGAGGACAAGGAGAGCACCACCACGAAGCTGCCATCCAAGCTGCAGAAGATGCAAGGGGGCGGCTGCGGCCGGGACGGACTGCCCATGCCTAGGAAGCTGCTGAGGATGAGCTCCACCACATCGGAGATGATCTACCCCGGGAGCATGGGGGAGCTGCCCATGAAGCTGCAGCGCATCAGCTCAGTCCCCGGCGTCTCCGATGAGAAACAGGTGAACAAGATGGCCTCCAAGATCAGCTCCGATCACATCAGCCAATCCGTGGCAGACTTGCCCCCCAAGCTGCTAAGGATGCAGGGGGGAGGGGGAGTAGGGGGCCGAATGGACGGACACCTTCCCCCGAAACTCAGAAAGATGAATTCTGACCGCTTCACGTAGAATGGGCGACCAGTTTTAACTTATTACACCCCAACCCTTTATTATTTCTAATTTATTAAAGGACATGATTCTTATATTCAAGAAAATGTAGTATATAAATACGTACAGATAAAGTATACCTTGATAAAATACCGCAGATTTGTTCCTGGATATAAGTATACATGCTATGATGAAAGACAATGTATGATAAGCACAATCTGGCACGTACGATACACTAAGTGCATGTAAAACATAGTTTCTTTCATTTCTGGCATGACATTTCTAGATATATTATTTTACAGAGATGATTTGAGCAGGGGTGTTACTTCCTATGGATCTGAACAGTTGCACAAAGCCATAAGGTTTACAAAATGGAAAACCTACACAACATGGGACTAATTTGCGGTGAAGAAGGGTACATACATTCGATTTGAGTTGGCTGCTTTTGTTGTTTAATGTAAAATTGTGTGGCAATGTTTCCGTTAAATGCATGCTACTTTTATTGACTTAGCTATACAAAGGTAATAGACACAGATGTTTAGCCTTAACTATATTACCTTGTTTCCATTTCCACGATTGTTCACAGCTGTATTTTTGGGAATTTTCATGTATAGGATGATATTTTACCATGTGCAATTTTAAGAACTTCTTAGTTCAGCAAGCGTACTGTATGTTGCTGGATGATGCAATCTATATTTGAAAATGCATGATCCATATCATATGTTATATTGGAACTGGGCACAATCTTATTAAGCAACCTGAACTCACTTTTCAAGGTAACACTTATGTTGAAATCAAATCAAATTCAATCAAATGTATTTCTAAAGCCCTTCTTACATCAGCTGATGTCACAAAGTGCTGTGCAGAAACTACAGCCTTATAAGCACAACACTGTACACTGTTTATGGCAGTAAGCATTTATGGCTTTTTGACATAAATGTCCTGAACAGTACAGTAAAATGACTCTTTTACATGGGAGGAAAACAACTAAATCGATGGTCACGCATGCCTTATTGAACAGTACTGTAGTTTGGAATTTCAAATGATTATTCATTCTACATTTAATTCAACGAACATGTGCACCAAAATTTCAACTTAAGTGTTACTGCAGAAATATAGATTTAGAGGTGGACCTATAGCATATTTAGGAAAAAGTCACCACCTTTGTCTTAAGAGTCCATATGCTCCCTGTTTAACTAAAGCAATAATGTTATAATGACTATAATCTTTATATAGCCACAGGGTCTGCAGCAGCCCAGTAACCATTATATTTACCGAATCCATGGAATCTGGTTCAACTAAAAGCACCAATGATATTGTATGATCCTTATACTCTTCAGGAATAAAGATCTAAGATCAGTTCTTGACACGTTGATTTAATAGGACACGGGTAGCTAGCTTTTTGTGGACACTATCAAACAAATAAAAAAGCTTGTATTGATGACAAAAACATGACAAAAGCCCTACTTGTTATGGATATGACATATGGTGCATTCGGAAAGTACCCAGAACCCTTCACTTTTTACAACTTTTGTTACGTTACAGCCTTAATCTAAAATGGATTAAATACATTTGTTCCCCTCGTCTACACACAATACCCCATAATGACAAAGTGAAAACAGATGCAAAAATGTGGGGGTAAATTTATAAAAAATAAAAAACAGAAATACTTTATTTACATAAGTGTTCAGACCCTTTGTTATGAGACTAGAAATTGAGCTCAGGTGCATCCTGTTTCCATCGATCATCTTTGAGATATTTCTACAACTCGATTGGAGTCCACCTGTGGTAAATTCAATTGATTGGACATGATTTGGAAAGGCACACGTCTATATAAGGTCCCACAGTTGACAGTGCATGTCTGAGCAAAAACCAAGCCATGAGGTTGAAATAATCTGTGCCTCGACACAGGAATGTCTGCAGAATTGAAGGTCCCCAAGAACACAGTGGCCTCTATCATTCTTAAATGGAAGAAGTTTGGAACCACCAAGACTCCTAGAGTTGGCCGCCCGGCCAAACTGAGCAATCGGGGATGAAGGGACCTGGTCAGGGAGGTGACCAAGAAACCAATGGTCACTCTGACAGAGCTCCAGACTTCCTTTGCGGAGATGGGAGAACCTTCCAGAAGAACAACCATCTCTGCAGCACTCCACCAATCAGGCCTTTATGGTAGAGTGGCCAGACAGAAGCCACTCCTCACATGACAGCCCGCTTGGAGAATTCCAAAAGGCACCAAAAGGACTCTTAAGACCACGAGAAACAAGATTCTCAGGTCTGATGAAACCAATATTGAACTCCAATTTCATCAATATTGGAATAAGGCTGTAATGTAACAACAATTTCAAAAAGTCAAGGGGTCTGAATACTTTCTGGATGCACTGTAATAATATCTAAAGGTATGTTTTGAATGTATGAATAAGCACGACTGGCTTTATTTTATAAAGTGACCTAAAATGGTTTATTATATACAGTAAGTCAATGCAGTATCATATCAAGCTTGCCATTGGATTAAGTCTGTTCTCTATCCAGAGATAAGCTTTAGTTCAGAATCTTAAATAAGCCTATGTGACATGGATCATAGTATCAGAGCTCCTGGTGCCATTATCCTCAGTGCTCCTGAAGTGTAGACTAAATCCTCACAATGCACCTTAAATCAGCACTTACCTCAGCTGAGCCAATTTCCCTTTGCCATCAAGGAAATCTTTGCACCAGGTGCTATTTGCCTTGATCATCTGCCCTCAGAACGCCAGTGTCGCTGAGATCTCTATCCATTAAAGGTTTCATAACTGCACCCAGAAAAACTGTATTCCTTGACTTACTGTATGTGAACTTTAAAGACATACATCTTTGTCACATGTCCTCTTTTTCCTACTGTAGGAGAGGCAGGTAATAGCAGAAACTCTGACTTATAATTCTGCTCAGATGTGTTGGTGGAATTAGAATAAGCAGAGCAATACGAATTGAATGGCTCTGCTGATGTGTCTCTCCTTGTTTCATTGACATTGCCTGTATCTGTTGGTACTAACTGTAAAGAAGGTACTACAATAAAATGCAAAATGCTTGTTGATATCGGAAGAGTTAAACATGTGAAGGCGTTATGGAAATGCTTTTTCATACTATATCCTGTAAAGTGAGGCTGCCTATTGCAAGGACATTGCAGTTATTAGCAGCTGATTATCCAAATAAATTACATTTAGAACTGGCTGGTAATGCACTTAAAATGACTAAATTCTCCAGTTGCATCCATCTGCGGTTCCATAGAATCCAAACAGAACTAAAATAAACACCCTTCCTCCATCTATTTGTTTGCTAAATAACATAAATGTTCTTGCATTCAGCCATTTGCAATTAGGATCCCACTTTGTTTTCATATCACAACAACAGTGGCACTGAGTTGAATATTCCATGCTAAATATAGTCTGTTGACTTATGAGGACTGACTGCTTGCACAGCTCTCTCTCTCTCTCTCTCTCTCTCTCTCTCTTTCTCTCTCTCTCGTGAGTGACAGCCAAACAGACACTTTGTGAATTTTAAATATACAGTACCAGTCAAAAGTTTGGACACAGCTACTGATTCAAGTTTTTTAAAAATATTTAATTATTTTCTACATTGTAGAATAATAGTGAAGACATCAGAACTATGAAATAACACATATGGAATCATGTAATAACCAAAAAAGTGTAAAACACATATAGTTATATTTGAGATTCTTCAAAGTAGCCACCCTTTGCCTTGATGACAGCTTTGCACACTCTTGACATTCTCTCAACCAGCTTCACTTGAAATGCTTTTCCAACAGTCTTGAAGGAGTTCCCACATATGCTGAGCCCTTGTTGGCTGCTTTTCCTTCACTCTGCGGTCCAACTCATCCCAAACCATCTCAATTGGGTTGAGGTCAGGTGATTGTGGAGGCCAGGTCATCTGATGCAGCACTCCATCACTCTCCTTCTTGGTCAAATAGCCCTTACACAGCCTGGAGGTGTGCTGGGCCATTGTCCTGTTGAAAAACAAATGACAGTCCCACTAAACACAAACCAGATGGGATGGCATATCGCTGCAGAATGCTGTGGTAGCCATGCTGGCTAAGTGTGACTTGAATTCTAAATAAATCCAGACAGTGTCTCCAGCAAAGCACCCCCACACCGTCACACCTCCTCCATGCTTCATGGTGGGATCCCAAGCCTTACTTATGATTTAGTACTACACAAATTGGTTTAATTATTTATTTACTGGCTAATTAAATGGTAACACAGAATAAACATAAACACTATGTTAAAAACAGATCCCTAGCGGGAATGACAACAATATGGCTGCTACTCTCACATACAGTAATCATATACTTTGCACACGAACCACCCTCTGAGTAAGAAATCATGAATGTATTTATGTGAAATTCCAAATCTCTCTTGATGGACAGGGCTTTGGAAAGGGGGCCTTTTCGCGGCACGCTTGTAAGGTTCGGAATGTCCCAAAATGCAAGCCTTCTACTGTTGTTCTTCTCTGTAGATGTCCGATATCCGGTGACTTGTCATGTAGTCCTGAACAGAACGATAGAGTTTATTTTCCTTCCATTCGCTCCTGAAGATGCCTCTTTGAAGATAGGCTAGCCAGCCGGGTCGATGGTTCCCAGTGGGGTGAGGAGAGCAGCGTAATTGAGCAGAGTAGTAGAATGGTCTTTCACTTTTCTAGATACTTTACTTAGGACAGCTAATCAGCCGTACCAGTGATTGTCCGGGAGGTGAGTTTATCGTTTCTCTACCTCGTGTTGATATTCAAAGTTCAGACCACTTTAAACGTGCAGCTGCAGCTCAATGCTTTTCTGGTCTGGTATGTCATTCTTAACCCATCATTTTATACAGTTTGTTCGAAACGGCAGTTCATCAGGCTGACACTCTGACCTGACTTGTCAATGTGTAAAGTTTTTTTTTTTTTTTAACCTTTATTAACTAGGCAAGTCAGTTAAGAACAGATTCTTATTTTCAATGACGGCCTAGGAACAGTGGGTTAACTGCCTGTTCAGGGGCAGAACGACAGATTTGTACCTTGTCAGCTCGGGGGGTTTGAACTTGCAATGTCCTAGTCCAACGCTCTAACCACTAGGCTACCCTGCCGCCCAAGTGTATGTAAAGCAATTATCTCGAATGGCTCCTAAAATCACATCCCTTTCTTAACAACTACACTTTCATAATTTTTCATATTAGATGCACTACACGCAGGATGGAAACTTTGCACATGTAGTGGGTATACTTTCCAAGTTACAGTATTTTCTTTCTAATAGTTTTATGACAACACAAAATAACAAACAATATGATATTAGTGTTCTATAGATCGCCTCTGAATATTCCCCATGTTCTATGCTAAAAATATTGTTCCAGTATTCGCTTTTGAACTTGTTAGAGTTTCAGCGGGAAAAAGTATCTTGAAACAAAGCACATTCCTTTGGTGAATTTGGAGAGGGAGAACATAATCTTCTCTGTTTGATTTACAACAGTACTTGAGTTGTTAATCCCTCCTAGTTTTTTCCTCCCCCCTTCTACGGGTGAGAGGGGGTCTGGTTGAAGTTATTCATTGTAAACCTGATCTGACCTATTTGGATCCTCACAGGACATCATGACAAGACCAAAGGACAGATTTCCACCGGTCTAATGTCCGTTGCTCGTGTTTCTTGGCACAATCAAGTCCCTTCTTCTTATTGGTGTCCTTTAGTAGTGGTTTCTTTGCAGCAATTTGACCATAAAGGCCTGATTCACGCAGTCTCCTCTGAACAGTTGATGTTGATGTCTACTTGAACTCTGTGAAGCATTCACTTGGGCTGTAATTTCTGAGGCTGGTAAGTCTAATGAACTCTCACTACTTGATTTCAGACAGTTGAAGACAGACGTTTACATACACTTAAGTTGGAGTCATTAAAACTTGTTTTTCAACCACTCCTCAAATTTCTTGTTAAAAAAAACTATAGGTTTGGCAAGTCGGTTAGGACATCTACTTTGTGCATCAGGGAGAGTGTGGCAGAGTCAGGGTTCAGACCTGAGCCAACTCCCCCTGTTTATCGTGAGGAGCCAAGGAGGAGACCAGAACCAGAGCCGGTGTTGGAGGTGAGCGAAGCAGAGACTGTGAAGGAGTTAATGGGGAAATTGGAGGAGACAGTTATGAGAGAGTTGCTGTGTTGGTGCTTTAGGTACGGAATTCGCCCCGACGGAGCGTGTCAGGGATTTGATGGCACCTGGGTCAGCGCTCCATACTCGTCCTGAGGTGCGTGTTAGTCGGCTGGTGAAGATTGTGCCAGCCTCACGCACTAGGCCTCCTGTGCACCTCCCTAGCCTTGCACGTCCTGTGCCAGCCCTGCTCTCAAGATCTCCAGTACGCCTTCACGGTCCGGTCCATCCTGTGCCACCTCCACACACCAGCCCTCCGGTGGCAGCTCCCCGCACCAGGCTTCCTGTGCGTGTTCTCGGCCCAGTACCACCAGTGCCAGCACCACGCATCAGGCTTACAGTGCGCCTCGCCTGTCCAGCGCTGCCAGAGCCTTCCTCCTCTCCAGCGCTGCCGGAGTCTCCCGCCTATCTAGCGCTGCCCGAGCCTTCCTCCTCTCCAGCGCTGCCGGAGTCTCCCGCCTGTTCAGCGCTGCGAGAGCCTTCCTCCTCTCCAGCGCTGCCGGAGTCTCCCGCCTGTTCAGCGCTGTCAGAGCCTTCCGTCTCTACAGCGCTGCTGGAGTCTCCAGTCTGCATAGAGCTGCCAGTCTGCAAGGAGCTGCCAGTCTGCAAGGAGCTGCCAGTCTGCAAGGAGCTGCCAGTCTGCAAGGAGCTGCCAGTCTGCAAGGAGCCGCCAGAGCTGCCAGTCTGCAGGATGCCGCCAGAGCTGCCAGTCTGCAGGATGCCGCCAGAGCTGCCAGTCTGCAAGGAGCCGCCAGAGCTGCCAGTCTGCAAGGAGCCGCCAGAGCTGCCAGTCTGAAAGGAGCCGCCAGAGCTGCCAGTCTGCAAGGAGCCGCCAGAGCTGCCAGTCTGCAAGGAGCCGCCAGAGCTGCCAGTCTGCAAGGAGCCGCCAGAGCTGCCAGTCTGCAAGGAGCCGCCAGAGCTGCCAGTCTGCAAGGAGCAGCCAGGGCTGCCAGTCAGCATGGAGCAGCCAGGGCCTCCAGTCAGCATGGAGCAGCCAGGGCCGCCAGTCAGCATGGAGCAGCCAGAGCCGCCAGTCAGCATGGAGCAGCCAGAGCCGCCAGTCAGCATGGAGCAGCCAGAGCCGCCAGTCAGCATGGAGCAGCCAGTCAGCATGGAGCAGCCAGAGCTGCCAGTCAGCATGGAGCAGCCAGAGCTGCCAGTCAGCATGGAGCAGCCAGAGCTGCCAGTCAGCCAGGATCTTCCAGATGCGCCAGTCAGCCAGGATCCGCTATTCAGCCAGGATCCGCCATTCAGCCAGGATCTTCCAGATCCGCCAGTCAGCCAGGATCCGCCATTCAGCCAGGATCCACCAGTCAGCTGGGATCTGCCAGAACTGCCAGTCAGCCAGGATCTGCCAGAACTGCCAGCCAGCCGGGATCTGCCAGAGCCAACTACCTGCCTGGGCTTCCTCTCAGTGCTGAGCTTCCTCTCAGTGCTGAGCTTCCTCTCAGTGCTGAGCTTCCTCTCAGTCCCGAGCTACCCCTCAGTCCCGAGCTACCTCTGTCCCGAGTTGCCCCTCTGTCCCGAGCTGTCCCTCTGTCCCGAGTTGCCCCTCTGTCCCGAGCTGCCATTAAGTAGGGTCGCCGTGGTTAGGAGGCCACGGAAGCGGACAAGGTGGGGGACTAAGACTATGGTGAGGTGGGGGCCACGTCCAGCACCAGAGCCGCCACCGCGGACAGATGCCCACCCACACCCTCCCCTATAGGTTTAGGTTGTGCGTTCGGAGTCCGCACCTTGGAGGGGGGGTACTGTCACGTTCTGACCATCGTTCGTGTGTGTTTTCCTTGTTTTAGTGTTGGTCAGGACGTGAGCTGGGTGGGCATTCTATGTTGTGTGTCTGGTTTGTCTATTTCTATGTTTGGCCTGATATGGTTCTCAATCAGAGGCAGGTGTTAGTCATTGTCTCTGATTGGGAACCATATTTAGGTAGCCTGTTTGGTGTTGGGTTTTGTGGGTGATTGTTCCTGTTTCTGTGTTTGCACCAGAGAGGACTGTTTAGGTTTTCATATTTCATTATTTTGTAGTTTATTCATGTAAAGTTTTTTCCTTTATTAAACAAACATGAATCATCACAACGCTGCATTTTTGTCCGACTCTCCTTCACCTAAAGAAAACCGTTACAGCATGACAAGTCATTTTTCCAACAATTGTTTACAGACAGATTATTTCACTTATAATTCACTGTATCGCAATTCCAGTGGGTCAGAAGTTTACATACACTAAGTTGACTTAAACAGCTTGAAAAATTCCAGAAAATGATGTCATGGCTTTAGAAGCTTCTGATAGGCTAATTGACATAATTTGAGTCAATTGGAGGTGTACCTGTGGATGTATTTCATGGCCTACCTTCAAACTCAGTGCCTCTTTGCTTGACATCATGGGAAAATCAAAAGAAATCAGCCAAGACCTCAGAAAAAAAATTGTAGACCTCCACAAGTCTGGTTCATCCTTGGGAGCAATTTCCAAACGCCTGAAGGTACCTTGTTCAAACAGTACAAACAATAGTAAGCAAGCATAAACACCATGGGACCACGCATCCGTCATACCGCTCAGGAAGGAGATGCGTTCTGTCTCCTAGAGATGAACGTACTTTGATGCGAAAAGTGCAAATCAATCCCAGAACAACAGCAAAGGACCTTGTGAAGATGCTGGAGAAAACAGGTACAAAATTATCTACGTATATCCACAGAAAAACGAGTCCTATATCGACATATCCTGAAAGGCCGCTCAGCAAGGAAGAAGCTACTATTCCAAAACCGCCATAAAAAAAGTCCGACTATGGTTTGCAACTGCACATGCAGACAAAGATTATATTTTTTGTAGAAATGTCCTCTGGTCTGATGAAACAAAAATATAACTGTTTGGCCATAATGACCATTGTTATGTTTGGAGGAAAAAGGGGGAGGCTTGCAAGCCAAAGAACACCATCCCAACCATGAAGCATGGGGGTGGAAGCATCATGTTGTGGGGGTGCTTAGCTGCAGGAGGGACTGGTGCACTTCACAAAATAGATGGCATCATGAGAGGAAAATTATGTGGATATATTGAAGCAACATCTCAAGACATCTCAAGTTAAAGCTTGATTGTAAATGGGTCTTCCAAATGGACAATGACCATACTTCCAAAGTTGTGGCAAAATGGTATTGGAGTGGCCATCACAAAGCCATGACCTCAATCCTATAGAACATTTGTGGGCAGAACTGAAAAAACGAGGCCTACAAACCTGACCAGCTCTGTCAAGAGGAATGGGCCAAAATTCACCCAACTTATTTTGGGAAGCTTGTGGAAGCCTACCCGAAATGTTTGACACAAGTTAAACAATTTAAAGGTAATGCACCCAAATACTAATTGAGTGTATGTAAACTTCTGACTCACTGGGAACATGATGCAAGAAATAAAAGCTGAAATAAATCATTCTCTCTACTATTATTCTGACATTTCACATTCTTAAAATAAAGTGGTGATCCTAGCTTACCTAAGACAGGGAATCTTTACTCTGATTAAATGTCAGGAATTGTGAAAGACTGAGATTAAATGTATTTGTTTAAGGTGTATGTACAATTCTGACTTAAAATGTATGTGTTATTTCATAGTCCTGAGGACTTCACTATTATTCTATAATTTAGAAAATAATAAAAAATAAAGAAAATCCCTTGAATGAGTTGGTGTGTCCAAGCTGTTGACTGGTACTGTAAATCAGCTTCACTAGAGTTATGTTATTCCCAGGGGTGTGTATTCAAGGAGGCAAAGGGAAGCTCCCACCCAAAAAATGATCAATAAAAAAATATAAAATCATTTATCTTTCATCTTTCTGTGTTTCATAATTGTCCTTCAATTTGCAAGAGGCTGAATGTATCTCACCGGAGAAAGCATTCGAGTTAGCGAAAAAGCGCCCCATACTATTGGGGAGGACTTTATTCTTCCTGTTGCCGTGGATATGGCTGGGACAATGCTGGGGGAAAAGCCCCAAAAAACTATACAGACAATGCCTTCATCAAACAACACCATTTCACGACGCATCAGTGACATGGCAGGAGATGTTTTGAAACAATTACTGCTTCACAATACAAGTCAGGTAATTCTATGCGTTATAGCTGGATGAGTCAACAGACGTGGCGGGCCTGACACAGTTCCTCGTATATATATATATGTCTGTTATGTTTATGGGGGTTCAATTAAGGAAGACATCCTCTTCTGCAAACCACTGGAAACCAGGACAACTGGAGAGGATATTTTTAAAGTACTGGACAGCTTTGTAACATCAAATGGACTTTGTTGGTCAAGATGTGTTGGTATCTGTACTGATGGCGCAAAAGCCATGACAGGGAGACATAGTGGAGTGGTAACGCGCGTGCAAGCAGTTGCTCCCGATGCCACTTGGGTACACTGCAGCATCCACCGAGAGGCTCTTGCTGCCAAGGGAATGCCTGACAGCTTGAAAGATGTTTTGGACACTACAGTGAAAATTGTTAACTTTATTAAAGCAAGGCCCCTGAACTCTCTTGTATTTTCTGCATTATGCAATGATGTGAGCAGTGGCCATGTAACGCTTTTAAAACATACAGGAGTGCACTGATTATCAAGGGGCAAAGTATTGACACGTTTTTTTTAATTGAGAGATGAGATTAAAGCTTTCTTTATTGACCATAATTTTCACTTGTCTGAACACTTGCGTGATGGCGAGTTTCTCATACGACTGGCCTATCTGGGTGATGTTTTTTCTCACCTGAATGTTCCGAATCTAGGATTACAGGGACTCTCAGCAACTATATTCAATGTGCGCTTCTCTGTCTGCATTAACATGGACAACACACAGGTCTTTCCATCATTGTATGATTTTTTTGTGTGCAAATGAACTCAAGCTTATGGACAATGTCAAATGTGATATAGCGAAGCACCTGAGTGAGTTGGGTGCACAATTACGCAGGTACTTTCCCAAAACGGATGACACAAACAACTGGATTCGTTATCCCTTTCATGCCCTGCCTCCAGTCCACTTACCGATATCTAAACAAGAGAGCCTCATCAAAATTGCAACAAGCGGTTCTGTGAAAATTGAATTCAATCAGAAGCTACTACCAGATTTCTGGATTGGACTGAGCTCAGAGTATCCTGCCTTGGCAAATCGCGCTGTTAAGACACTAATGCCCTTTGCAACCACATACCTATGTGAGAGTGGATTCTCGGCCCTCACTGGCATGAAAACTAAATACAGGCACAGACTGTGTGTGGAATTTTTTTAAAGGACTGAGACTCTCTAATACAACGCAGAGTCATGTGCATCCTTTCAAGCACACCCTTCTCATTAACCTGTGGTGAGTTAGTCACAATTTTTGATGAACAAAATAAGGTTTTATATGTAAGATGGATAAATAAAGAGAAAAATAATTGATTATTATATTATTATTTGTGCCCTGGTCCTATTAGAGCTCTTTGTCACTTCCCACGGGGTACGCAGTTGGAGGTTGAATGTTTGACGGGCCCAAGACTGTAAAAGGTTTTGAACCACTGATCTAAGATAACTCAAGAAATCTTTCATCAATTTTGACATTTTTTTTTAACTTCTAAGATGTTTGGTACAGTATTTCTCAATGAAAAAATTTGCATGAATACGAGTCGTCCCTTGTTGAATGACATCAAAGACTTTATTGAAGAATCCCTACTGTTGAGCAATCAGCAACGAGGGGCATGGACTGCAGCTCCGAGCTTAGGTTTGCCTCTAGAAAAAATCTTGTGTGCCCGAACAGCTGAAAAAAACCCACCGAAGTCCAAAACGTCACAAAATGTTGTCATAATATATGCACAAACTCTTCCGAACTGTTTCGGCTGTGAAGCATGCGGACACCATTAGACTAAGCATAGGTGATTTGATGATGTTGACATGTTTAAGTTGAAATGGAGCTGAAATAGTGGAGGCATTTTCTTTTGCGGTAACTCTCTAGTTGTTTTGTAGTCCGAAAATCTTGGAAACATTAACATGGTGCTGTAGGTCAAGTAACTGTTTGTTACATGCAGGAAATTCACTTTAAAACAAACAAACATCTCTCCACCCCATGGCAAAATGGGTAGAATTGCAAGACATTAGCTGTAAAACATTTCTCTCTGCCCCATGGCAAAATGAGGACCAGTGGAAGCAAAATAGCACCATAACATCAAACATCCACCACCAGATTTTACAGTAGGTATGGGGTCATTTTCTGCTCATTTCGATGCCAAACCCATCACTGGTGTGCATGACCAAAGAGCTATTTTCATGTCATCTGACTAAAGCACCGGTTCGGAAAATAATATTATTGTAAAAAATGGGACTCTGTCAGGAGGCTGAAACTTGTTCCCAAGTAGATTTTCCAACAAGACAATAACCCCAAGCACACATCAAAATCCACAAAGAAACAGGTTATTGGCCACAAATATCAACATTGTGCAATGCCATCAAAGTCTCCGGACTTGAAACCCATTGAAAACCTGTGGTTTGAATTGAAGAGGGCAGTCCATAAGCGTAGATGACAGATATCAAGATTCTGGAAGGATTCTGTATGGAGGAATAGTCTCGGATCCCTCTCAATGTGTTCTCCAAATCTCATAAAAACATTTTAGAAACAGAGTAGGTGCTGTTATCCTTTCAAGGTGAGCTATTGAAGGTAATGAAAGTAATGAAGGTAATGAATTACCTTTGAGCTATTGAAGGTATTGAAAACAATTCTAACTTGTTTAACAAAATCTCTTTCACTGAGCAATTGTATTAGTATAAAATAATATAATTATTCTGCCCTTGAATTGCGTTCCCATGCAAAACTAGACAGATAGCTAACAACCAAGTCTTCAATAAAACTCCCAAAGTGTGACTTTTCTTGAATGAATATATTGAACTTGTATGTTGTGACACTGCAAAATATAGAAAATAATATACTTCAGTATTCAATTCGACATATTGTAGCTGTACATTGTAATTGCAGGAAAATACAAAGCACGTGCCAAGGTACCATGCATCTGGCATGACGCCAAACCATATAGCTAATTGTTACTCATATGGTAATTGGCTTACTCCTTTTATTACTCTAATAATGTACAACCATCTCTGTAAAATTAACAAAGCATATCACGGTAGAAACAGTAACAAAACTACAGTATTGTATATTTTACCATTTGTTTGCGTGACGCACGAGCAAAGTAATACAGCTAACGGCATACATGAAAGGCAAGGCAATATCTGTGAGTAAATGCAACCAAAATTGATATGTAAGCAACTCAGTAATAAGATTATCATCACTAGCTAAATGCTGGAATCGAACTGACAAACAAATATTTTCCTGAGGCTGAAGCTTGACAAGAAATAACTACACTGAAAGACCTGCACCGTAGCGTTGTTTTTAGCTGCTTCTATGCGTGCAGAACGAATTCTCTACTTCCTGTTTGCGTACCGTCTTTCTAAGTACCAGAAAGCTCCACTAGGGGGCGAATAACACCACGGAACACAATGAAAATCCATTGTAATAAAATGATCTGTCACCTAACAGGATGGCAGCACAATAATTTCCCCATGTTTTTGAGTATACAATATGGCTCAGCATTCATCTTCATCAATGGTGTCAATAATTTCTAACCCCACTGTACATACAGGTAACTGCCAAAATAAAGGAAACACCAACATACTGTAAAGTGTCTTAATCGGGCGATGGGCCACCACGAGCCAGAACAGCTTCAACTCACCTTGGCATAGATTCTGCAAGTGTCTGGAACTCTATTGGGGGGATGTGACACCATTCTTCCACAAGAAATTCAATTTTTGTGGTGGTGGATAACGCCGTCTGAGGGGCCTCTCCAGAATTTTGCACAAGTGTTCAATTTGGTTAAGATCTGATGACTAAGACAGCCATGGCATATGGTTTAAAATATATCATTTTCATGCTAATAAACCATTCAGTGGCCACTCGTGCCTTGTGGACGGAGGCATTGTCATCCTATGGGGGCATAGCCACGGTAGCCAAAATAATGGGCAAAATAATGGCCTGCCCAGCATTTTTATACATGACCCATGTCATGGAATGCTTTGAGGTCAGAATGAAAATGCCAGTCATGTTATTGGAATGATACTCTCAGAATCACTGATCAATCATTTAATGGGGTTCCACTATTATAGGAAAACATGCTTGTATTTATGTTACATCTGTAATAAGTAAGTCTGAGGTGCCATAGAACTCAAAACCGACCTTTCCCAACATGGTATGACTAATAGGGGAAGTTGGAACTTAGGTCCTGGACACATAATACTGTGGGAAATCACACACTATGTACGGTCATGACCTGCTTCTATCCAGGGACATATTACTGAAAGCCATTTGCCTCGAGAATGGGTTTAGAGGACTTTTCCATTCATTTTGACATTTATGCAGTACCTCTGCATTTAGACTCTTAACTTATCCAATCTGAATGTGGAGACAAAGGTGGTAGTTGGGTCAAAAAAGCTAGCATTTGGGTGCGATCAAGGCATCACTGAATAGCATACAGGTTCATGCTATTCTACCTTTAGACCTAAAACAATGATGATCTGCTGCATAACTCAATGCTAGTATGTGAGTAAATAAGCATTTCACGGTAAAGTCTACACTTGTTGTATTCGGCGCATGTGACAACTAAAATTTGATGTAAATTTTATTCAAATTCCATCCATTTTATTCTGCTGCTGGAACATGACAGTCATGACAATCAAGTCTTAATTACATAATTGAAACAGATGTTTTCTTGGGATGTATCCAGTGTTTGGTTGATGCTGCCTCTGGACTGAACTCAGACTTACCCTTCTAAATCCATATGACTTCATTCAACAAAAGCCAAGACCGACAGGTCTGAAGCTGAGGAAGAAACGGTTGTGTAGGATGAATAATGTTTTTGTCACAATCCCTATAATCCTGTAAATGTGTAATGTCAGTGATCAAAGTGATAAAAATTTAGTTAGCAATGCAGGGTATAACTGTGAGGGAAACATTACAATGGTTGGAGGGTGTGAGAAAAAAGACAGAGGGGGGGGGGGGAACACACGACTATGTCAAATTGGCTTCTTACCAAAATACCATATGACAGACCACGTATACACCCCGCACACCTTTATTGACACACACACAAACAAAACAAAACAAAAGCAAAGTCTTATCAGGGTTTGTTGATTAAAAAAAGCTTTTGACTCAGGTTGGCATCAGGGTCTGCTATACAAATTGATGGAAAGCGGTGTTGGGGGGAAAAATATATGACATTATAAAATCACTGTACACCCTACTGTCTACTGTTTGCAGAAGATCTGGTGCTTCTGTCCCTAACCAAAGAGGGCCTACAGCAGCACCTAGATCTTCTGCACAGATTCTGTCAAACTATACCTACCTCGGCCTAAACATCAACATCACAGGTAAGTCCATAAGGGTGCGAACAATCTAAGAGACAAGGCAAGAAGGGCCTTGTACGGCATCAAAATGAACATAAAACTCGACATCCCAACTAGAATCTCGCTAAAAATACTTCAATCAGTTATAGAACCCATTGCCCTCTATGGTTGTGAGGTCTGGGGTCCCCTCAACCAATAATTTACAAAACGGGACAAACAACCAATAGAGATTCTGCCTGCAGAATTCCACAAAAATATACTTTCTATACAATAAAAATTCCCCAAAAATTGATGCAGAGCAGAATTAGGACAATACCCGCTAGATACCCAAATCCAGAAAAGAACTGTTCAATTCTTCAACCCCCTAAAAGGAAGCGATGCCCACACATTCCACTACAAAGGCCTCACCTACAGAGAGATTAACCTAGAGAAGAGTACCCTCAGCCAGTTGGTTCTGGGGCTCTGTTCACAAACACAAACAGACCCCACAGAGCCCCAGGACAACACTACAATTAGACCCAAACAAATTATGAGAAAGCAAAAAGATAACTATTTGACACACTGGAAAGAATCAACTAAAAAACATAGCAAATTGAAATGCTATCTGGCCCTAAACATAGAGTTCATAGCGGCAGAATACCTAACCACTGTGACAGACCCAAAATCAGTGAGCATAGCCTTTCTATTGAGAGAGGAGGCCTTAGTCAGACCTGGTTCCTGAGAGAAGACAGGCTATGCTCACACTGCCCACAAAATGAGGTGGAAACTGAGCACCACTTCCTATTCTCCTGCCAAATGACCACATTTGAAATACCACCAATATTTATCTGTTTATTTATCTTCCCCTACTATTCGTACTACAACTATTTGCACATTGCTAAAACACTGTACATAGCTGACACATTTTTTTTATACCTTTGTGAGAGAGAAAGAGAGAGAGAGAGACTTTCCTGTCTTCTTGTCTGATTCTGTCAAGACTTGTTTCACAGATTCACACTTCTCCAAATTCCCATAACACAAACAAAGCCATCGAGGCTGAATTGCTATTTTAAGTTTATTGATGAACAAAACCTTAAAGCTCCAATGCAGCCATTTCTAATTCAATATCAAATCAAATCTGTGATTTCAAAAAAAATAAACAAAAATGGCTTCATAGCGAAGAGCAATATCTCAATCAAGATTTTTGCTAGGACTGTCTGGGAGTGGTTTGAGTAAGGAGGGGAAAGCTGAAAATTAGCTGTTGTTGGCAGACAGGTTTAGAACTCTTCCACTGGGCACACCGCGTCATATCATCGTGGATGATTGGGTAATATTTGGTTGAGACGTTGACCAATGAGATTACAACCTATATTCACTGCCCTTTTGCCCACCCCTTTGCCATAACTAATATTCTGAGTACCAAACCATCTGCCTCCTGTGTCTGCATCGGGGTCATATCCTGAGCACCAAACCATCTGCCTCCTGTGTCTGCATCGGGGTCATATCCTGAGCACCAAACCATCTGCCTCCTGTGTCTGCATCAGGGTCATATCCTGAGCACCAAACCATCTGCCTCCTGTGTCTGCATCGGGGTCATATCTTGAGATGTGATAAATGACCTATGCATGCTACCTTAAACATGCACACTTGATACGATTACATAAGAACAAATGTATGGTTACAGTAATCTCAAAATGTGAACCATGGATGTGTTACTCATTTTAAGGTTGAGTGTTACGTTAGTCTTAACTTTAGGCTTTTTACAATATTACAAAGTAATTCTGAATTGTGCTTGGTTGACAATGCATACAAATATCAACATTTATTTAAGGAGATCTACGTATATACTGGTTGGATAGTTCCATGTAAACCATGGCTTAATCCCATTCCTTAATTTTTTATTTTTTGGTTGAATTGGAGATGTGAATCAAACATATAATTTGTTAACTTGTAGTTAAGTTAATAGGCTATTTATTGTATTTCAAAAGTGATATTGAATTGTGTTTGGTTGTCAACGCAACCAAATACAGCATTTGAATGAGATTCATCTCCTGCATGGATATTTCCATCTGTGCCACTGACTGAGTCTGTCTTTAATACCAGTTTGTCAGTCTGACTTTAATACCAGTTTGTCAGTCTGACTTTAATACCAGTTTGTCAGTCTGACTTTAATACCAGTTTGTCAGTCTGACTTTAATACCAGTTTGTCAGTCTGACTTTAATACCAGTTTGTCAGTCTGACTTTAATACCAGTTTGTCAGTCTGACTTTAATACCAGTTTGTCTGCAAATGAATAATTGATGTGCTGGATTCTTTTCTCCATCTCAACCAAATACCTAAGTAAAATAATATGACTAAATCAAATCAAATCAAACTTTAAATGCACTTTTAAAAAGTTTGATTTGATTTAATCCAAATCTTTAATTTAGATTTTTAGTTGATGTGGAGCAGTGAATCCAACATATCAAATATTCATTTGTTAATAATTTGTTGAATCCAGACTTAATCAGTGGCACAGATGGGACTATCCAAGCAGAATATACTGTGCATCTCCTTCAAACTTTGATATTTGGTTACGTTGACACGTTGATACTATTACACTTTATGAAGTGCCTACGGTTTCTTTCTGCGTTGAAAGCTTTAGAATAAAACATCAAGGGTCTCCATCATCCCCATTTTTCATTTTAGAATTTTACAACTGATAACCTGTCTAGTGTACACAATTCAACATCACTAAATATCATAATTTTTTTAATCAACCATAGCTTGAAACACTAGGCTTATTGTGTTGTCCATTTTTAGTTGAATTCTGGATTCAATTCAAATATAGCCAATGATGACTTTGCAAATGCTATATAGGCCTAAATAGTCTCATTGATGATATATGACTTATAAAGTATGGTCACATTTTATTTTCTCTGTTAAACCTAAGCTTTGGAATTACTTTGAAAGTAACATTGAATCTATTTCGTTTTCATGTTGAGATCACTCAACAATCATTCTCGCGATAGCACATTGGTAACAGTCAGAAAAATATATATTTGATAAGCAGGGCTTGGTTAAAACACTGGATGGATGACTGAAGGATAGCTCTAGATCATTTCGCCCGTAGGAGGTGCTACCCAATCTATTGTATCTGACGTTGTTTAAAAGGTACAAATTTAAGCATTTTTTGGACAAGGTTTATCTATGTTGAAATTTGGTTACCATGATGACATAATCTTGTGGTTGAAATTTCGCCCTCAAATCACATTACAATACGCTGACAAATTATATTGAAAAAAAATGTTGATTCAACCAGCTTGCGCCCAGTGGGCTATTTTGTATTGGTGACGTCACCCAAAACTCCCTCCCTCTAAAACAGGCTGAAATTTCAGTCGGTCTTTTCTATCCGTTCTTACACTAAAAAGGCATTATTATAATTTAAACAATTTCACAGTATTATTCTAAACTCATAGTGTGGAAATATATATACAGTGCATTTGGAAACTATTCAGACCCCTTAACTTATTCCACTTTTTGTTACCTTACAACCTTATTCTATAATGGATTAAATCGTTTCCCCCCCCCATCATCAATATACACACAATGCTCCATAATGACAAAGCAAAAACAGGTTCTTAGAATACATTTCTTTTAAAATAAAAAATAAAAAACGGAAATATCACATTTACATTAGTATTCAGACCCTTTACTCAGTACTTTGTTGAAGCTACAAGCTTGGCACACCTGTATTTGGGTGTGCCATTCCTCTCTGAAGATCCTCTCAAGCTCTGTCAGGTTGGATGGGGAGCGTCGCTTCACAGCTATGTTCAGGTCTCTCCAAAGATGTTTGATCTGGTTCAAGTCCGGGATCTGGCTGGGCCACTCAAGGACATTCAGACACTTGTCCCGAAGCCACTCCTGCGTTGTCTTGGCTGTGTGCTTTGGGTCGTTGTCCTGTTGAAAGGTGAACCTTCACTCCAGTCTGAGTTCCTGAGCGCTCTGGAGCAGGTTTTAATCAAGGATCTCTCTGTACTTTGCGCCATTCATCTTTCCCTCGGTCCTGACTAGTCTCCCAGTCCTTGCTGCTGAAAAACATCCCCACAGCATGATGTTGCCACCCCCCATGCTTCACCATAGGGATGGTGCCAGGTTTCCTCCAGACGTGACGCTTGGTATTCAGGCCAAAGAGTTCAATCTTGGTTTAATCAGATTAGAGAATATTGTTTCTCATGGTCTGAGAGTCCTTTAGGTGCCTTTTGGCAAACTCCAAGCGGGCTGTCATGTGCCTTTTACTGAGGAGTGGCTTCCGCCTGGCCACTCTATCATAAAGGCTTGATTGGTGGAGTGCTACCGAGAAGATTGTCCTTCTGGAAGGTTCTCCCATCTCCACAGAGGAACTCTAGAGCTCTGTCAGAGTGAACATTGGGTCCTTGGTCCTCTCCCTGACCAAAGCCCTTCTCCCCCGATTGCTCAGTTTGGCCACCGACCAAGCTCTAGGAAGAGTCTTGGTGGTTCCAAACTTCTCTCATTTTAGAATGATGGTGGCCACTGTGTTCTTGGGGACCTTCAATGCTGCAGAAATGTTTTGGTACCCTTCCCCAGATCTGTGCCTTGACACAAACCTGTCGCGGAGCTCTACGGACAATTCCTTTGACCTCATGGATTGTTTTTTGCTCTGACATGCACTGTCAACAGTGGGACCTTATATAGACAGGTGTGTGCCTTTCCAAATCATGTCCAATCAATTGAGTTTACCACAGGTCGACTCCAATCAAGTTGCAAAAACATCTCAAGGATATTCAATGGAAACAGGATGCACCTGAGCTCAATTTCGTGTCTCATGGCAAAGGGTCTGAATACTTATGTAAATAAGGTATTTCTGTTTTTTATATTATATAGATTTGCAAACATTTTCAGAAGGCATTGTAAAACTGGACCTTTAAGACCTACTGTAAGATCAGTGGTGTAAAGTACTTTAGCAAAAATACTTGAAAGTACTATTTAAGTAGTTTGAGGTATCTGTACTTTATGTTACTATTTATATTTTTGACTACATTAACTTTTACTTCACTACAAAATGATGCACTTTTTACTCCATACATTTTCTCTGACACCAAAAAGTACTAGTTACAATTTGAATGCTTAGCAGTACAGGAAAAAGGTCAAATTCACACACTTATCAAGAGAATGTCCCTTGTCATCCCTTCTGCCTCTGATCTGGTGGACTCACTAAACATTAATGCTTCCTTTGTAAATTATGTCTGTGTTGTAGTTGGCCCTAACTTTAAAACAAAAAAACAAAAAAAAAAAGGAAATAGTGCCGTCTGGTTTGCTAAATATAAGGATTTTGATGTATAGCATTTACTTTTACTTTGTACTTTCTCTCAAGTATGACAATTCAGTACTTCTCCCACCACTGTACTAAAGTACATTTAAATATGATACTTATAGACTTTTACTCAAGTAGTATTTTACTGGGTTACTTTCACTTTTACTTGAGTCATTTTATACTAAGGTATCTTTACTTTTACTCAACTATGACATTTCTGTCATTCTGTCATTTTATATTAAGGTATCTTTACTTTTACTCAAGTATGACAATGATACCTCTGTGTGAGAGCCATTTGGTGCTGTGCCAGAGACTGGGGAAATAGGCTCAATTGTAAGACAAATCTCATGTACCCTTGTGAAAGACGCAGACAATTAGACACACAGGTCAGAGGATCAATATAAGAGAGACTAATCCCCACCGCCCTCACCTCTCACTCACACACCCAAGTTGTACTCTTTCTCCATATCTTCAAAAAAATCTCCACCTCTCAAACATGTGCCCCGAACTCCCTCCACACACACACACACACACACACACACACACACACACACGCATATGTGCACGCTTGCACATGCAACCTAACAGATGCCTCGTCTCTGGTGTATTGTATTTGTAAGAAAACTCGGGTGTGGGCGTCTGCAAAACAGCTCTGCACCTGAGTCAGAATCCATCTCGGCTCGAGTCGCCAGCAGCGAATGTGGTGAAAAAGAGCAGAGAAGAGAATCACACCAAGCCCACTCTCTCTGGAATACTTTGTCTGCATCCCAAATGGCATATAATAGGGTGTCATTTCGGACACAGCCTGTGTCTCTCTGCTCCATTGATGCTGCCCTTATTTTCTCGCCCCCATTACATGTTTGCTGTAAGAACTATTGCCCTCCTCTGTAGCATGGTGTACTACAGGATTCATAATGCTCTGTAACTATAGCCAGTTGTATCTTACTAAACATGTTCCCCAAAGCTATGGTGTCCCGTCTTATTCTTGAGGGCCCAGCGTTGCCTAGCAACCAAGACACAGTAGGCTTATGATGCTGCTGGGCTTCCTCCCCACTTAGCTAGCATGCATTACAACATCGTCCATGTGCCAGGGAAGAATCTCATCACTACAGATATGCTGTCGTGGGCACCACTGGGTGACCTACCATTCACCAACAACCTACAACTGGGGCACGCAGAGGCCAAATTGAGCATGTCTATCTCACACTTTGGAATAATGCAGAGGGCTCCATATATGTTGACATGCCTGGTTGACGGTAGGTGAGGGTCCTGTATAAACACAAACTCTCTTCCTTGACAACTTCCTTCACAACAGCTCTGCGCTGCTCTAGGCGCAAGAAGAACGAATGACCTGACTTCTGCAGAGGCCATATCACCGTAAATGCTGCATGGCCAATGCAGATGGCGTGTAGAGACCATGTAGCGCCGGTACGGGGATATCGGTGAACACATGCCGTGGTCAAGGCTGCGACAGCGTCAGTGAAATGAGTGGAATTTAGGAATTTAAAAGCGCATATCAGGCCGATAGCCTAATGCTGCTTAGGTAGATTGATGAGTTTTAGTTTTAAAAAACGATCTCTTCACAGAAGCGACAGTTACAGGATGGTAAAACAGCTTGATTGCCATAGAAACATCAGGGAAACTGGGCAGAAGGGAGTGGTGCTTCAAATACATCAACATATTTAATTGAGCCTCTCATTCTCATTAATTGCTGGCCTCAACACATTACGGAAATAAATGAACTGTATGGAAAGCTCTGGGGGCAGGTCGCCTGGATACTGGACAGCCAACAAATTGGCAGATGCGAACAGATTATCATCTTCAACGGACAACGGGTCTTATGCTTGAACAAAAAAAAGCGTTTTGCCATTTCGTTCATACTGGTGAATCGGCATTTGAGTTGTGTGCAGCGCAATGGACATATCAAATCAAATCAAATCACATTTATTTATATAGCCCTTCGTACATCAGCTGATATCTCAAAGTGCTGTACAGAAACCCAGCCTAAAACCCCAAACAGCAAGCAATGCAGGTGTAGAAGCACGGTGGCTAGGAAAAACTCCCTAGAAAGGCCAAAACCTAGGAAGAAACCTAGAGAGGAACCAGGCTATGTGGGGTGGCCTGTCCTCTTCTGGCTGTGCCGGGTGGAGATTATAACAGAACATGGCCAAGATGTTCAAATGTTCATAAATGACCAGCAGGGTCAGATAATAATAAATATAACACAACATATAACGCACAATATCTCTGGAAACTCATTGGCCACACACTTGTTGATTCGAATCAATGTTGTTTCCACATCATTTCAATGACATTTCGCAGAACCAATTTGGGATAGACGTTGAACGTCTGTGTCCAGTGAGGAGACTGTCTGGGTTGGTAATAGTCTACTCAGTGTAGAAAACAGTCGATCCTGCACCCTGGACCTACAGGTGGTGGTGAAAACATTTGCACACAAAAAAGGACACCAGGGGAGTCTCTCAAGTTTGATTAAATGTACCTTGAATATTTGCACGTTTGTGTAGGCTATTACAAAACCCGCTAAGTTCAACAATAAATATTTTCTGAATTTATCCTCAAGCCGACTACTTTTTTCTTAATTGTTAGGCTAATTGATGTCATTTTTATACTTAAAAAAAAATGAATCCTAGCTATAGATACTACACTGCATAATAAAACATTCCTTATTAAGCTAGTGTTTTGAGGGTGGACTGGCTGTATGATTTTAAATTAATAGGCTGGTTTTATGCACTACAACTTTCTATCCAAGCTGAAAGAGAGCAGAGGACGGTTATGTTCAGGTAGCTTATACAGGACAGTTGCATATTCGCAAAAAAAATCTATTGGTAGCTGATTAGTATGATGTTGCATCTAACATTAATTTCACAACCTGCAATGTTTGAATTTCCAACTTTAATTACTGGACAAGTAATTACATTATTGCCACCAGCCAGCAGTCAAAAAATGGCAGCATTTGCGACACCCTGTATAGCTTCGTGAAATGTTAGGCTTAACAAGACGACCAGAAATTACGACCAAATAGGCCTATCGATAAACATGTATCCATAGTTAAAGCAAAGCTCTACATGCCCTGACACCACAGAGAGCCTATCATAGATTCGATAGGATTGCAGCAACGTAGACATGTCGCAATTTCAGCAACATGGACAGCAATTGGTAGTCTATGCTTTGTGAGTTGCTGTCTGGCTGACGAATTAAAAAAAATATAGGGGCTGACAGCTGATGATGGAAAATAAGGAAATAAATTACATCAGAAACCCTTGCATGCCATACGGTATTTACCACTGAAGTAGGTACTGTAGACATTTAAAAATGATTGATCGTTTGGCTGTCGTATTGTGATGATGCTTTAACTATTACATCAAGGAAATGTTTAATCAATTGAATGAAATTGAATTTTGTAAAATTATTCTATGAATTGGGTCTGCATTTCCAAGGAATATCATGCTACCTTCCATTACCGAAGCCCCTGATGAGATTATTTCAGAATAAGCAAAATGAGGACATGCTTTACAAATACATCGCCATGAGGAATCTTCTTCTGCAGGCTGCTTGAGCAATAATCAATCAAATCAATCAAATCAAATGTTATTAGTCAGATGCGCCGAATACAACAGACCTTACAGTGAAATGTTTACTGACGATCCCCTAACCAACAATGCAGTTTAAAAAAAATACGGATAAGAATAAGAAATAAAAGTAACAAGTGATTAAAGGGCAGCAGTAAAATAACAATAGCGAGACTACCCGGTACAGAGTCAATGTGCGGGGGCACCGGTTAGTTGAGGTAATGTGTGCATGGAGGTAGAGTTATTAAAGTGACTATGCATAGATGATAACAACAGAGAGTAGCAGCGGTGTAAAAGAGTGGGAGGGGGCAAGGCAAATAGTCTGGGTAGCCATTTGATTAGGTGTTCAGGAATCTTATGGCTTGGAGGTAGAAGCTGTTTAGAAGCCTCTTGGACCTAGACTTGGCGCTCCAGTACTGCTTGCCATGCGGTAGCAGAGAGAATAGTCTATGACTAGGGTGAGAAGTTTTAGGGCCTTCCTCTGACACCGCCTGGTATAGAGGTCCTGGATGGCAGGAGCTTGGCCCCAGTGATGTACTTGGTGGTCGGAGGCCGAGCAGTTGCCATACCAGGCAGTGCTCTCAATGGAGCAGCTGTAGAACCTTTTGATGATCTGAGGACCCATGCCAAAACTTTTCAGTCTCCTGAGAGGGAATAGGTTTTGTTGTGCCCTCTTCATGACTGTCATGGTGTGCTTGGACCACGTTAGTTTGTTGGTGATGTGGAAACCAAGGAACTTGAAGCTCTCAACCTGCTCCACTGCAGCCCCGTCGATGAGAATGCTCTGTGCTCTTTTTCCTGTAGTCCACAATCATCTCCTTTGTTTTTGATCACGTTGAGGGAGAGGTTGTTGTCCTAGCACCACACGGCCAGGTCTCTGACCTCCTCCCTATAGGCTGTATTGTTGTTGTTGGTGATCAGGCATACCACTGCTTTGTCATCGGCGAACTTAATGATGGTGTTGGAGTCGTTCCTGGCTGTGCAGTCATGAGTGAACAGGAAGTAGAGGAGGGGACTGAGCACGCACCCCTGAGAGGCCCCTGTGTTGAGGATCAGCGTGGCAGATGTGTTGTTACCTACCCTACCAACTGGGGGGGCGGCCCGTCAGGAAGTCCACGATCCAGTTGCAGAGGGAGTTGTTTCGTCCCAGGGTCATTAGCTTATCGATGAGCTTTGAGGGCACTATGGTGTTGAACGCTGAGCTGTAGTCAATGAATAGCATTCTCACATAAGTGTTCCTTTTGTCCAAGTGGGAAAGGGCAGTGTGGAGTGCAATAGAGATTGCATCATCTGTGGATCTGTTGGGGCGGTATGCAAATTGGAGTGGGTCTAGGGTTTCTGGGATAATGGTGTTGATGTGAGCCATGACAAAGCCTTTCAAAGCACTTCATGGCTGCAAATGGGAGTGCTACGGGTCGGTAGTCATTTAGGCAGGTTACCTTAGTGTTCTTGGGCACAGGCACTATGGTGGTCTGCTTAAACATGTTGGTATTACAAACTCGGACAGGGAGAGGTTGAAAATGTCAGTGAAGACACTTGCCAGTTGGTCTGTGCATGCCTGCGACACGTTCTGGTAATCCGTCTGGCCCTGCGGCCTTGTGAATGTTGAACTGTTTAAAGGTCTTACTCATATCGGCTGCGGAGAGCGTGATCACACAGTCATCTGGAACAGCTGGTGCTCACATGCATGTTTCAGTGTTATTTGCCTCGAAGCGAGCATAGAAGTAGTTTAGCTCGTCTGGTAGGCTCATGTCACTGGGCAGCTCTCGGCTGTGCTTCCCTTTGTAGTCTTTAATGGTTTGCAAACCCTGCCACATCCGACGAGCAACAGAGCCGGTGTAGTATGATTTGATCTTCGTTCTGTATTGACGCTTTGCCTGTTTGATGGTTTGTCGGAGGGCATAGCGGAATTTCTTATAAGCTTCTGGGTTAGAGTCCCGCTCCTTGAAAGTGGCAGCTCTAGCCTTTAGCTCAGTGTGGATGTTGCCTGTAATCCATTGCTTCTGGTTGGGGTTTGTACGTACGGTCACTGCGGGGACGATGTCATCCATGCACTTATTGATGAAGCCAGTGACTGATGTGGTGTACTCCTCAATGCCATCGGAGGAATCCCAGAACATATTCTAGACTGTGTTAGCAAAACAGTCCTGTAGCTTAGCATCTGCTTCATCTGATCACTTTTTAATTGATCAAGTCACTGGTGTTTCCTGCTTTAATGTTTGCTTGTAAGCAGGAATCAGGAGGATAAAATTATGGTCAGATTTGCCAATTGGAGGGCGAGGGAGAGCTTTGTATGCGTCTTTGTGTGTGGAGTAAAGGTGGTCCAATGTTTTTTTTTACTCTGGGTGCACGTTTAACATGCTGATATAAATTTTGTAAAACGTATTTAAGTTTCCCTGCATTAAAGTCCCCGGCTAGTGGAAGCGCCGCCTCTGGGTGAGCGTTTTTTTGTTTGCTTATGGAGGAATACAGCTCATTCAATGCTGTCTTAGTGCCAGCCTCTGACTGTGGTGGTATGTAAACAGCTCCAAAAATACAGATGAAAACTCTCTAGGTAGATAGTGTGGCCTACAGCTTATCATGAGATACTCTACCTCAAGCGAGCAATGGCTCAAGACTTCCTTAGATATCATGCACCAGCTGTTATTTTCAAAAATACATATGCCGCCGCCCTTTGTCTTACCAGAATCCGCTGTTCTATCCTGCCGGTGCAGCGTATAACCAGCCAGCTGTATGTTGATAGTGTCGTCATTCAGCCACGACTCCGTGAAGCATAAGATATTACAGTTTTGAATGCCCCGTTGGTAGTTTAATCTTCCGCGTGGGTCATCTATTTTATTGTTCAAAGTTTGTACGTTTGCTAGCAGAATGGAAGGAAGTGGGGGTTATTCGAATTCTCAGAAAGCAGTCCGCCCTCCGGCCCCTTTTTCTCCGCCTCCCCTTCACGCAAATCCTGTGGATCTGGGCCTGTTCCCGAGAAAGCAGTGTATCGTTTGCGTCGGGCTCGTCAGACTCGTTAAAGAAAAAAAAGGATTCTGCCAGTCCGTGTTGAGTAATCGCAGTCCTGATGTCCAGAAGTTATTTTCGGTCATAAGAGACGGTAGCGGCAACATTATGTACAAAATAAGTTACAAAATAAGTTAAAAACAACACAAATAAACAGAAAAAAAACACAATCGTTTGGGGGCACGTAAAACGTCTGCCTTCTTCTCCAGCGCCATTTTATTACATCAATCTTTAGCCACCCATCTGTTGGAAAGATACTGAAGGGAGGGAAATGGAGTTTGTGCATACTGAGAGTATCCTAATAATTGTGGTGCTTGAAGCAGAGCCACTAGGACTAAAATAAAACAAGTGCTCTCAGATAATCCATCCTAGCTAAAAATACGCCTTTTCATATGGGGGTGGGACTCACTCCACTGCATCTTCGACTGCTCTCTGTTCTGCTGCTATGGAAGCACCATGGTTTCATAAGCCAGTCCCTAGTTGCATGTGTCATATTCTTTAATGTTCCATGCACATGTGTATATATAGTAATTTTCACATGCATACACAGAAATAACCAAGGAAGAATCACATACTGTAAGCAAGTTATACACACAGCAACAATAATAATAATATTTGTTTTGAAACATGGACACGCATGTATGTATGTGATGAAATGAAGGCAAACAAGTTCAAATACTTTCCTACAGAATATAATATTGATGAGGAATGCTCAATGTTTTGCTTGAGAATGAATAATTAATGATACATTCTAAATACTTCATGATGAGGATTTCCCCCCTGTACTTGCTACCTAGCAACTGCAAACGGCATCTGAATTGAATTATGTTCTCAGAGTAATGCATGGACCCGGAATTATAGGCCTCAATTTGAATTCAACAGTTATTGTAAATGTTTTAAGAACCGAAATATTCATTTCAATATTAGCTTAGGCATTTTCCTTGCTACAGAGATTCACTTTACAGTACCACTGTAGGGCATCCCAGGCTCTGCACATGGCTATTCATTTCATATGAGCCAACACTGACTTTGCCTGTCATGAAATATGATCATGTTGACTTCCATATTTTATGAGTTTACCTGATTGTGCTCTTGATCTCAGCCGGTGAATGTGAAAGCAGGATGGTATATCCATATCATTACATATAGAACTCTTAATATTCTATTTCCGTGTAGAACAGAGTCATTTAACAGGACATCTGTGGCTATTTCTCCCCACTTATCTCTGTCTCTGGATGAAATGGCCTGACATTGCTGTGAAATGCTGTTGAGGCCTTTTTGAGCTGCTTTTGCTCAAAGAAGCCCCCAGGCCCTTGTGCTGTTACTGTATAATGAATATTTAAAGAGTCCCTGTTCTGTATTGTGCTTGATTAGATCCCCTGGTTGTAAGGTGTAATGTGCTCTACATCAAATCAAATCAAATTGTATTTGTCACATACACGTGTTTAGCAGACATGATTGCGGCTGTAGCGAAATGCTTGTAATAGTCTTCTGCTCAACTGCTGCACACAGCTTAGTACATTTTTCCTGGGCTCTTGACTTTTCACTAATACTGTTGTTGCACATTTTGCTCTGTCTCTGTCTCTTCTATGTCTCTCTCTCTCTCTCTCTCTCTCTCTCTCTCTCTCCGTCACTCAAGTATTGCATACATTTACATCTTAAGACATAACGCAGTGCAAGAAAATACCAGATCTTCTTGTTAAAAGTGAGTAATGTACCTAGGCTTTAGCTCAGCGGGCTAACACAGTCTTGAGGCCAGGAGAAGAACCTGGTTTAAACCCGGTTGGTTTCAGACAGTCCATGCGCTGTTGTCATATAGAGATCACCTTGCCATGACTAGTCAGACTCCTGAGGCCCTCTGTCTCTCAAAAAGATGTTCACGCAACACAAGTATCTCATAAATAATAGATGACTGATGGTTTAGTCTAGTTCTATACTGGTATGGAAGGATGGGGTATCCACTGGGCACAGATATCAGTTTGACGTCTAGTGGTTTACACGTGATTGAGTTGTCAACTAACATGAATTGAACGTGAAAAAAACCAACATATTTACCATATCACTGGATTTATGTTAAAAGATGACATTTCCTTATGTTGATGACTTTTTTCACGTTGATTCCACGTTGATTCAACATCATCACATTACATGTTTTGTTTGAAATAACATGGAAACAATGTTGATTCAACCAGTTGTTGCGCAGTGGGTAGCTTCTTTCACTTCTGGGCTAAAGCACTTACAAAATAGACTTAGCCCTACGTGTATAGAAACCTTAATTCACCTCACCTACATAATTATTTTATGCTATTAAATGAAAAAGAAGAAGCAGCATTCACACAGCGTCCACTTTGGTTAACTGCTGGAGCCTAAACCTCTCTAACCTTTTATCCACAGGGAGCTAATTCAATAAATATAGGGCATTGGTCAAAAGAAGTCCACTATAGTCAAGTAAATAGGGTTCGATTTAGGACGCAGCCAAACATTTTTTTTTCGAATAGAAGGACTAACCCTACTGTTATTGTAGCTTTCTACTACTGCGGAAAGTGATGCTGACCTAAAGAAGACCTGCGTTGTTCATCACTATGTTGTTTGGGCAATGGCTATTCACTGGAGAAGAATGGAGTCAATAAGTGAATGGACCTTGGACAATATAGATACATTATATGTTGATGAGGGGAAGCCCACAATATTGTTTTGGCTGTTTTGAGCAATGGGGAGCTTTAAGAAGATACTGTGCTCTGACCCTGTGCTCTGTCTGTAGCCTACACATCAGCTATGAATTGCAGTGGCTTGTATTTCGATGTACAGTAGGTCATAATCTTAATTACAAAATGATGTCTCTTAGATATTTCACTATCACATTTGAATCATTTGTGGGTGTACTTATAACTGGAAGGTCAGTCTCAAACGAGAATGTAAATATTGAGAAAATAGATGTGACAATCATGATGCTGTACCAACCATTCTCAATATATGAATCAAACATCTGGGCCTGTATTCATAAAGCGTCGTAGGAGTGCTGATCCAATCTAGGATCAGTTTTGCCCCTCAGATCGTAATGAATGCAATTATATGGACAGGGGAGACCTGTTCCTTGATCAGCACTTCTACTCTGAGGAGCTCGATATGGATTCATCAACCATCAGAAAAGTAGAACTTGTTTGTCTCCTAGCTGACTGTCACGCCCTGACCTTAGAGAGCCTTTAAATGTCCCTATTTGGTTTGGTCAGGGTGTGATGTGGGTGGGCACTCTATGTGTTGTATTTCTTTGTCTTTGGCCATGTGTGTGGTTCCCAATCAGAGGCAGCTGTCTATCTTTGTCTCTGATTAAGAATCATACCCAGGTAGCCTTTTTTCCCACCTATGTTGTGGGATCTTGTCCTTGTATTGTTGCTGTTGAGCCCTACAAGGCTGTACGTTTCGTTGCTTCTCTCTTTCTTGTTTTTGTGGTTATCATTAAAGAATATGATTAACCTACCCCCACGCTGCATCTTCGTCTAATTCCATCAACGACGCTCGTCACAGAAGATCCCACCACAAAAAGACCAAGCAGCGTTTTCTGGAGGAGTGGACATGGGAGGAGATACTGGAAGGCAAGGGACCCTGGGCTCAGGCTGGAGAATATCGCCGTCCTAAGGAGGAAATGGAAGCAGCAAAAGCGGAACGGCGAAGATACGAGGAGTTGGCACGACAAAGCATGCACGAGAGGCAGCCTGTTAGTTGAGAATTATCTGTTAATTGAACGATTCGAATATTCCGCCCAGAAACATATAATTGTATGGAATTGATTAGAATGTATAAAATCATAATCAATAAATGTGTAGTCCTAGTCAGAATCAGGGTAAAACAATATGTCTTTATGGTATTTTAAACACAGACTGTCTGAGCTTGGTGCCGACCTGACTAGAGATTTGGGAGAGAACGGGGAGTACATCTCAAGGACAAGGTCACTAATCTCTGTCGGCTGGGTAGTGAGCCTGTGTGTGCGTAGCAGGACATTGTGTGCGTCTGTTTGTGTGTATGTGTGTGCGTATGGTTGTGTGAATTTGTGGGCGTGGGGTTGTGTGTATGTGGGGTTGTGTGTATGTGTGTGCGTATGGTTGTGCGTATGGTTGTGTGTGCGTATGGTTGTGTGTATGTGTGTGCGTATGGTTGTGTGTATGTGTGTGCGTATGGTTGTGTGAATGTGTGGGCGTGAGAAGTCAGTATAAAATGAATTGTTTTGTATTCTTGACTTCAGAACGTTCCCGTGAATAAACCTTTTGACCATTTAGCTGGGCCTCCGTCGGTTTCATTCCACCAGGATCTTACAAATTCTGGTTTGCAGACTGAGAGTAATATAATTAAATTGGGTTATGTACCTTGAGAACATAATTCTCTTATCACAGCCCCCACATTTTTTTGGGGGGGCACACGGGGCGATTGGCGGAGTCAGGTTATAGACCTGAGCCAACTCCCCGTGCTTACCGTGGGGAGTGTGACTAGTCAGGCCCCATGTTATGCGGCTCTGCCCAGTGTGTCTCCGGTGCGCATGCACAGCCCAGTGCGCTACATTCCAGCTCCTCGCATTTGTCGAGCTAGAGTGGGCATTCAGCCAGGACGGATTGTGCCGGCTCAGCGTCTCCGTGAGTCTCCACAGCCCAGTATGTCCTGTGCCAGCGCCCCGCAGTTGCCGGGCTAGGGCGAGCATCCAGCCAGTTCAGGGCCTGCAGCGAGGTTCCCCAGCCCGGGGCCTGCAACGAGGGTCCCCCCCGGGGCCTGCAGAGAGGGTCGCCAGTCCGGGGTCGGCGACGACGGTCCCCGCACCAGAGGCTCCACCAAAGTGGGGGGAGCCAGAGGTGGTGCGGGGTCTGCGTCCTTAGAGAGCCTTTTTATATCTCTATTTGGTTTGGTCAGGGTGTGATGTGGGTGGGCATTCTATGTGTTGTATTGCTTTGTGTTTGGCCGAGTGTGGTTCCCAATCAGAGGCAGCTGTCTATCGTTGTCTCTGATTGGGAATCATACTTAGGTAGCCTTTTTTCACACCTATGTTGTGGGATCTTGTCCTTGTATTGTTGCTGTTGAGCCCTACAAGGCTGTACGTTTCGCTCTTTCTTGTTTTTGTGGTTATTATTAAAGAATATGATTAACCTATCCCACGCTGCATCTTGGTCTAATTCCACCAACGACGATCGTCACACTGACAAAATGACTGAAAGAGTTCTTTTAGTTCTGTTTATACAAACCCTGTGATGGGCAGTGTGGTCGTGTTGCGCAGAAAATCTGCTTAATTGGTCAGCTCAAATTTGAAATGGACCATTCTTTTGGTTTCTCTCTCTGACCTATTTTTCTTGCCTGGAATTTATTTTTAAGCAAGGAAGTGGTGAAATGGTGAAATGATCTTAATTAGGGTAGGAACTTGGCGCGTTCAGGGGTTGGCTTACAGGGTGGAAAGAGAACTAGAACGTGGGTGACTCTGACAGCCTTCTCATCACGGCAAATGGCGGCTACATTAAATTATGGGGCTACTTGTCAGACGGAATGAATCACTCTGTATCTGTAATGTACAACACTGTCGAGCCAAGAGAAAATGCATACCATGCCATTTCTTTTTGGGCCTAATCATTTAGATTTAGATTTGGTTTGTTTAACTTTCTATTTTACCATCACGAATAGGACAAAACAGCACAGTCGGACTTTTGATGGATTGATTTGTCAAAATGAAAAGAAAGTAAGGTACGTTCCTGAAAGAGATCTTCACCTCACACTTGCAAACATCCACTATTATCTGAATATGGTGTGGCTAACGATTAACCCAGAGGGGACTGTCACTGAGAAAATCACAGATATTTGACTGCATACATTATCTAATTGATCGGTGGGCTATGTCGATGTCTGTCCGGACACCTGCAATGGTGGTGCCTGTTGGAGACAGGATAGCTAGGAGCCTTCCAGTGAGCCTGACTTTCTATGGTAACAGGAAGGATGAACTCCTTAGGGCAGCAGCTTGACTCACCATCTGAATCAACACACGGGTCAAAAAAATTCAGGTCTAGTCTAGTCGGTGTGAAAACAGTTTGACATTATTTGAGTTCGTACCCATGAGATTCAAATGAATTTGTCTGGGTTGTTGTTGCCAATATGGATGACAATATAAACCAAATAAATAAACCCATCAATGCACAAAGGAAAGATTTCAATTCAACAATGGGCATCATCTATTTCCCTTCTTTCCTGACATGACAGATATGGCTTTGGACAACTAACCCCTCAAGGACAAAAGAGCAGCACAGTTATCTCAGCCTAGCATTTGATCCTGCTGCCTTCATATCACGTCGGCTGATAGAGGTAGACAGACCGCATCAAAACAGATTTGGACAAAGGGACAGAAGTCCAGAACCAAATCACGATGACTTGAAAACATCAACTGCATCTCTGCCGGACAAACATTGGTGGTGATAAGTAATTAAACGTGGTGGTAGGGGCCATTTTAGCAGTATCCTCTGTAGGCTGAAATGATTCAGTCTGACTTTGCTCCAAATATGCTAACCATCTGTTCCCTTTTAATCCAGTGCTCCAATCCTTAGCTCATGTTTAATTTATCTGCGCTAATTACATCATCAGCATACACAAAAGCCTCCCTGCAAACCAGGCAAACAGTGAAGGCAATGGAGGTGACCCCTCCTTCCCTAGCCCTGTTAGATGCTCTTTTATAGATGTCTGCATGTTTAGCAAAGCAGAATAATTATTTCACTCCTACCTTTTCTATTATTTCCCACATGTAGAGGATCTTCATTTGACCAGTATTGTCGCAGGCAAAATATTCCTAAACTTTTAGTCCATAACCTTGCTTGATCTGGAGATAGGCTATTAGCTGGCCAAAATTAGAATACATGAAAAGTGCAATGCTGGTAATATAACCCTCTCTGCAGGTTTTCAGTGAATTTATGTAAACCATGAAGCTCATCTGCATGTATTGCGGTACAGGAAAAATCTCAGGAACAAAAGAGTGATCAAATTAAGATCCTACACGTGTAATATTGTCCCTTGGTAATTTTGTCTTAATTTGTTCAATGTGTCCTCCTCTATAATTGTCACCATGACACTCTATGACACTGAGTAAGCATTCAGTACATAGCACACATATCAATGATTTGACTGTATTAGTGGAGTATTTATTTTCTATTTAAATCTTCTGTATGGGAAGTCAAGTGTGACTCACTCTGATATGATTATTCCCCTGAGGAAAGTGGATTCTAATGAGAGGAGAACATATGGAAGTGGAATATGTAATGGGCTTCTCTCTGTCTCTCCCTTTCACGCGCATGGATGCACGCACGTACACCCTCACACATACAGACCCCTACTTGAATGAATCAGCCACAGGCCAAATTATCCTGATGGACTTTTACAGTAGGCTATGTTTCAACAACATTCTGCCTCTGGCACCCACAGTAACAGAGTAAGTGACATGTTACTAATTATAAACTGGGTGGTTGGAGCCCTGAATGCTGATTGGTTGACAGCTGTGGTATATCAGACCGTATAGCAGGGGTATGGCAAAACATTTATTTTTACTGCTCTAATTACATTGGTAACCAGTTTATAATAGCAATAAGGCGCCTTAGGGGTTTGTGATATGTGGCCAGTATATCAAGGGCTGTGTCCAGGCACTCCGCATTGCGTCGTATATAAGAACAGCTGTTATCTTCGTCTGTGATCAGCTCTAAACTAGAAGCAGGAGATAGGCATCACCAAACAGAGAGGTGGAAATTGCATGGGGAAGAAATGAATAAGGGGCCCAACTCACATTCGCACCTGGCTAAGTGCTTGAGGTCAACACAAAAGTTCAATGTAAGCCTACAACGTAGTGGGTAGTCAAAAGCAGTACACTATAAAGGGAATAGGGTGCCATTTGCGACACTGGCAAACACTCAAATTGCTGGAACAGCTACTGCTGCAGTTCCAGTAACATTGAAGCACACTGTTCTAACTCAAGTAGTGGAGATCCTCACTATAATTTCATTGTAAAACATTGTAAAATATACGCTCCCAACAGTATTGTATGTAATAGCTACAGCAATAGTCTGTATATAATTGCATGCACCTCATTTCAGTGGTACCCCTCTGCATGTTGAAACTCAAACGAATCCAGTAATCCGAGCCAAACTAATCTTTTTAATTTATCTTCTAATGATTGCTACAGTTGTAGGATCTTAGTCTGATCACTCTTTTGTTGCTGAGAATTGTCAATGCAAACTTGTAGTTTATTCAAGGTTTAAAAAGACTTATATAGTTTGTAATTTACACTTTAAAATGTCAGACATGATTTGCCCTAATGAAAAATATATCAACCCTGACAAAATATGTCCATTAATTACAACCCACATAATAATTCACATTTCCTGTTGTTGCAGGATTATTTTCCTGCTGTAGCAAACTGGATCAAATTAAGAAACTACATCTGTACTCTCATCAAAACATATTTTAATATATACAGTCAGGTCCAAAAATATTGGTTATATTGTATGCTCAATTTTTTTTTTATTACAATTCTATTATTTGAAACTAATACACAGAGAAATGTATTTGTTCAATACATTTTTTTTCTTTCTCAAAAAGATTGGGGTCAAAATTGTTTGCACCCCTGTTTTCAATACCTTTCAACAACTCATCCTCCGAGGATAAAAGCACGGAGCCTTTTTTCTAAAATGTTACCAGTTTCACGAAGTTAGGCACATGTCACACTTCCCCACTTCACAGGAGAGGAATTTGAATGTCATTTTTTATTTTTGATCAAAATGCCTTCTGGAACATGTGAACATGTGCCTTAATAACAAACTTGTATGCCATCTGTAAATACGAATAAAACATTTAAATTACGAGCCTAGTTGGTTTATCCACGGAAAAAGGCAAGAACCTTCACACTAGCCACGATTGACTGATATGATGACTGGGCTGGACATGCCAAGAGATGAGTTTGGATTGGTCTGCTATGTAGCATGCTTCTGTACATAAAATAAGCTGCTCAGTATGTGTAAATAATCCTTGCTACTGCAGCTTTTTTGAAAGACATAACTTTAGCCATGGAGAACTGCAAAGTGTTGCTACTTGTCTCAACAACATTGCTACCCTGCATTTATCAGGCACTATCGACAAAGATCAGTGGGAAAAAGTTGTGATGGACTACTTTCTGCACACGGACAGTGTGAACTGGAATGACTTTAAACAACGGGCCAAACAAGCTGTAGCTTCAAACATTACGGAAACGACACAAGACGCCTTACTTAGTTAACATGGTTCCAGTCCGCCGTGAAATGTTCATCCGTAAGAGTGTAGATACAGTTTCAGATATTATATGTTTCTAATTTTGTCAGAAAGTCATTTTCGTTGCATGTTAAAGCGTACTATTAGCCAGCTAGCGAAAGTTAGCTTGCTGTCTCGCTAGCTAATGTTACGTGTATGATCTGTGTAGTAATGTTATTCATATCTCAGAAATCCATTTGCATTGCTAGTTATAGCCTAATGTTATCTGGCTAGCTAACGTTGAACCTAGTTGGTTAGCTTTAGCTACCTGAAGATTCATACTACCGCATTTCATGGTGGCTAGCTATGACAATCCGTTTGTCCTGTAAGGGTTGGGATTATGGTTAATTGTTTAGCTAACTAGCTAGCTAGCTACATGTCTAAACAGAAGACTTCACTTCGCCAGAGGATTACATGACCCATCAAGTTAGCCAGGTGTGTCTGGGGGTGATTACGGCATTTCTTTCACATGACCCATCAATTTAGACAAGTGTGTCTGGGGAGGAATCATCTAACAATTATAAAATATTTATAAAAACACCTTCATTAGGAAATGCATCAGCGACGTTGTCCCCACAGTGAAGGTTTGCTGCTTTCCCAATCAAAAGCCCTGGATTAACACAGAGATTGGTGCTTAAACTAAAGGACAGGGCTACCACACACAGGGCTATCGCTGACAACTCTGAGGCCATAGCTGAGGACAGGAACAAGAACAGTATGTTCTGCTATGATCTCCGCAGAGTCATCAAATCAGCAAAAGGACAATATAAGAATAAGGTGGAATCATATTACACCGGCTCTGACGCCTGCCCGGGTGTGACAGGGGCTACCGTCCATTACGGATTACAAAGGAAGACCCAGCCTTGATCTCCCCCACGGTGCCTCTCTACCAGACCAACACAATGCATTTGACGCACGCTTTGACAATAACAACTTTGTGCCAGGTGTGAGGGCCGTCACCGACCCAGAGGACTGAGTGATCTCGGTCTCTGAGGCCGACGTGAGTAAGGTCTTTTTAATCAGGTCAACACCTGCAAGGTCGCGGAGCCCAACTGTATTCCAGGGGGCGTTCTCAGAGTATGTGCAGAACAGCTGGCAGGCATTTTAACGGTCATTTTCAACCTCTCCTTGTCCCAGTCTGTAATCCCCACGTTTTAAGATGACCACATCATGCCACAATGACTACTGCCCTGTATCAGTGCTTTGAGAGGCTGGTTATGGCACACATCAACTCCATCATCCCAGACACCCTAGACCCACTCCAATTTGCATACCGCCCCAACAGATCCATAGATGATGCAATCTGAATTGCACTCCACACGGCCTTCGTCTACCTAGATAAGAGGAATACATTAGTCAGAATTCTGTTCATTGACTACAGCTCAACACCATTTTCCCCTCCAAGCTCATCACCAACCTTAGGACCCTGTGACTGAACACCTCCCTCTGCAACTGGATCCTGGACTTCCTGATGGGCTGACCCGAGGGGGTGAGGTTAGGCAACATCCCCTCCGCTACGCTGATCTTCAATACGGGTGTATGCTTAGTTCCCTCCCTTACTCCCTGTTAACCGACGACTGAGTGGCCATGCACGACTCCGACACCATCGTCAAGTTTTCTGACAACACGACGGTGGTAGGCTTGATCACCGGCGACGATGACTTAAAATGGAGACAGCGCCTCTGCCCCCTCAGGAGGTTAGAAAGGTTTGGCATAGGCCCACAAATCCTCAAAAGGTTCTACAGCTGCACCTCTGAGAGCATCTTGACTGGCTGTATCACTGCTTGGTATGGCAATAGCACTCACCTCAATCGCATGGGGCTACAGAGGGTGGTGTGGACAGCCCAGTATATCACTTTGGCCGAGCTCCCTGCCACCCAGGACCTCTATACCAGGTGGTCTAAAAAAAAAAGAAGGAAGGCTCGGACAATCATGAAAGACTCCAGCCACCTAAGCCATAGACTGTTCTCTCTGCTTCCGCATGACAAGCGGTAATGGTGCATCAAGTTTGACACCAACAGGCTCATGAACAGCTACCAAAAACACTTTTTTCCCCCACTACTATTCCACTTTTTTCCCACTATCTCTATGCACACTCACAGGTTCCTACACACTCATGCACACTGGCACTCCAACATACAAACACAAACACTCACTCCATCATTTGCTCACAAAGACACACACAATATGCACATACATGTACATATACTGACTCCACACACCCGTTCACATACAATCATCAAATACACTGCTGCTACTCTGTTTATCATATATCCTGATGCCTAGTCACCTTATCCCTTATACATACAGTATCTACCTCCATCCCTCCAGTACCCCTGCACATTGTAAATATGCTACTGGAACTGACTGACCCTGCTTACTTACTTACTTTCTCATGTTCTTCTTATTTCTTATTTTTATATCTTGTGTGTTTTTGTTCTACCTTAGGTTATTTTTAGTATTACATTGTTATTGATCACTGCACTGTTGGCTTTAGAGCTGGCAAAAAAGCCATTTCACTGTGCTTGTGCATTTGACATTAAAACTTAGAACTTGAAACTTGGTGTGCATGGCCAAAAAGCTCTATTTTCATGATAGGACAGGAGAGCGATACTTGTGTGTCATCTAGCCAATATGTGTTAGCCGTGTTCCAAATGGCACCATATTCCCTATATAGTGCACTGTTTAGGAAAATAGGGTGCGATTTGGGATGCAGAAATGGATTCCGGAGGCCTTCATGAAACTGGGAAGAGGGACTGTGCTGTGGAAGAAGAGGGTCAACAGATTTAAATATAGTTCCCAGATCTAAAGAGAATCTTATCTCAGTGGGGTGGTTTCAGTGTCAGATTTCCCCTTTCGGCAGTTTGACGTTAAGGAGCGATTATGCATTTGGGATGGCTCTCTCCCACACAGCAAACCTGAATAATTTCCATACTGTATAGTCAGTCCTGTCCGTGTACTACCCTAGAAGCAAAACAAAACAGCTTCCACACATAATTACCTTCGCTGTTATGCTTTCTGTTACATACAGTATTATGAATTCTATGTCGAACAGTGGTTGGTGATCATTACAGTATTATCCTAGAATAGAATTAGCATATTATCACAAATCCACAGTAGCTTACTGTTGTACATCAATTCATACAATGAGGAAAACATTTGCAGTTTTTTGGATTTAAGTAAGCAACATCAAATCACTTAAAATGGTCATGAATTAATTCAGAGTGAGCTTCTGGTAGTAGGAAGACCAAGAGAGTAGGCAACAGAGCAGCAGGTCACAAGAGAGTTGCAAACAAACTGTCTGCCGTGGAGTCAGCCAGATGGGAGACAACATCTCTCTCACCTCAAGGGAAAAGAACCGGGCAGGAGCGAAAAGAGGCAGAATTGTAAAAAGCATAAAGTGGGCTAGACATTTAGGAGTTTGACGTTGCACTCAACCGGCTATCATCTGCTAGCTCCCTGAAATAGGAGGGGAATAGAGAGGAAGTTCGACATGAGGCATAAATAAAACAATATGCGACATAAAGGTGGTCGAGTCAAGGAGCTAGGAGCAGGATGTTGTTGGGAAATATGTTTAGTATTCCCGAGTAGCCGGCATGTGGGTTTGTAAGCAGCTCCCCTCATGTTTGTTTTCGTTTGAGTCAGATACTGTACGGGATTTTGATGCAGAGGAAAACACTGGGGTATTCGTATCAGTCAACCTCAGTGCAGGCTCAGATAGGCTGAGGATTTTGATTAACACTGAAATTTCAAAAGTCTTATACAGGGAGGGGAATTAAATATACACAGAAAACAGACATATTTTACTGCGCTGGATAAGTCAATGAAATCTCCTCCTACACCATGAAGAATGAATACAAATCCACATAAAAACAATAGTTGACGGCTGATGATTAAAAAAATCCCAGAGGCAATGTACCAGAACAGCAGCAGTCATGCTGCCCTGTTAGGGAAAATATATATTGTCTGTCAGGAACATGATGAGGAGGCTTTATATCCACAATACACTTCCCACCTTGACATTGGGAACAACAATACATGTCACAACAGAAGAATACATCACCTACGCACAGATATCCTTTCTCACTCCTTATTGTTACCAACACATCGCTGTTTAATTTGCCCCCTCGTAAATAGGGGCTGAATGCAAACTGAACGCAGCCTGTTTCCTGTGTCAACTGACTAGAGAGACTGTCCCTCCTTGTCATTTCAGAAAGCCATGACAACCACAATAACAGAGGGTTCTGAAATCGTTTCTGTAATTAGAAACCGATGAGATTAGCGTTCCTGCAACATTATTTTGTTGACATTTAATTTGGATTATTTATCGAAATTAAACAAATTGATTGAGCTCAAATCTGCCCTTTTAATATATAGGATTCACATAATCTTCAATAAATATAGTGCGGAACATCCGATTTGGACCATAAATCTTCCCAACAACAATGAGTTAGACATCAGGAATCCTCAAAATCCTCTTTCTTGTGCTTTTTGAGGTGGAATGAATCATTTGATTTGTTTAATTCTATCATTTGATATGTTTTCCATCAGTACCACGTACACAGCTGAGGTGAAGACAGCGCTAGCTGCCTTGGGAGTGTGATGTCGTGGCACTGTAGGCCATGGATCAAAGTGTCACGGAGAACGTCAGGTTCCAGAAGGACATTGGTGCATTTATCTGCCCTTATTCAACCTGCTCCTCCTGGAGCATGCCACTACTAATGAAATCGCCATGGTCAAAGCCATTCATCAAATGTACATTGTTATCACACAGGGTCAGACAAATGCCTTAAAGGTGCACTACGCAGAAATCGGGCGATCATTTCCTGGTTGCAAAAATTCGAATGGTTAGACTAATTTCAGTTTATGTGACAAAATAAATCTGGTGTGGTGTACAGAATCATGGTACCATCTAAACCGCGGGGAAATGTATATAGATGGCATAGATGGTACAATGATTCTGTACACTACACTAAGATTTCTATATATATATCAAATGATTGTATTTTCAGCTGTTTGAAGCTGGTGTACAAAACAGAAAGTAAAGATGCAAAAACTTAACCTGAAGAACGGGAAGCATAGAAATAGAGCACATATAACAGATCTACCGCTTCTTAGACTTGGTTTCAATGACAATGACATACAGTATCTATAACTCACATTATAGTGTGCTCCCAAAAAGTGACATATTACAGCTATAATACTATTCAAACTGAAACCGAAAGCAGGTCATTGTTTTCCCGAATGCTCATCAAGTCTTGGGCTGCATTCCAATAATATGTTTCTTTTCTCCTGAAGTGTACACTCATTCACTACTTCACACAAATCTAAAAGCATTGGATTGGTGGAGGCATGGGCTAGAGGGAGTTTCCACCATACCAGTCATTTCCTTTCAAATCAGTGAAGAGATATGAACAAGTGCACACTTTCGAAGTAAAAATAGACAATTGGGGCCTAGGGCGAAGCTCAGTCCGTATCGCCAAAGTATCGCCGAAGATCCAAGTTATAGCTCGATTGAAGTTTAAAGGCAATGTTCCCATGTTCACGGTAAACGCTGTACTTCTCGGCTCAATCGGAAATGACCTTTACATTTCAATCAGGTCATAGCGCTGAACTTCAGCGATACGGAGTAAATTGAACCTGTAGCCTTGCATTCATACAATGCAGCCTTGAAGCAGCACTTCCTAAATTCTCACAACATATTTTGGTTTATTTCTCTGCTGGACATGGGAATACCCTTCGTATGAGTTTATAAACATTATCATCTGCAACCATGTGCAAAACAGTCCAGTGAAAGAACAGCATTCAGAAATGCAGTTATGAATATCTTAACAAAGATTACATGGAAATAGACATGCAGATTATTAAAGGCGCCAATGAGATGTGGAAGTACAGTAAATTCAAGAGGTGTTGCTAGGAGACACAACTGCTGAGTGAGTCAAATCACATTTTATTTGTCACATGCACCGAATATAACAGGTGTAGTTTTTTTACCGTGAGACGCTTGCATTTGAGCACTTCACAACGATGCCGAGTAATAACATTCACAGGATTGTGTAGTGTGCTTGCACACGTTTGCTAACAAGAAATGTGTGGAGTGGTTGGAAAAACGAGTTTTAATGACTCCAACATGAGTGTATATATACTTCCGACTTCAACTGTATGTACATGAAGGCAGAGTAAAGTGACTAGGCATCAGGTAATAATAACAGTAAAAATAAAGATCAGAGTAGCAGCAACATAGGATCATTGTGAAAGTGCATGTGTGTGTGTGCGTGTGTATGTGTTGTGTCGGTATGCGTTTTGTGTGTTATGTGTGTGTGTATGTACACTCTAAAAAACGCTGAGTTGTTTGCGTGACCCTGGAGGTTTGGCTTAGTAGGGATGTTGTTTACATATAATTATTTTTGACCACCTGTGAGAGTAAATGTCATTCTGGTCCATCTGTTCTGTTGTATTGTTGCCCCATGTTAAGGACACTGACACTTCTGTAGCTTTAACCAGGCTTACACAAGTGTTGGGGTTCAAGAGCCCATTCACATCCCAATGTTAGGATTTGCAAATGTTACGTATCCCAACATCCCAACATTGTATCTCGATGTTGGGGTAAATAATACATATCACAACATTATATCTCAATGTTGGGATATGTAAATAATAATGTTCTGAATTTTATACTACAATATGTAGTGTGCAAAATATTAAAGGAAAATTGAAATTTGCAGTGTACACATTTAACATTATGAACAGCAATACCATTTACTCTCATGGGTGGCCAAACATAATCATGTGAAAGCCAATCCCCTAATTGGCTATGCCTCCAGAAAATAACCTATGGATTAAATAAAAAAATAACCCTATCCTGGGTCAACCAGGCGGATGTTTAAAAAAACAACAACTATCGCGCCTAGGCTCTATCGTAACCGGCCGCGACCGGGAGGTCCGTGGGGCGATGCACAATTGGCCTAGAGTCGTCCGGGTAGGGAGGGCTTGGCCGGTAGGGATGTCCAAATCAAATCAAATCAAATTTTATTTGTCACATACACATGGTTAGCAGATGTTAGTGCGAGTGTAGCGAAATGCTTGTGCTTCTAGTACCGACAATGCAGTAATAACAAGTAATCTAACTAACAATTCCAAAACTACTGTCTTGTACACAGTGTAAGGGGATAAAGAATATGTACAGAAGGATATGTGAATGAGTGATGGTACAGAGCAGCATAGGCAAGATACAGTAGATGGTATCGAGTACAGTATGTACAAATGAGATGAGTATGTAAACAAAGTGGCATAGTATAGTATAAAGTGGCTAGTGATACATGTATTACATAAGGATACCGTCGATGATATAGAGTACAGTATATACGTATGCATATGAGATGAATAATGTAGGGTAAGTAACATTTATATAAGGTAGCATTGTTTAAAGTGGCTAGTGATATATTTACGTCCTTTCCCATCAATTCCCATTATTAAAGTGGCTGGAGTTGAGTCAGTGTCAGTGTTAGTGGTGGCTGTTTAACAGTCTGATGGCCTTGAGATAGAAGCTGTTTTTCAGTCTCTCGGTCCCAGCTTTGATGCACCTGTACTGACCTCGCCTTCTGGATGATAGCGGGGTGAACAGGCAGTGGCTCGGGTGGTTGATGTCCTTGATGATCTTTATGGCCTTCCTGTGACATCGGGTGGTGTAGGTGTCCTGGAGGGCAGGTAGTTTGCCCCCGGTGATGCGTTGTGCAGACCTCACTACCCTCTGGAGAGCCTTACGGTTGAGGGCGGTGCAGTTGCCATACCAGGCGGTGATACAGCCCGCCAGGATGCTCTCGATTGTGCATCTGTAGAAGTTTGTGAGTGCTTTTGGTGACAAGCCGAATTTCTTCAGCCTCCTGTCCTTGTCTCATCGCGCACCAGCGACTCATGTGGCGGGCCGGACGCAGTGCACGCTAACCAAGGTTTCGTGTGAGAGTGTCAGTATAGTGTGTGTGAGTGAGCGTGTATATACTGTATATACATAGTCTTGTGAGTGAGCATAGTAGTCAGTGCAAGATAGGGTGAATGGAGATAGCCTGGGTAACCATTTAATTAACTATTTAGCAGTCTTATGGCTTGGCGGTAGAAGCTGGTAGAAGCTGTGTTGGAGCCTGTTGGTCGGAGAGCATCGACAATGAGCAATCCACTGGCTCTCAGAGGCTGCAATGGAACAGACAGCCAAGCAGCTACACAATAATCTCAGTCCACATGGTCATTGCAAATATGCTAATTCATATAATCCTCACTGCTCTTCAGCAGACCCACAGCTTCCATTTTATTTTAATCAGAGAGATGATCACTCCACCAAATAATTACACTGACTCAAGCTGTGGCAGTTATGTACAGTACCTAGGTAGGAAACTTAGGTAGGAGTTTTGTATACGTTTTGCAGAGGATTTGTTGGCGTAAACATGCATATCACATGCATAATAGTCGCAGTATTACAGCAGTTATTGAAGCATTTATTCATATCATGTGATGGCCACATTCTGCACCAGTATCTTTTCTCCTCTAGACCACAATTTGCATCTGTTATACAGGGTATGTTGGAGTTTTTACAAATGTTTGGTCTGTTCAGAATGGAAAATCTGTATTTCTTGATTACACGCACAAACGCACACACGCACACGCACGCACACACACACACACACACACACACACACACACACACACACACACACACACACACACACACACACACACACACACACACACACACACACACACACACACACACACACACACACACACACACACACACAGATCCTAAGCAGATAATGAGACACATTTAATGAGAAACTGTTCCTCCTCTGTGTGACAGGTGCACATGATACCCCACCTAGATGTTCCCCCTCTCTCTGTAGGGGGTCACCCCCTCCCACTCCCCCTCCCTGTCAACCACAAGAAGGCCTCCACCCCACGCTGGCATTCAGAGATTTGACACTGAACGTCTCAACTTGAACATATTTCTGTTACTGCACACATCATCATGACAGCTCACATTTAAGACAGTTTTGCGAATCCATATGAACAACCGAGATGCTTTAATTGCTTTTAATTTGCTGTATTTTGTGGTGCAGACAACTAGTAACCATGAATACGTCAGGCCTATTCTCAGATACAGACTGAAACATTATTTACTAATCAATGGCTTCCCGCAGAGTGGGCATTGGGATGCATACTAACAGAACACTCATCGAGTTGGAGAGTAGAATAGTCAGAGTAGCATGACTAATTAACCTTAATCCACTCCCACTGTAAACAAACCATCTCGCTGCTACCACATACAGTATGTACAGTTGAAGTCGCACGTTTACATACACTTAGGTTGGAGTCATTAAAACTTGTTTTTCAACCACTCCACAAATTAGTTTTGAGAAGTCGGTTAGGAAATCTACTTTGTGCATGACACAAGTAATTTTTCCAACAATTGTTTACAGACAGATTATTTCACCTATAATTCACTGTATCACAATTCCAGTGGGTCAGAAGTTTACATACACTAAGTTGATTGTGCCTTTAAACAGCTTGGAAAATTCCAGAAAATGTCATGGCTTTAGAAGCTTTTGATAGGCTAATTGACATAATTTGAGTCACTTGGAGGTGTACCTGTGGATATATTTCAAGGCTACAAAACTCCGTGCCTCTTTGCTTGACATCATTTGAAAATAAAAATAAATCAGCCGACCTCAGTAAAAATAAAAATTGTAGACCTCCACAAGTCTGTTTCATCCCTGCGAGCAATTTCCAAATGCCTGAAGGTACCATGTTCATCTGTACAAACACAAGTATGCGAGTATAAACACCATTGGACCACGCAGTCGTCATACTGCTCAGGAAGGAGACGCGTTCGTTCTGTCTCCTAGAGATTAACATACTTAGGTGCGAAAAGTGCAAATCAATCCCAGAACAACATCAAAGGACCTTGTGAAGATGCTGGAGGAAACAGGCATAAGAGTATCTATATCCACAGTAAAACAAGTCCTACATCTACATAACCTGAAAGGCCACTCAGCAAGGAAGAAGCCACTGTTCCAAAACCACCATAAAAAATCCAGACTACGGTTTGCAACTGCACATGGGGACAAAGATCATACTTTTTGTAGAAATGTCCTCTGGTCTAATGAAACAAAAATAGAACTGGGAGGCTTGCAAGCCGAAGAACATCATCCCAGCCGTGAAGCACGGGGGTGGCAGCATCATGTTGTGAGGGTGTTTTGCTGCAAGAGGGACTGATGCACTTCACAAAATAGATGGCATCATGAGGTAGGAAAATTAAATGGATATATTGAAGCAAGATCTCAAGACATCAGTCAGGAAGTTAAAGCTTGGTCGCAAATGGGTCTTCCAAATGGACAATGACCCCAAGCATACTTCCAAAGTTGTGGCAAAATGGCTTAAGGACAACAAAGTCAAGGTATTGGGGTGGCCATCACAAAGCCCTGACCTCAATCCCATAGAAAATTTGTGGGCAGAACTGAAACAGCGTGTGCGAGCAAGGTGGCCTACAAACCTGACTCAGCTACACCAGCTCTGTCAGGAGGAATGGGCCAAAATTCACCCAACTTATTGTGGGAAGTTTGTGGAAGGCTTCCCGTAACGTTTGACTCAAGTTAAACAATTTAAAGGCAATGCTACCAAATACTAATTGAGTGTATGTAAACTTCTGACCCACTGGGAATGTGATGAAAGAAATAAAAGCTGAAATAAATCATTCTCTCTACTATTATTGTGACATTTCACATTCTTACAATAAAGTGGTGATCCTAACTGACCTAAGACAGGGAATTTTTACTAGGATTAAATGTCAGGAATTGTGAAAAACTGAGTTTAAATGTATTTGGCTAAGGTGTATGTAAACTTCCGACTTCAATTGTAAATACCTCACCTGCACATTCAAGGCTTTCCAGGTGATACAGTATTAGAAGATGTTGAGGTGTCCACTGTAATTGCTGGTGGGCTTGAAGTGGGATGTGTGGATTAGGCACAGGCACTAATATCATTCGGAATATGTCTTGAGGGAGCACATAGGAGTTTAAGCACATTAATTGCCTTGGTTGCTATGGCTGCCAAAAGTGGTGTGTGTGCGTGCGTGCGTGTGTGTGTGTGCCTGCATATATGTGTGTTCATGCATGTGTGTGTCTGTGTGGAAAGGATGGAAAATTACATTCCCTAAAATGGGGCATGTAGGTCCAATTTGGCCTCCTATCGCTCGCTGTTTCAACGCTTATGATGACATCCTGTATAATGATCTTTCTTCTGTCTGTCCCATTCAATACGACGGTCCTTGTGCTTCTGGCCGTTTCATTTACTTACATTATCGAGCAATTAAGATCATTCCAACCGGTCTTCCGAATGTAGAGCTCATATCACTCCCAGTCAGGACTCCCAGGAGGACCCTGTTTGTTTAGTTTACTTTCTATGCCACAGGGAGGCTGGTGAGAGGCTGGTGGAGCCTGTAAACGGTGAAAAGGAAGATAATTCTGCCTCCCCCGTGAAGGATGATAAAGTGCATGCAGGATATAGGCCTGTTCACACCATCCGTCTTCCCCAAATGAAAACGGAGGGCCTGTTTACGTGCCAAATGATGAACTGGACATGACTGGTGCAAAATCACCTGTCTTGGGAGGGAGGATGCTTTAAAACAAGTGAGATCAAAGGGCTTTCTAGAAGACTCTCCCATCAAATGACCACGGGTCCGACTTTAAAGTATACTCCATTTAGAACAAGCGATGTTAGGCATTTAAATAGGAAGGCCTACAGTGTGCAAGACATACATGAAGGAGCATTATATTTCTTTGAGTAATCAATCAACACTGACTACCTATACTTCTCGTGGTTAATGTAAAGGGAACTTGGTTGCTGTTGTGTATTTCAACACTTCCCCTTTCTAAGCAGACCTACTGATTCCTTTTTAGGAGATTGAAGAGCGAAGACAAGGAGGATCCTCCGCTCACGCATCCATCAGCACAGTAATCACAGACAATCAATCTCTCCTCCATGGAAATCATCTGCCGTTCACAAAACCACTGTCTACATTATTCACATATATGTTGTGAGGACTTTTAGATGGAGAAGAGGGGAGGATAAACCTTCTTGCTCCAATTCCACATATGGAACCATATTTAATTAACGGGTTATTCATCTTGGTGTCATCCATCCTCCCTTAAACGAGATAGCATCCTGGTTGAGTTGGAGCCACAACATCGACTAAATCACACTACAAAGGCATATTATGCCCTCTGCTGCTCAAAACAGGAAATGTTGTAGGTACAAGTATTCCTTTGTATTTCAAACAAGAGCCAATTACATAAAGAGGCTCTCGGTGAAAAGGCTTGAAATACAAAGGAATACTTGTACCTACGACATTTCCTGTTTTGAGCAGCAGAGGGCATAATATGCCTTTGTAGTGTGATTTAGTCGATGTTGTGGCTCCAACTCAACCAGGCAACAATTTGCATTAGTTCCCACTGCTTAAATTGGCGATCAGCAGTAGAAACAATAACAATGCGTTTTCCCAGCCCCTGTTTGGGTGAAAAACTGAAGGACGGGCTGGAGAAATGTAACCTCTCCCAGATTCATAGACAGATATCAACATGATAGTTCTAACCATGTTTTGAAGCTATGCAGTGTTTGTTTACATTCACTTTGTTTCCAAACATTGGAGTAAAACAATATTATATTTTCGGTTCAGTTGAACTAAGTTCATGAGACATTATTAATAACTGATATTCTTAAAGAATCAATGGGTACATTTAATTAATTAATGTATTATTTATTTATGTCCAAAAATGGATATAGTAACTGTTGATTGCCCCTTTTAAGCATATACAAGTGACGACTTTAATCTGATTCCCAACAGCAAGTTTTGAACCTTGTTTGTTTTTTAAATTAAATGGATTTCGAACGGCTTACGTCTGTTTGAAGCTCTCCTCCTTACAAGAAGGACAGTTTAGCATATCTTTTCTGACTGAAAGGGTTTCATTTGGAGGAAATGCTACCTCCAGTCCTCTTTCGGGTGTCTCTCAGAAGCAACATGATGACAGAGTGAACTGTTATAATAAGATGCTACCACCTATATTAAAAGATCCTACCACCTGACTGTCCCGTTGCTCCAATTGAATGTGTCTTGAGGCAAAATGTGATGACAGGCACCTGCAACCTTTTCCTAAAAGCCAAGAACTTCCCGCGCTCCCTCATGTGAGAACCAGACCAGGCACGTGGACGTGAGTAGAGAGAGTTTGGTGGGACCGAACAAAAGAAATAGCCGACAAAGGTTAAACATTTATGCATTTAAGAGGAGAATGAACTTAAGGATGAAGAACAATCCACACCTTAATGTCTTTAAATTGTTGATTGTTTTTCAAGATTGAAATCCGAATAATACATTTTTTTAAATACACAATTCCATCCTCCCCTGAGTAATAATATACCACGGCATGCTTAGTTCAATAACTGTTGACGAGAGAAAACCAAATATCCAATATAAAACTAATTTTACCCGAACTATATACCCACAGGCAGGGGCGCAACTTTGGTTTTAGAAGTGGGGGGGACATAATAATAATTATAATTTTTTTGTCGGATAAACACTCCAAACAGATTACCCGACAACTCTGAGGCGTCTGCACGGTCCTAAAACACACCGTTGCCTCGGTTTGTATCACATTCCAACGATAAAACTGGGGGGGACAAAAATGCAATTTCAGAATGTCCCCACCTGTCCCCAGTGAAAGTTGCGCCCCTGCCCACAGGTGTGGTGAGATAATGCGATCGGTTGGAATACAGCTATACGAGCGCTTATTTCAAAGAGCGCCTCAGTGGGCATAGCTAGGCATGTTGCGCTGGGACATGTTTTAAAACATATAAAAGCCTACAATATGTAGTTTTGTGTAGTTACTGTATGCTAATATATTTGAGACCAGTGTTTTCATAGCCCCGGGAAGTAGTTTGGGCGTGGGAGACTGCGATTGAAAAAATGCATGAAAAATACATTAAGGGGAAAGGATCCACAGACACAGAGGCTGATTATATTTCTGCATATCTCTTAACTACAAATTACAAATCGAATCAAATTGTATTGGTCGCATACACATGATAAGCAGATGTTATTGTGGGTGTAGCGAAATGCTTGCAAATGCTAACTGCCATGGTTAACACAAACACAGGACATTGAAAGCTACCTGAATTAACTTAGAAAAATAACATAATTAGCCCTACAGTATCACAGCTATGTGTGTGTGTGTGTGTGTGTGTGTGTGTGTGTGTGTGTGTGTGTGTGTGTGTGTGTGTGTGTGTGTGTGTGTGTGTGTGTGTGTGTGTGTGTGTGTGTGTGTGTGTGTGTGTGTGTGTGTGCGTGTGTGTGTGCGCGTGTGTACGTGTGTACGTGTGTGTGTGTGTTAGTCAGATTATCCAGTGTCCACAGCAACACTATTGATTATTCTCTACCCCCAGTGCATGTTGTGTACTATGGTCTTGGCCAAGCTCTCCCTCATCTTTTCTCTGACTCTGTCACCCAGGCACATCCAGGTGTCAGACCAGGGTGTCCTCAGTCGCGGTCCAAGAACCTCAGGCCCTCTGGAAGGGGTGACAGAGGAACAGAAAGAGACAATATGAGGTTTATTGAGAGCATGGCTAAGACCATAGTTTCTGTGGACACGGGATAATCTGACCAACACACACAGACACACCTCTGTGACCTGGCTGTGATACTGTAGGCCTACTCATTCCGAGTCAATTCGGGCAGCGTTCAATGTCCTGTGTTTGTGTTAACCATGGCAGCCAGCATTGTAAATAAAGAGATGCGCAAAACGATAATCAGCCTCTGTGGCTGTGGATCCATTCCCCTTAATGTATGTTTCACGTCAGCCAGGCCCATCTTTTCAAATCTCTAGTTGAGTCAAGTAATTAGTCTATTGCTTCAGTCTTTGTATAGTTTTCACTTCTTGTTACCTGGTAAACAACCAACAGCCAACAACCAACAACCAACAACATGGAAACAGTCCATGTCAACCAGGCCCATCTTTCTAAAGAATCTCTAGTGACGTAAAATAAATGGTTTTGTTCTGGTCACAAGATAATCCAGACAATTGAGGTTAACAGCTCCACACTCAGGCAGAAAACGGAATGTTCTATTCTCAGCCAGGGTCATCTTTTCAAAGAAAACACAATTGAATTCTTTCTACATTTGAGCAAAGTCGTTTTGTTGTGATCAAAAGAAAATCCTAATAATTCAGGTAAAGAGCGCTGTAGTCAGTCAGGCATAAAGAGCTGAATGTTCTATCATAAAGTGATAACAATTCTGATATGGCTCCTATTTAGAAATTCTGTACTATGACAGTAATTTAATGGATGACATTCACTGCTATAAACCTTTCACTGCCATAAACTAACATAATAGCATAATTTACACCGACCCACTGCGGACCTTTGTGTGAAAAGGCATCCCACCGTCTGCTTTGTAGTGGAGTAAAGTAAAGTAAAAATACTTGAAAGTACTACTTAAGTAGTTTTTTGGGGTATCTGTACTTTTCTTTACTATTTATATTTTTGCCAACTTTTACTTTTACTCCACTACATTCCTAAAGAATATAATATACTTTTTGCTCCATACGTTTTCCCTGACATCCAAAAGTACATGTTACATTTTGACAGGACAATCGTCAAAATTCCCACACTTATCAAGAGAACATCCCTGGTCATCCCTACTGCCTCTGCCCTGGCGGACTCACTAAACACAAATGCTTCGTTTGTAAATTATGTCTGAGTGTTGCCCCTGGCTATCCCCTTAAGGATAAGGAATTTGAAATGGTTTATGAGTACATTTTTACTCTGTAAACATCAATGATGTCGCTCTTGCTGCTGGTGATTCTCTGATCCACCTCTACGCAGACAACACCCTTCTGTATACTTCTGGCCCTTCTTTGGACACTGTGTTAACTAACCTCCAGACAAGCTTCAATGACATACAACTCTCCTTCCGTGGCCTCCAACTGCTCCTAAAAGCAAGTAAAACTAAATGCATGCTTTTCAACCGATCGCTGGCCGCACCTGCCCGCCCGTCTAGCATCACTGCTCTGGACGGTTCTGACTTAGAATATGTGGACAACTACAAATACCTAGGTGGTTAGACTGTAAACTCTCCTTCCAGACTCACATTAAGCATCTCCAATCCAAAATTAAATCTAGAATCAGCTTCCTATTCGCAACAAAGCATCCTTCACTCATGCCGCCAAACATACCCTTTTGTAAAACGGACTATCCTACCGATCCTTGACTTCGGCGATGTCATTTACAAAATAGCCTCCCACACTCTACTCAGCAAATTGGATGCAGTCTATCACAGTGCCATCCGTTTTGTCACCAAAGCCCCATACACTACCCACCACTGCAACCTGTATGCTCTCGTTGGCTGGCCCTCGTTTCATATTCGTCGCCAGACCCACTGGCTGCAAGTCATCTATAAGTCTTTGCTAGGTAAAGCCCCGCCTTATCTCAGCTCACTGGTTACCATAGCAGCACCCACCCGTAGCACGCGCTCCAGCAGGTATATTCCACTGGTCACCCTCAAAGCCAATTCCTCCTTTGGCTGCCTTTCCTTCCAGTTCTCTGCTGCCAATGACTGGAACGAATTTCAAAAATCACTGAAGCTGGAGATTCATATCTCCCTCACTAACTTTACGCATCAGCTGTCAGGGCAGCTTACAGATCATTGCACCTGTACATAGCCCATCTGTAAATAACTACCTCATCCCCATATTGTTATTACTTTTTTTGCTCCTTTGCACCCCAGTATCTCTACTTGCACATTCATCTTCTGCATATCTATCACTCCAGTGTTTAATTGCTAAATTGTAATTATTTCACCACTATGGCCTATTTATTTTCTTCCCTCCCTAATCCTACCTCATTTGCACACACTGTATATATACTTTTCTATTGTGTTATTGACTGTACATATGTTTATTCCATGTGTAACACTGTGTTGTTGTTTATGGCCAGGTCACAGTTGTAAATGAGAACTTGTTCTCAACTGGCCTACCTGGATGAATAAAGGTGAAAAAAAAAAAAAAACATTTTAGCAATTCCATTTACTTTTGATATTTTAAACTAAATACTTTTAGACTTATACTCAAGTAGTATTTTACTGGATGACGTTCACTTTTACTTGAATCATTTTCTATTAAAGTATTTTTACTTTTACTCAAGTATGACAATCGAGTACTTTTTCCACCACTGCTGCTTTGTCGACGAGCTCAATGTATGCCAAACACTGGTGGTAAACGGGTAACCAGAAGAACCCCAATCATTTAGGCAGACCAATAGACAGGTATGTTCTATGACGAAATGTCTGGGACTCTTTTGTTGTTTCCTGATTACTACTCAAACATTTTTTACTTATTACGTCTAAAACAAAATGAACTGCAATACACTGGTCTCAAATTTAATAGCATAACTAGGCTACACAGAACCACGGCAGACCAATACAATGAGGCTTTTCTTTGTATTAGAACGTTTCCCAGTGCAACATGCTGAGCTCTGCCCACTGTGGCGTGGCTCTTTGAAATAAGCGCTCATATCATCACATTCCAAAGGATCGAGACATCTCACCACGTCTCATATTTCAAGCAGCGCTGAAGGACAAACCGCACAATCAGTAGAGTAAGTGCAATTTTATTAAACATTCTGGCTGTAAGGAACATTTACATGATTCTGCACACACGTCTCAGGCTGTATATACCAATTCATTGTGTATTACAACCTGCTTAATCAGACTACATGCAGGTAGCTGGCTATATTTAGCCCCTTGCTTGAAATTAGTAAAATAACAAAGAAAGTTCAACCTATGTCGGATCTAGTCTTCATTTTCGCAAACATGAATTATTCCTTGTATCTGATGTAATTTTGCATTTCGTATGCGCGCTTGCAGGATCATTTCTCAAAGTGCTGTACAACATGGTGAAAGCCCAGTAGGTCAATATGAAACACAGCATAAATGCAGCACACAATCACAAAAGGATGTAGAACAGAAACGTATTTAAAAGCCATTCTGAAGAGAATGGTTTTGTTGAGATTTTGTACAGTCAGGTCCTAAATTATTGTCACCCTTGATAAAAATGAGCAAAAAGGACTGTATAAAATAAACAATTAAAATGCTGAGCTATATTGTATGCTAAAAAAATGAGACTATTATATATCATTTTTTTTTACAATTGCTCAGAGAAAGAGATTTTGTTTGATAAGTCATGTTTTTTTCTCTAAAGGATAGGTGTCAAAACTATTGGCAGGCCCTAAAGATTGTCATAAATAAAATCGAACAAAACATAATCTGCATTAACGTTCTACTTTAAGTTCATCTCATTTTAAGGAACTGTATTGTGGCCTTCCATGGCTTCCTGTTTCCCTGAGTTATACAAATGAAGTAACACGCCATCCATCACCATGGGAAAAGGCAAAGAGTTCAAACGAAAAGAGTTTAATGGTTGCTGGTCTTCTTAAATCAGGCAATATGTACCAATGTTTTTGATTTATCTAAATATACCACATACCACTGTTAGGGCAACAATTAAAACCACTGGAACTGTGGTCAACATGCCTGGAAATAGACGCAAGTGTATCTTGCCCCCATGCGCAGTTCGGGAGGCAAAGGAAGATCCAAGGGCCAAAGTTGGAGAATTACAGATCTTGATTGAATCTTCGGGTCATCAAGCACAGACGAAGGATATCAAGGATCTGGAAAGATTTTGTACGGAATAGTCTAAAATCCCCCCCCATGTGTTCTCCATGCTTAAAACATTTGAAAAAAAGGCTCAGTGCCATTAAAATCAAATGAAGATTTTGTCCACCTCGCTGTAATGATTCTCTTCTTGTGAAGTAGAGGCGGACCAAAGCGCAGCGTGGTGGTTGTTCATTGTAATTTATTGACGACACTATACATGAACAAACTAACGAAAAAACAAGAAACGTGAGAACTCAAAACAGCCCTGTCTGGTGCAAACACAAAAACAGGAACAATCACCCCCAAACACACAGTGAAACCCAGGCTACCTAAGTATGATTCTCAATCAGAGACAACTAATGACACCTGCCTCTGATTGAGAACCATACTAGGCCGAAAACATAGAAATGCCCCAAAACATAGAAAAACAAACATAGACTGCCCACCCAACTCACGCCCTGACCATACTAAATAAATACAAAACAACAGAAATAGAGGTCAGAACGTGACAGTACCCCCCCCCAAAGGTGCGGACTCCGGCCGCAAAACCTTGACCTATAGGGGAGGGTCTGGGTGGGCGTCTGTCCGCGGTGGCGGCTCTGGCGCGGGACGCGGACCCCACTTCACCATTGTCTTAGTCCGCCTTATTGTCCGCCTCCCTGGCTTACTCACCATGACCACCCCTCTCAATGACCCCACTGGACAGAGGGGCTGCTCGGGACAGAGGGGCAGCTCGGGACAGAGGTGAAGCAGCTGCTCGGGACAGAGGGACAACTGCTCGGGACAGAGGGACAACTGCTCGGGACAGAGGGGCGATAGCAGCTCGGGACAGAGGGGCGATAGCAGCTCGGGACAGAGGGGCGATAGCAGCTCGGGACAGAGGGGCGGCAGCTGCTCGGGACAGAGGGGCGACAGCTGCTCTGGACAGAGGGGCAGCTGCTCGGGCGGCCCCTGGCTGACTGACGGCACTGGCGGCCCCTGGCTTACTTGCGGCCCCTGGCTGACTGGCGGCACTGGCGGCCCCTGGCTTACTGGCGGCCCCTGGCTTACTGGCGGCACTGGCGGCCCCTGGCTGACTGGCGGCACTGGCGGCCCCTGGCTGACTGGCGGCACTGGCGGCCCCTGGCTGACTGGCGGCACTGGCGGCCCCTGGCTGACTGGCGGCACTGGCGGTCCCTGGCTGACTGGCGGCACTGGCGGCCCCTGGCTGACTGGCGGCACTGGCGGCCCCTGGCTGACTGGCGGCACTGGCGGCCCCTGGCTGACGGGCGGCACTGGCGGCCCCTGGCGGCACTGGCGGCCCCTGGCTGACGGGCGGCACTGGCGGCTCCTGGCAGACGGGCGGCACTGGCGGCTCCGGGCAGACGGGCGGCGCTGGCGGCGCTGGGCAGACGGGCGGCGCTGGCGGCGCTGGGCAGACGGGCGGCGTTGGCGGCGCTGGGCAGACGGGAAGCTCAGCTGGCGCTGGGCAGACGGGAAGCTCAGCTGGCGCTGGGCAGACGGGAAGCTCAGCTGGCGCTGGGCAGACGGGAAGCTCAGCTGGCGCTGGGCAGACGGGAAGCTCCGGCAACGCTGGAGAAAAGGAAGGCCCTGGTAGCGCCGGAGAGGCGGGAGACTCCGGCAGCGGCGCCGGACAGGCGGGAGGCTCCGGCAGCGGCGCCGGACAGGCGGGAGGCTCCGGCAGAGGCGCCGGACAGGCGGGAGGCTCCGGCAGAGGCGCCGGACAGGCGGGAGGCTCCGGCAGAGGCGCCGGACAGGCGGGAGGCTCCGGCAGCGGCGCCGGACAGGCGGGAGGCTCCGGCAGAGGCGCCGGACAGGCGGGAGGCTCCGGCAGAGGCGCCGGACAGGCGGGAGGCTCCGGCAGCGGCGCCGGACAGGCGGGAGGCTCCGGCAGAGGCGCCGGACAGGCGGGAGGCTCCGACAGCGCTGGAGAGGAGGAAGCCCCTGTAAGGATGGGCCGGAGAGACAGCCTGGTACGGGGGGCTGCCACCGGAGGGCTGGTGCGTGGAGGTGGTGACGGATAGACCGGACCGTGAAGGCGTACTGGAGATCTTGAGGGCAGGGCTGGCACCAACCGCCCTGGCTGGATCTTCACCCTAGCCCGGCAGATGTGGGGAGCTGGGATGTAGCGCACTGGGCTAAGCACGCGTACTGGGGACACCGTGCGCACAACTGCATAACACGGTGCCTGACCAGCACCACGCCCGCCACAGTTAGCACTGCTAGGAGCACTGTAGTGCTGAGATGGCACAGGACGTGCAAGGCTAGGGAGATGCACAGGAGGCCTGGTGCGTGAGGCTGGCACAGTCTTCACCAGACCCCTCGCACGCACCTCAGGATGAGTATGGAGAGCTGACCCCGGTGCCATTAAATCCCTGACACGCTCCGTCGGGCGAATGTCGTGCCTCATGCACCAAACCAGCAAGTCCCTCATATCACTCTCCTCCAATTTCCCCATTAACTCCTTCACAGTCTCTGCTTCGCTCACCTCCAACACCAGCTCTGGTTCTGAGCTCCTCCTTGGCTCCTCACGATAAACGGGGGGAGTTGGCTCAGGTCTGACTCCTGACTCTGCCACACTCCCCCTGTGCCCCCCCCCCAAGAAATTTTTGGGGGTGACTCTCGGGCTTCCATCCGCTCTGCCGTGCTAGTTCCTCATAATGCCGCCTCTCTGCTTTTGCTGCCTCCAGCTCGGCCTTGGGGCGGCAATATTCTCCTGGCTCTGCCCAGGGTCCTTTCCCGTCTAGAATCTCCTCCCAAGTCCATCTCTCCAAGTAGTGCAGCCTCTCCCACTGCTGCTTCTGCTGCTGCTGCTGTTGCTCCTGCTGCACCAGTCGCTTCTCCTGCTGCTGCTGTTGCTCCTCCTGCTGCTGCCTTTGCTGCTGCTGCTGTTGCTCCTGCTGCACCAGTCGCTTCTCCTGCTGCTGCTGTTGCTGCAGCCTCTGTTTACCACGCCGCTTGGTCCTTGGTGGGTGGGTGATTCTGTAATGATTCTCTTCTTGTGAAGTAGAGGCGGACCAAAGCGCAGCGTGGTGGTTGTTCATTGTAATTTATTGACGACACTATACATGAACAAACTAACGAAAAAACAAGAAACGTGAGAACTCAAAACAGCCCTGTCTGGTGCAAACACAAAAACAGGAACAATCACCCCCAAACACACAGTGAAACCCAGGCTACCTAAGTATGATTCTCAATCAGAGACAACTAATGACACCTGCCTCTGATTGAGAACCATACTAGGCCGAAAACATAGAAATGCCCCAAAACATAGAAAAACAAACATAGACTGCCCACCCAACTCACGCCCTGACCATACTAAATAAATACAAAACAACAGAAATAGAGGTCAGAACGTGACACTCGCAAGAGTATTGAAAACAGGGGGGTGCCAATAATCTGTTTTTATTTTATTTATTTATTACTTGTTAAACAAAATCTGTCTGAGCAATTGTACTAGTATAAAATAATGTAATTTATTATCATACAACATAGCTCGGTATTCCCTATAGTGTTTTTTGCTAATCTTTATCAAGGGTGCCCATAATTTTGGACCTGACTATTTGAGAGGGATATACACTCCCATCCATAAGTATTTGGACAGGGAAGTTAACCTTTTAAATGATTTGAGATATTTTTTATATTAGGAGACTGCACAGAATGTCAGCTTTTATTTGAGGGTATTTTCATACTAACGGAGACGCTGAGAGTCGAGAAGCAGGTGGTGAGTTTAATAATATAATGAACATGGAAAGATTCAAGACAAGAGTAGCTTCGGGACATTAAACACATAGTCAAAATTGCCTGGGGAATGGAGCTAAGGGAGTGACAGATATAGGGGAGGTAATCAGTGAAATTATGGAGTCCAGGTGTGTCTCATGAGGCGCAGGTGCGCGTAACGATGGTGCCAGGTGTGTGTAATGATGGTTGGGAGAGCCAGTGATTAGTAAACTGGCGATGTCAAATGCCGGAGAGGGGGAGTAGACGTGACAGTCCCCTTCCCCCCGACGCGCGGCTCCGGCCGCAGGACGACGCCGGCCCAGGTAACAGCCTCAAGGGCGAGGAGCGGCCCAGTCCGGATGGGGAAGGTGGAAATCACGGATGATGTTGGTATCCAGAATGTCCTCCACCGGAACCCAACACCTCTCCTCTGGACCGTACCCCTCCCAGTTTACCGGGTACTGGAGCCGACCCTCACAACGTTGGGAGTCTAGTAGGGATCTAATGGCACAGGTGGGACCACCCTCGATGTCCAGGGGAGGTGGAGGGGTGTTGTGGGGAACAGCTTCAGCCAGGGGACCAGGAACCACCGGCCTGAGAAGAGAGACATGAAAGGAAGGTGAGATACGATACTCACTCAGGAGCTGAAATCTATACATCACCTCATTCACCCTCCGCAGAACCTTGAACAGGCTCAGCTTCATGCAGGGCTGGCGGAGTGGGAGGTTCCTGGGGGAGAGCCAGATGCGATCACCAGGGTGGAACATGGGAGCCTCCCTGCGGTTGCAATCTGCCTGCTCCTTCTGACGTTCGACGGCATGCTGGAGTCTCACGTGGGCATCGCTCCACACTTCTGCGCGCCTGAACCACTCATCCACCGCAGGAGCTTCAGTCTGGCCCGGGATCCACAGAGCCAGGGCCGACTAATAACCTAGGAAGGGAGTCACTGGAAGGGAGTCAGCCCAGTGGAGTAGTAACGTAACGAATTCTGGGCATACTCCACCTCAGGAACCTCCCCAGCTCCTAGTTCAGCCTCTATACCTGGAAGTGAGGCTGACCATGACCCCAAGCTTCACCATGAAGGCTCTCCATACCCATGATGTGAATTGAGACAATGTCCTTTGGAAGGCCACAATGCCAGAAGACCTGCTGGAACAGTACCTCTTAGACCTGGAGAGCAGTAGGGAGATCAGAGAGGGGGATAAAACATGATTTAGAGAATATATCCACAATCACCAAAATGGTGGTGAAACCATCAGAGGATCAGTGACAAAATCAATGGATATATGCACCATCGAGATGCAATCCTGACGGGTTGCATCACTGCCTGGTATGGCAACTGCTTGGCCTCTGCCCGCAAGGCACTTCAGAGAGTAGTGTGTATGGCCCAGTACATCACCGGGGCCAAGCTTCCTGCCATCCAGGGCCTCTATACCAGGCGGTGTCAGAGGAAGGCCTTAAAAGTCAAAGTCTCCAACTAGACTGTTCTCTGCTTCTACCCCCAAGCCATAAGACTCCTGAACAGCTAATCAAATGGCTACCCAGACTATTTGCAACTCCCCACTATGCTGCTGCTACTCTTTGTTATTATCTATGCATAGCCACTTTGACAACCCTACCTGCATGTACAGAATTATCTCAAATACTTTGACACCGGTGCCCCCGCACATTGACACAGGACCTGTACCCCCTGTATATAGCCCCACTATTGTTATTTGCTGCTGGACTGTAATTATTTGTTTTTCTTATCTCTTACTTTAATTTTTTTGGTATTTTCTTAACTGCATCGTTGGTTAAGGGCTTGTAAGTAAATATTTCACTCTAAGGTGAACTGCAAGGTGTAAAGTGAATACTACACCTGTTGTATTCGGCGCATGTGACAAATACAATTTGATTTGATTTGACCAGGGACGATGAGGCACGGGAAGGGGAAGGAGTTTCCCTGCTCGAGCGTGCAGAGGGACTTAGTTTGGGCACACACAGAACAGGAGTTGACGTAGTGAATAATGTCCTGCACAAAGGCTGGCTTCCAATACTTTTTGGAGAGATTGAACAGTAGTGTGATCGACACTAAATAGGGTTTGGCAGAAAATGAAGAGGGGATACTCACACCTGCCCCAGGAGGTGGAAGCTCACGTGACAGTCTCTCTGCTCTCGTGGATTCTGAGTTGGGTCATGCAGCTGTTTCCCCCCTTGCCCACAATAAAGAGCCCCAGTTGTCTCCGTCTGCGCCGATCTGCCGTGGGGAGGCATGACCCCTACCTTCATAGGTTCAGGCTCTGATACAGTGTTGAATGAGGAGAAGGTGTTTCAGAACTCTTGCTTTCCTCATTGAGGCCCTGGCACTCCAGTTCTGGCCTGTCCACTAAGAACTCTGTTTCCCGTGGTCCACGGTCAGCTCCTTTGTCTTGCTCACATTGAGGGAGAGGTTGTTGTCTTAGCACCACATTACCAGGTCTCTGACCTCCCTATAGGCTGTCTCATCATCGTTGGTGATCAGGCCTTCCACTGTTGTGTCGAGTACAGGAGGGGACTAAGCATGCAGCCCATCAGGTCCCATGAGTCAGTTGCAGAGGGAGGTGTCCAGACCCAGGGTCCTTAGCTTAGTGATGAGCTTGGAGGGCACTATTGTGTTGAACACTCAACTGTAGTCAATGAACATTATTCTCACGTAGGTGTTCCTTTTGTGCAGGTGGGAAAGGGCAGTGTGGAGTGTGATTGTGTCATCTGTGGTTCTGTTGGGGTGGTATGCAAATTGGAGTAGGTCCAGGGTGTATGGGATGATGGTGTTGATGTGAGTCATTGTTAAGTAATTTTGTAATCAATGTTCATAAATTCCAATTATCTTTATCTGTCTGATACCCACAGGTTGTAAAGTTCTGGTCTTAAATAAAACAGACAGAATTCCCAGCTCACAATTGATCAGATCCAGATTTATTTGCGAGAGCTCTCAAGTTTTCACAAATACATTCCTTTTATACCATCCTAACCTACGCACATACATACACACCAAAATAGGGATTTTCTCATGAGTCTCACCACAGTTTATAACCCCTCCGCTGACAGTTCCAGGCTCCACCTGTCACGTCCTGACCTTTATTTCCTTTGTTTTGTCGTTATTTAGTATGGTCAGGGCGTGAGTTGGGGTGGGCAGTCTATGTTTGTTTTTCTATGATTTTGGGATTTCTATGTTTCGGCCTAGTATGGTTCTCAATCAGAGGCAGGTGTCATTACTGTTGTCTCTGATTGAGAATCATACTTTCCCTGTTTGTTTGTGGGTGTTTGTTTCCGTGTCTGTGTTTTTCACCACACGGTACTGTTTTGGTTTTCGTTCGTTCCGGGTTTATTGTTTTTGTATTCAGTTGTGTTCATGTTGAGTATTTCTTATTAAAAGAACCATGGACACTTACCACGCCGCATATTGGTCCTCCGATCCTTCTCTTCAGGGGAAGAGGAGGAAAACCTTTACACCACCAGATACTAGAGCTTTGGAGGGGCTCTCCCTGTCCTATCTTCTCTCCACAGATTTACATCCAGGTCGGTTCCAGCATAGGTTAATGCCCCTCTCCGTTCTCTTTCTACCCCCACATACATTCCTTTCTTCCTAGGTCCATGCCATATAACCCCTTCCTAATGAACAAACATTATTTAACACCACAAAAAAAACAGGGTAGAATTATTGTCAGTTATAGTGCCGTATACCTCATTTAGTCATTATTCATAAAAAATCCCATAACAGTCGGGAACAGCATTTCAAATAATTGGCTACAAATGTGAGTGCTTCAGGGCGGTAGTCATTTAGACAGGTTACCTTGGTATTCTTGGAACATGTAGGTATTACACACTGGATCAGGGAAAGGTTGAAAATGTCAGTGAAGACACTTGCCAGCTGGTCAGCACATGCTCTGAGTACACATCCGGGTCATCCAACTGAGCCTGCAGCCTTGTGAATTTTGAACCTGTTTAAAGGTCTTACTCACATCGATTACGGAGAGCGTGATCACACAATCATCTGGAACAGCTTTTGTTCTCACGCATGGTTCAGTGTTGCTTCCCTTGAAGCGAGCAAAGCTTGTCTGGTAGGCATCATAGCTTGTTTTCCTTTGTAATTATTGATAGTTTGCCAGGCCTGCCACATCCGACAAGCGTCAGAGCCGGTGTAGTACGCTTTGCCTGTTTGATGGTTTGTTGGATTTCTTGTAAGTGTAACACGCGGGATATGAACCTAGCATTAGCATTTTTTTATTTTCTTATGGCCCTATACAATTTGTTGAGTGCGGTCTCAGTGCCAGCATTGGTTTATGGTGGTAAATACACAGCTACAAAAAATACAGATAACTCCCTTGGTGAATATTATCGTCTACAATCTCATGAGGTATTCTAACTCAGACAAACAGAACCTTGAGACTTTCTGAATATTAGAACATCCTGTTAACAAAAATGCATACCCCTCCCCCTGAGTTTACTGGACGCTGCTATTCCGTCCTGCCAATGCTCACAAACTCCAGCTAACTGTATGTTATCCATGTCCTTGTTCAGCCATGAAGCATAGTATATTACAGTTCTTAAAGTCCCCGTTGATAGGATAGTCTCGAACGGAGCACACATGGGGGAGAAGGATATAATCAACAACTGCATACACCTGTCATTTCCTCTCAAGGTAGTTTCCCAGTTCCATTACATATCTGCATGTTGTACATGTCTCCATCTCACTCTAAGCACCACTCAGCAAGTGTGACTACATTATTTTCTTTCTCTTCTCTTGAAAGGTCACCTCACTCTTTATCTTCCCTAAACAACCTTCCCGAGTCTGACTCATGATTGAGAAGAGGTGTATGTTTAGGAGGGCGTATCCTCTACTGATAGCTTCAGCTCTGGCATGCGTGGTCTACAACATCATCACGTTGCCCAGGTACCGTGAAACCTCTATCGAATGATCCGGACTTGATGTAACATAGTAAATGTAAATCCGGGAAACTCAAATTAATATGATATGTTACCTTTAGTGTCGTTACATAAGATAGAAGGGTATGGTTGGTCATATAACGCGAACGTCTAACAATCCTAAGGTTGCGTGTTCAAATCTCATCACAGACCATTTTAGCTAATTAGCAACTTTTCAAGGGCTTACTCATTTCTTTGCTACTTTGCAATTACTTAGCATGTTAGCTAACCCTTACCCCAACCCTAACCTTAACCCTTTTAGCTAACCCTTTCCCTAACCCTTTCACCTAACTCCTAACCCTAACCCTAACCTTAACCTTCACATTAACTCCTAGTCTAGCTAACGTTATTGATATGTTACGAATAGCTATTTGTAACATACTGTATCATACCAAATAATTGATGGACATCCTCAAATAAGACATACCATACAAAACATAACATATCATACTAAATGGACTGTCTCGGATTTACGTACAGAATAATACAAAATGCTCTGAGACCATGTTGAACAGTCAATAAACTTAAAGGTCCGGTGCAGTCAAAAACTTGATTTGCCTGTGTTTTATATATATTTCCACACTGTGAGGTTGGAATAATATTGTGAAAATTATGGCAATTATTGCTTGTGTAGTGTAATTATGTGCCCAAGATTATGTGCCCAATAAAAGTTGGTTGGATTTGATTTTCAGAAGTAGAGTTCATAACACTATATACTGTAGTTCAGAAGAAGAGTTTATAACAATATATACTGTAGTTCAGAAGTAGAGTTTATAACAATATATACTGTAGTTCAGAAGGAAAGTTTCTAACACTTTATACTGTAGTTCAGAAGTGTTTATAACACTATATACTGTAGTTCAAAAGGAGAGTTTATAACACTATATACTGTAGTTCAGAAGGAGAGTTTATAACATTATATACTGTAGTTTAGAAGGAGAGGTTATAACACTTTATACTGTAGTTCAGAAGGAGAGGTTAGAACACTATATACTGTATGTAACGGTTTTCTTCTGGTGAAAGAGAGGCGGACCAAAATATTGCGTGGTTATCTTTTTACATCTTTAATGAAATATGAAAAATTAACAATATACAAAACAAGAACCGAAACAGCCCTATCTGGTGCAACAAACACAAAGATAGGAACAATCACCCACAAGAGACCTAAAGAATATGGCTGCCTAAATATGGTTCCCAATCAGAGACAACGATAACCACCTGCCTCTGATTGAGGACCACTCCAGGCAACCATAGACTTACCTAAAATACTTAACTAAACACTATCCCATAAACTACAAAACCCCTAGACAAAACAAACCACATAAATCACCCATGTCACACCCTGGCCTAACCAAAATAATAAAGAGAACACAGAATACTAAGACCAGGGCGTGACACTGTAGTTGAGAAAGAGAGTTTATAACACTATATACTGTAGTTCAGAAGGAGAGTTTATAGCACTATATACTGTAGTTCAGAAGGGGAGTTTATAACACTATATACTGTAGTTCAGAAGGAGAGTTTATAACACTATATACTGTAGTTCAGAAGGAGCATTTATAACACTATATACTGTAGTTCAGAAGGAGAGTTTATAGCACTATTTACTGTAGTTCAGAAGGAGAGTTTATAGCACTATTTACTGTAGTTCAGAAGGAGAGTTTATAACACTATATACTGTAGTTCAGAAGGAGCATTTATAACACTATATACTGTAGTTCAGAAGGAGAGTTTATAGCACTATTTACTGTAGTTCAGAAGGAGAGTTTATAGCACTATATACTGTAGTTCAGAAGGGGAGTTTATAACACTATATACTGTAGTTCAGAAGGGGAGTTTATAGCACTATATACTGTAGTTCAGAAGGAGAGTTTATAACACTATATACTGTAGTTCAGAAGGGGAGTTTATAACACTATATACTGTAGTTCAGAAGGGGAGTTTATAACACTATATACTGTAGTTCAGAAGGAGCATTTATAGCACTATATACTGTAGTTCAGAAGGAGAGTTTATAGCACTATTTACTGTAGTTCAGAAGGAGAGTTTATAACACTATATACTGTAGTTCAGAAGGAGAGTTTATAACACTATATACTGTAGTTCAGAAGGGGAGTTTATAACACTATATACTGTAGTTCAGAAGGAGCATTTATAACACTATATACTGTAGTTCAGAAGGAGAGTTTATAGCACTATTTACTGTAGTTCAGAAGGAGAGTTTATAACACTATATACTGTAGTTCAGAAGGAGAGTTTATAACACTATATACTGTAGTTCAGAAGGAGAGTTTATAGCACTATTTACTGTAGTTCAGAAGGGGAGTTTATAACACTATATACTGTAGTTCAGAAGGAGAGTTTATAGCACTATTTACTGTAGTTCAGAAGGAGAGTTTATAACACTATATACTGTAGTTCAGAAGGAGAGTTTATAACACTATATACTGTAGTTCAGAAGGAGAGTTTATAGCACTATTTACTGTAGTTCAGAAGGGGAGTTTATAACACTATATACTGTAGTTCATAAGGAGAGTTTATAGCACTATTTACTGTAGTTCAGAAGGAGAGTTTATAACACTATATACTGTAGTTCAGAAGGAGAGTTTATAGCACTATTTACTGTAGTTCAGAAGGGGAGTTTATAGCACTATATACTGTAGTTCAGAAGGAGAGTTTATAACACTATATACTGTAGTTCAGAAGGAGAGTTTATAGCACTATATACTGTAGTTCAGAAGGGGAGTTTATAACACTATATACTGTAGTTCAGAAGGAGTGTTTATAACACTATTTACTGTAGTTCAGAAGGAGAGTTTATAGCACTATATACTGTAGTTCAGAAGGAGAGTTTATAACACTATATACTGTAGTTCAGAAGGGGAGTTTATAACACTATATACTGTAGTTCAGAAGGAGTGTTTATAACACTATTTACTGTAGTTCAGAAGGAGAGTTTATAGCACTATATACTGTAGTTCAGAAGGAGAGTTTATAGCACTATATACTGTAGTTCAGAAGGAGAGTTTATAACACTATATACTGTAGTTCAGAAGGAGAGTTTATAGCACTATATACTGTAGTTCAGAAGGGGAGTTTATAACACTATATACTGTAGTTCAGAAGGAGTGTTTATAACGCTATATACTGTAGTTCAGAAGGAGAGTTTATAGCACTATTTACTGTAGTTCAGAAGGGGAGTTTATAGCACTATATACTGTAGTTCAGAAGGAGAGTTTATAGCACTATATACTGTTGTGTCTTTGGCTATGCCGGATTAAGTGATATGACATGCTATTCTATAAAATCATTTCTCCGTAATTAATATTACCTGATTGAGCTAATCATGTAAATGTAATTAACTAGAGAGTCGGGGCACCACGAAATATTATTTATAGAGCTGTTATCTTCCGAATAAACTCTTAAAGACCTAGTAATATTTTACATCAATAGCAGTCAATATCAATCGTCACCTTAATTCAGTCTCATCTGAAAGTTGTAAATTCTTGGTTATATTCACAAACCCTGGCTAACAAGTTGAATCAGCAATACAAAATTGGGTTTCATTATTTATTTACTAAATACCTAACTAATCACATAGAATTACACATACACATAATTAATCATAACTTAATTACAAATTAAGTCATAAAGAAAAACTTCCCTAGCGGGCGGAACAGATATGTGTCACGCCCTGACCTTAGTATTCTTTGTTTTCTTTATTGTTTTGGTTAGGTCAGGGTGTGACATGGGTGATGTATGTGTTTTTGTACTGTCTAGGGGTTTTGTAGGTTTATGGGGTTGTTTACCATCTAGGTGTTTATGTATGTCTATGGTTTCCTAGATTGGTTCTCAATTAGAGGCAGCTGTTTATCGTTGTCTATGATTGGGAACCATATTTAGGCAGCCATCTTCTTTGGGTATTTCGTGGGTTATTGTCTATGTGATGTTGCATGTTTGCACTCAGTATTTATAGCGCGCACGGTCGTTTTGATATTTTGTTTGTTTAAGTGTACTTCGTGTTTGTTTTCATCTATCATTAAAAGGATGTGTTCACATCACGCTGCGCTTTGGTCTCCTCACTACGACGTCCATGACAATATGACAGCTTGTTACACAAAAGAAAAGGGGCTGGGTTTGAGTGAAAGAGCGGGAAGACTGAGGAACAAAGGGCGAAGCTGTGCTGTCGTAAATACAGTATCTTATGCATTCTAAATAAATATTACTCTCATAAATATTTACTCGGAGCTGCAGTAGGTTCGTGTTAGATGGAAGGCCGTGTTGCCTAACCGAGTCCTTTGAATAATGTATCTGCTGGTAAATTGGATATTTAATTTTACCAGGCAAGTCAGTTAAGAACAAATTCTTATTTTCAATGACGGCCTAGGAACAGTGGGTTAACTGCCTGTTCAGGGCCAGAACGACAGATTAGTACCTTGTCAGCTCGGGGGTTTGAACTTGCAACCTTCCGGTTCCTAGTCCAACTCTCTAACCACTAGGCTACCCTACCTAGTGTAGTTCAGCAGGAGAGTTTATATCACTTTATACTGTAGTTCAGAAGGAGCGTTTATAACACTATATACTGTAGTTCAGAACGTATGTAGAGTTCATAAAACTATATACTGTATTTCAGAAGGTATGGAGAGTATATAGCACTATATACTTTTGTCATGAAGTCTGATCTTGTATTATTGATTATTGATCCATATTTACAGTTGTTTTCTCTCTCTGTTGTAAAGCTGATAATGAAATAATAATCATAATAATAGGCCTCTTGTCAGCACACGACACACTGACGTGTCACACTGATGTGATTTCTGGTTGCAGAAAGAAAGCAGGAAGTCATCCATCGTCCGTCAACACGTATTATGAGCCACTGAAATAGGAGAGACTTTGTCCACTTTCTGTTTGCCTACTCAACCCAGAGTGAAACAAAAACACCCCATGGCAACTTGATGACTCAGAGTCACGTCATAAACAAGTACACCTGCCACCGTGTAAGTAGTCCAAACCAGCCTTTAGTCTTGATATCTTTGGTTGTTTAGTACACTACCATACTCACTCTGTTTAGCACATGGCCTCACATGTGAATCCTTAAAGAGATGGGCGGGGCTAAGGCTTAAGAGGGTGTGAACGATGCTGAATGGGTGTAGACAAAGAAAAGCTCTCCAGTAGGTGTACCAAAACATTCAAGGGCCATTTATTCAAACGTTACAAGTTACAAGTTCATCAATTTTCAAAGCAGAATTACTCTCGCATTGTTACTTAACTGTAGTGTATGACATGCCATTGTATAGCTCTGAGTCTGTACGTTTATCCAATGTAAAAACACAATTTCAAATTTTGCTACATAAGACCGAATCAAGCCGGTCGGTCACATTTTGAGTCTCATAGCAAAGGGTTTGAATACTTATGTAAATAAGGTGTTTCTGTTTTTTTTATTTAAAAAAAATAAATTTGCAAACATTTCTAAAAACCTGTTTTCGCTTTGTCCTGATCGGGTTTTGTGTGTAGATTGATGAGAAAAAACATGTATTTAATACATTTTAGGATAAGACTGTAAAGTAACAAAATGTGGGTCTGAATATGTTCCAAAAGCACTACATAAGAAAACATTTTGAGAGGTCTAGTTTAGTTGAATAATTCCACTATTTTAAAAACAAGCACACAATAAACTTGAAAAATACATACATGTACATGAGTAAAATCATTGAGGATGACACACAATACACTCCGGGACTTATTTCCATTGTGGTCCTCTTGTGACAAGATGGCTAGACAAGATTGGCAACACAGTTGTACACCTTATGGCAGCAAAAAAAACGTAAAAACAAATAGAAGAACAAAAATGGTTCATTATTGCAGATACATTAGAGGGGACATTCACATGGGCACACAAGACATCAAGACAGTTTTGAACCTTTTTAAAGCTGCCCATAGAATATGTTGTTTTTACGGCAGAGACAGCTTTTCCAGCATTGTACCTGAACCTGTACAAGCACACATTAGCAACACCTGATCTGGTGCTGTGGTTGTGTGCATCCCTAACATGGGGAAAGTAATCAGTCAGAAATCTGGGCGCAGAACCATAAATACTCCTATAATCCAAACCCAGTCTAATCTGGGACACCCTAGCCTCAACAGGCAGCCAGTTGAGTTCGTGAATGCAGCTCCTGCCTATGGGAGTACGTGGACTCACCTTCAACACTACCCTGATCAGCTGATTCTGGGCTATCTGGAGCTTCCCAGGTAGTTAACAGATGTTTTGGCAGTCACAATTTAGTCCAGTCAACGTAAGCTAAATGTGGCTGTCTGTGGTTCTGATTTTTCTGTATGTGTATGTGTATGTGTATGTGTGTGCGTTCGCGCAAGTAGAAGAGACATGTTGATTCACCCTACTTGTAAAGAAACGCCATTGCCATCCTCCTCTCTTTCATGTTGACAAAACGGTCTATCACTCTGTCATACAGTACATGCTTACATTTTTTGTTGTCCTAGGCTACCTGGCTAAAATGCTTACTCGCTAGCCTAACTTTCGTTGATAGGCAAGGTTAGCTAGTTAACATTAGCCTTCTGCCTCTAGGTACATATTGAACTTCCATCCTCTCAGGCCAGGAACCCACCAGGTACAACCCTAAATCTGTAAACAAGGGAACTCTCATAGACGTCATCCTGACCAACTGGCCCTCCAAATACACCTCCGCTGTCTTCAACCAGGATCTCAGCGATCACTGCCTCATTGCCTGTATCCGCTACAGAGCCGCAGTCAAACGACCACCCCTCATCACTGTCAAACGCTCCCTAAAACACTTCTGTGAGCAGGCCTTTCTAATCGACCTGGCCCGGGTATCCTGGAAGGACATTGATCTCATCCTGTCAGTTGAGGATGCCTGGTCATTCTTTAAAAGTAACTTCCTCACCATTTTAGATAAGCATGCTCCGTTCAGAAAAAAGCTGAACTAAGAACAGATATAGCCCTTGGTTCACTCCAGACCTGACTGCCCTCGACCAGCACAAAAACATCCTGTGGCGGACTGCAATAGCACCGAATAGTCCCCGCGATATGCAACTGTTCAGGGAAGTCAGGAACCAATACACGCAGTCAGTAAGGAAAGCTAAGGCCAGCTTCTTCAAGCAGAAATTTGCATCCCGTAGCTCCAACTCCAAAAGTTCTGGGACACTGTGAAGTCCATGGAGAACAAGAGCACCTCCTCCCAGCTGCCCACTGCACTGAGGCTAGGTAACACGGTCACCACCGATAAATCCATGATTATCGAAAACTTCAACAAGCATTTCTCAACGGCTGGCCATTCCTTCCGCCTGGCTACTCCAACCTCGGCCAACAGCTCCGCCCCCCCCCCCCCCGCAGCTACTCGCCCAAGCCCCTCCAGGTTCTCCTTTACCCAAATCCAGATAGCAGATGTTCTGAAAGAGCTGCAAAACCTGGACCCGTACAAATCAGCTGGGCTTGACAATCTGGACCCTCTATTTCTGAAACTATCCGCCGCCATTGTCGCAACCCCTATTACCAGCCTGTTCAACCTTTCTTTCATATCGTCTGAGATCCCCAAGGATTGGAAAGCTGCCGCAGTCATCCCCCTCTTCAAAGGGGGAGACACCCTGGACCCAAACTGTTACAGACCTATATCCATCCTGCCCTGCCTATCTAAGGTCTTTGAAAGCCAAGTCAACAAACAGGTCACTGACCATCTCGAATCCCACCGTACCTTCTCCGCTGTGCAATCTGGTTTCCGAGCCGGTCACGGGTGCACCTCAGCCATGCTCAAGGTACTAAACGATATCATAACCGCCATCGATAAAAGACAGTACTGTGCAGCCGTCTTCATCGACCTTGCCAAGGCTTTCGACTCTGTCAATCACCATATTCTTATCGGCAGACTCAGTAGCCTCGATTTTTCTGATGACTGCCTTGCCTGGTTCACCAACTACTTTGCAGACAGAGTTCAGTGTGTCAAATCAGAGGGCATGCTTTCCGGTCCTCTGGCAGTCTCTATGGGGGTGCCACAGGGTTCAATTCTCGGGCCAACTCTTTTCTCTGTATATATCAATGATGTTGCTCTTGTTGCGGGCGATTCCCTGATCCACCTCTACACAGACGACACCATTCTATATACTTCCGGCCCGTCCTTGGACACTGTGCTATCTAACCTCCAAACGAGCTTCAATGCCATACAACACTCCTTCCGTGGCCTCCAACTGCTCTTAAACGCTAGTAAAACCAAATGCATGCTTTTCAACCGTTCGCTGCCTGCACCCGCACGCCTGACTAGCATCACCACCCTGGATGGTTCCGACCTTGAATATGTGGACATCTATAAGTACCTAGGTGTCTGGCTAGACTGTAAACTCTCCTTCCAGACTCATATCAAACATCTCCAATCGAAAATCAAATCTAGAGTCGGCTTTCTATTCCGCAACAAAGCCTCCTTCACTCATGCCGCCAAACTTACTCTAGTAAAACTGACTATCCTACCGATCCTCGACTTCGGCGATGTCATCTACAAAATTGCTTCCAACACTCTACTCAGCAAACTAGATGCAGTTTATCACAGTGCCATCCGTTTTGTCACCAAAGCACCTTATACCACCCACCACTGCGACCTGTATGCTCTAGTCGGCTGGCCCTCGCTACATATTCGTCGCCAGACCCACTGGCTCCAGGTCATCTACAAGTCCATGCTAGGTAAAGCTCCGCCTTATCTCAGTTCACTGGTCACGATGGCAACACCCACCCGCAACACGCGCTCCAGCAGGTGTATCTCACTGATCATCCCTAAAGCCAACACCTCATTTGGCCGCCTTTCGTTCCAGTTCTCTGCTGCATGTGACTGGAACGAAGTGCAAAAATCGCTGAAGTTGGATACTTTTATCTCCCTCACCAACTTCAAACATCTGCTATCTGAGCAGCTAACCAATCGCTGCAGCTGTACATAGTCTATCGGTAAATAGCCCACCCATTTTTACCTACCTCATCCCCATACTGTTTTTATTTATTTACTTTTCTGCTCTTTTGCACACCAATATCTCTACCTGTACATGACCATCTGATCATTTATCACTCCAGTGTTAATCTGCAAAATTGTAATTATTCGCCTACCTCCTCATGCCTTTTGCACACAATGTATATAGACTCTCCTTTTTTTCTACTGTGTTATTGACTTGTTAATTGTTTACTCCATGTGTAACTCTGTGTTGTCTGTTCACACTGCTGTGCTTTATCCTGGCCAGGTCGCAGTTGCAAATGAGAACTTGTTCTCAACTAGCCTACCTGGTTAAATAAAGGTGAAATAAAAAAATAAAATAAAAAATGTATGAATTAATGGTTGAATCAGAATCGCTGTTATAGTCATTTCCCAGTACGGATAATTAAGTAAAACGACAAGTCCAAATCCCTATCGCCATCCATGGCTAATTTAGGAAAGGGACAATTTTAGCTTTCTATCTAGCCACTGGAGGACAACAACATAATAAAAGTTGTTTCTATCGATGACGTATGCACCCAATGTGATTTGATAGGAGGGACGCTAAATCCAAACTAGCTTCCCCTAAGACTTTTTTTTTGGTGCGCCAGGACCATTCACAGTTGAGCTCACTCAGTTTAGCTCAATGCTGATTGGCTATTTATTTTCTTCTTTTTAATCAAGGGAGGCTAAATGCTTGTTAGCTTCACTTGCATTCAATGCTACCAGCGGCAACAATGTCATACTCTTTTGAACCAGACAGTATGAAATATATGGCCTACACATAAAGAGACAGAGGGGCGCTGTTTCACTCTCTGATGTTTTTTCCGGTGAGATACATTGAGCTTCTTGCTGAATGTGTAAAGGTAAATTATTTGACATGTTTCTTTCTTGGTCATTTTTTTGTAGGGAGCCTGGCGTCCCTCAGCACCCATGAATACACGCCACTGCTTGCCATCAATTTTCAAGTAAAATTCAGTCTAAACTGTGACTCTGCCACTCAAGAACATTCACTATCTTCTTGGTAAGCAACTTCAGTGTAGATTTGGCATTGTGTTTTAGGTTATTGTCCTGCTGAAAGGTGAATTCATCTCCCAGTGTCTGGTGGAAAGCAGACACTGAACCAGGTTTTCCTCTGGGATTTTGCCTGAGCTTAGCTCCATTGCATTCTTTTTCCCCCTGAAAAACTCCCCAGTCCCCAACTCCATACAATCATATCCATAACATGATGCAGCCACTACTAAGCTTGAACGTATGTAGAGTGTTACTCAGTAATGGATATGCCACAAACATAACACTTTGTATTTGGGGAAAACAGTTCATTGCTTTGGCATATTTTTTTGCAGTATTACTTTAGTGCCTTATTGCAAACAGAATGCGTGTTTTTGAATATTTGTATTCTTTACAGACTTCCTTCTGTTCACTCTGTCAATTAGGTTGGTATTGTCATGTACTGTCATGTTGTCTTGTCTCTGTCCTTTCCCTTCACCCTGTCTCCCTCTGCTGGTCGTGTTAGGTTACCTTTTCTCCCCCGCTTTCCCCCAGCTGTCCCTTGTCTCCTCTAACTACCCATTCACCCCGTTCCCCACCTGTTCCCTTTTTTCCCTCTGATTAGGTCCCAATATCTCTCTCTGTTTCTGCTCCTGTCCTTGTCGGATTCTTGTTTGTTTGTGTCATTCATGCCTGAACCAGACTGTCGTCATGTTTGCTGTAACCTTGTCCTGTCCTGTCGGAATCTGCCGGTCCATCTGAGCCTACCTATGTTTGGTAACTAAAGAAGCTCTGTTTAAGTTGATTCGCTTTTGGGTCCTCATTCACGCACCGTAACAGGTATTGTAGAGTAACTACAATGTTGTTGATCCATCCTCAGTTTTCTCCAGTCACAGCCATTAATAAACCCTGTAACTGCTTTAAAGTCACTATTGGCCTCATGGTGAAATCCTTGAGCGGTTTCCTTTCTCTCCGGCAACTGAGTTAGGAAGATCACTTGTCTCTTTATGGTGACAAAGTGTAATTAATAACTTCACCGTGCTCAAAGGGATGTTCAATGTCTGCTTTGTTTTTTATCCATCTACCAACAGGTGCCCTTTTTTGCGATTCATTGGAAAACCTCCCTGCTCTTTGTGGTTGTATCTGTGTTTGAAGTTCACTGCTCGACTGTGGGACCCTGCAGGCAATGTGTGTGTGGGGTTCAGCGATGAGGTCGTCATTCAACAATCCTGTTAAACACTATTATTGCACAAGAGTCCATGGAACTTATGATGTGACTTGCTGAGCAAATTCTCACTCCTGAACTATTTAGACTTACCATAACAATGGGTTTGAATACTTATTGACGCAAGACAGTTCAGCTTTTTATTTGTTATTCATTAGTAAAAATGTATTCCACTTTGATATTATGGGGTAACGTGTGTAGGCCAGTGACATCCACATGTGGAAAACGGGGTGTGAATACATTCTGAAGGGTCTGTAGCACATTAACTACAAGCTATGTGCAAATGTTAGTACTGCTCTGTGCTAATTATGCTCTCTAACATGCTTTTACTTTAATTAGCCACCAAAAGTGTTATAGGCTGACTACACCGGCCACGCACCTTACCAAATCCACTCTGAATCAACACTTCCAGTGGGATTAAGATAATCCAAACGATCCTAATCATTACATTTTCAGTTGAAAATATAGAATAATCATTTACAGTTCCGATTGGATTACCAAATCCGAATCTCTATCTGGAGGATCACAATCTAATTTCTGAGTTTTGAAAAAATCCAATTGTAACATTTATTCCTACCTGATTGCCGAAATCGATTGCCGAGATCACTTTTGAAAAGCACCTGATCTGCATTACCAAGACAACCACCTGTACTGCACATAAAAATAACCTTGGCGTTAAATTCCCATGTACCGAATAAAAAAAATACAAGTTAAATGGGTTCGTATCGCATTTTCAACTCTACTGATGGTTTTGTCCTTAGGAATGTTGCGTTATGTAACGAATGTGCCCACTCTTATAAGGGCACAAGGCAAGACCGAAATGCAGACACAGGAGGAAGATGGTTGAGCTCTGATATTTATTATACCAAAAAGGGGTTAGCAAAAGGCAGGTCGGGAACAGGCGAGAGTTCAACAACCAGGTCAGAGTCCAAACAGTACAAGGGGATATGCAGGCTCGAGGTCAGAACAGGCTCGAGGTCAGAACAGGCAGAGTGGTCAGGCAGGCGGATTCGGCGTCAGGACAGGCAAGGGTCAAAACCAGGAGGGCTAGGAAAAAACAGAGACCGGGAAAAATAGCAGCTAGGAGAAACGCTGGTTGACTTGGCAAAACAAGACGAACTGGCACAGAGAGACAAGAAATACAGGGATAAATACACCAGGGACTAATGGGGAAACAGGAGACAGTTGGAGGTGGGTGGAAACAATCACAAAGACAGGTGAAAGAGATCAGGGCGTGTCAACTCTTTGCACTTACGCTCTAGCCAATATTATGGAATTATTATGGACAAAATAGCAAGATAATATTTATTTGTCAAACGGCAGCCTGAGTGGCGCAGTGGTCTAAGACACTGCAGTGCTTGAGGTTTCACTACAGATCCAGATTCAATCCCGGGCTGTGTCGCAGCCAGCCATGACCGGGTTACCCATGAGGCGACTGTCACGACTCCCGCCGAAGTTGGCTCCCCTGCCTGTCGATCCCTTTTTGTCTTATTAGTTGCATCTGTGTCTAATTGTGTTTCCTGATGTGCTTCCTAATTTAAGCCTATTAAACCCGCCCTTGTTTTGTGCGGGATTCATTTTGTGTTACGTGTTGTGTCGTTGGGTTTTTTAGTGCTCCGGACCGTGTACCCTGTGTTTTGGGTTGGTCAGTGTTTTCGCGCCCTGTGTTTTTGGGTGTTGTATTTTGGTGCCAGATTAAAGTGCACTTTTCCCTTTGGAACTCTCTGCTCTCTGCGCCTGATTCTTACCTCACACACCCAGTCTCGTGTGACAGCGACACACAATTGACCCAGCGTTGTCCGGGTTAGGGGAGGGTTTGGCCTGCCGGGATTTCCTTGTCCCATCGCACTTTAGCGACTCCTGTGGCGGGCCGGGCGCTTGCACGCTGTTGTACGGTGTTTCCTCCGACACATTGGTGCGGCTGGCTTCCGGGTTAAGCGAGCATTGTGTCAAGAAGCAGTGTGGCTTGGCAGGGTTGTGTTTCGGAGGACGCATGGCTCTCGACCTTCACCTCTCCCGAGTCCGTACAGGAGTTGAATAATTTTGCACGCCCAATTTTTCAGTTTTTGATTTGTTAAAAAAGTTTGAAATATCCAATAAATGTCGTTCCACTTCATGATTGTGTCCCACTTGTTGTTGATTCTTCACAAAAAAATACAGTTTTACATCTTTATGTTTGAAGCCTGAAATGTGGCAAAAGGTCGCAAAGTTCAAGGGGGCCGAATACTTTCGCAAGGCACTGTATGTGCACCTTAAAATAAAGTGTTACTGTCTTTTCTTACTGGCACTGGCTTTGTTGATAGCTATTTTATTGAGGAAAGCTTTTTACTTGCAATTACTGGGATATTCTCTTATACCTTAGTCACTCTGGATAACAGTGCCTGCTAAATTACTTAAATATACATATCTAACCAATATCCAAGTCCGCGGGGCTCTCCAGAGGGTGGTGCGGTCTGCCCAACGCATCACCGGGGGCAAACTACCTGTCCTCCAGGACACCTACAGTACCCGATGTCACAGGAAGGCCAAAAAGATCATCAAGGACAACAACCACCCGAGCCACTGCCTGTTCACCCCGCTATCATCCAGAAGGCGAGGTCAGTACAGGTGCATCAAAGTTGAGACCAAGAGAGTGAAAAACAGCTTCTATCTCAAGGCCATCAGACTGTTAAATAGCCATCACCAGCGAATTAGAAGGTCCTTGACTTCACTGGCCACTTTAATAATGGAACACTAGTTACTGTAATAATGTTTACATATTTTGCATTACTCATCTCATATATATATATATATATATATATATACTGTGTTCTATTCTACTGTATCTTAGTCTATCCCGCTCTGACATTGCTAGTCCAAATACTTATATATTCTTAATTCCATTCCCTTACTTTAGATGTGTGTGTATTGTTTGTATTGTTGTGAAATTGTTAGATATTACTGCACTGTTGGAGCTAGAAACACAAGCATTTCGCTACACCCGCAATAACATCTGTTTAACATGGGTGTGTGACCAATAAAATTAGATTTTATTCTATTTTTGATTAGAAGCAGTTTATTATTTGTCCACTAGATGGCAGGCTGTCCTCAGTTTAGTTGATTAAAAGCTACCCTGCCCCATAAGACCAGTGTTAATAGTTGTTTTGTGACATGCAGATTGTTATCAGTCACTACCACGATCAAAACATCATAAGAAGGAAGGTCTATTATTAGTCATTTTTCATTAATAGCGTTATTTTTAAATCCATCCTATGCAGGCTACCATTTAAATACCAATTGTTCAAATATATTTCCACTTGTAACAGCATAGCCTAGCTAGCTAGCTACACTTCCATGTGCTTTACACAAAGCCAGTGTTAGGGAAGCTACTCTGAAATGTAGTTTTCCAAGTTGCCAGTTACTTCACCCTGGAGAAAGTTAAGCTACACTATAGCTATTCTTAATAAGAAAAATAGAGTTTACTTAACTAAAGTTACTTACAAACTACTTTGTGAAAAATTGGAATATCTAAATCAAATCTAAATCAAATCAAACGCTATTGGTCACACACACATATTTAGCAGATGTTACTGCGGGTGAGGCGAAATGCTTGTGTTCCTAGCTCCAACAGTGTAGTAGTTTCTAAAATGTTCAGAATCTGAAAAGTTACAGAATACAAATGGAAAGAACAGACACCTCTGGAGTCAGATGTCAACAGAATGTGTCATTTATCCGATTGAACGAAACAACAATGAGAATAGGCAGTGATGCTGAAAAAAAGGACATTCTTGCCTCTTCACCCACATTTTATTTTCATTTAGCAAAAAAAAGTAGTGTCTATTTCCGGTAGTTTGCTACACGGCAAAACAATAATGATTAAATACTGAAAGCACCTACAGATTTGAATTTAGTTCAACTACCACCAAGCTACTGCGAAATGTAATTCATTAGTCAAACTACATATACAGTGGTTCACTACTCCCCAACACTGCACACACATAGCATATTATTCTATTGTTGGTTACAATGAAAATGTGTTGTATTTGAAAACACATTCAATTTCCTAATTTAACCAAAAGAGGGAGACATTACATAAAGAATATGGCCTAAAGAAGAAACTCCGCTGTGGTTCTTACCATATTTCACCAACTCTCTATGGCTCTATTACAGTAATTTGTACACTTGGGAAAGATCCAAGTAGTATTTCACTAGATTCGTTTTCAAATGTATTACTGTGCTTCGTACATTCCTATTGAAGTCAACAGGACATGTAATCACGCACGTTTGCCTCTCAATGCCTTGTTTTTACGTTTTCAAGTTAGGCTTAATCGATCTCCTGTTTCAAAACGGATGTTGTCTTAACTTAAAGAGAGGCCCCAAAAAAAGCTGAGAAGGAAGCCGTGTGGTGTGTTGACATGGTCAGGAGATGGCAATGGTGTCAGGGGCTTGTTTTGTGTGTGCTGGTGGGCAGTAGTGACCCAGGCTGAGCTCAGTGGTGAGTAGGGCTCCTTTCTGCTAGAGAGTGTCTTATTCAGCCCTAAGCCGATCTCACCATGCATGCTCCCCTCACCAGCGTTCACCTAAATCTGTCACACAGATTTGACACCGTGTCACTCTGACCGTACTCCGAAATGACATGTAGGCTATATAATGTGGGATATTGTGCACATTTACAATCCGGACTTCTCTTAGAGCGTTTAATATGTATATATTTTTTAATTCCATGTATGTGAGAGCTTTATAACCATACGTTTAGATAAAACAATAAGGAGAACACACGAAAGAGAAGATTGAAGATTGTATTTGGGTTTAGGCATGACCCTTTCAACAATGAATGAACCTAAATGTGGTCATATGTCCCATGTTAGATAATAGCCTGATGATATGAATAATCACTGTACTCATTGGGAATGTATATTTGGGAATAATTCATGCATTTAAAAAAATACATATTTGATCAAACAAATTCTATTTGCGGTCTGGAGTTTGAAATTACAGTGCCCAGTGTTGCCACGAGGAGGCTGTACCAATCTGCATGGCAGGAAATAGAGCACGGTGCATTGTTTCTTCATGTAGGGCTACAACATAATTAGCCTGAATTAGGCTCATAGTTAGTTGTGTATGAAAAGAGAACTGATATCTTAATCCCCTTTATGCCTTAACGCAGTTGTTGTCTCCAACTGTAACAACATAATAACGTGTATAGTCAAGGGCATTATGCAACACCACTTGGTGCACACTCAGATTCATTATCTAAGGACAGGACAGCAAATTGTCCATTTTAGACAATGTGCTATCAAAATGGCAAACATTAGCATATGTCAGAAAAATATTAGGTAAAAAAATATTTCACATGAACAAAATGAATGTTGCAAATATGCTATATGTTAATATTGCCATTTCAACCAGTCCACTGCATAAAAAAAAAGAATACCATGCATGTAACGTCTTATACCTGTAGGTAGGCTATACGACATAGTCTTGCATCTCTAAATAGAGGTTTGTTTACTCCTCCGAGAGGATATGGATGTAGCATTAATATACATCGGCTTTGCTATTATTTCACAACATCCATATCCGTTCAGAAACATTTAACTATCCCCCTGTTGTTCTGCATTGACATCCAAATTATTTTGAAAGACATTTGCTGTAACGACTGGCTAATATTTTCCCAATAAGTAAAAGGTCTGTGTCCATTCAGGCTTGTCTTGTCTGTCTGCTTCTGCTCTGTCTGTGAGCTGCCTGCTGTAGATTTAAATCCTCTGTGATAAGTGCTTGAAGCTCTCGGAAACTTCTGGAATCTGAGCGCTGAGAGAGGAAAGTGGACCGGGGGTGCCCATCACACTGGGTTCATGGGCATATAAACCATCACTCCCACACCCCTCTCCCTCACTCCCTTTCTCTCCCTCTTTCATCTGCAGTATTTACCGGATCAAGTGGTAGCTACTGGCCCTCATGGCCAGTAAGCAGGGTTTTCTCTCCCCAGCTAGCATGGCTTTGACTGTTTCTAGTGCATGACAAAGAATTGGGTTGGCATCAGGCTTTACTGAACACAGCAACCACACAATTAATAAACAGGCAAAATGGTTTATTCCAGTATCAAGACCAAATGTCTGCTACACATGATCTGTTTATTTCTGCTTGTATTTCACCTGCTTTTGAGCCTGAAACCTCTGTTTCCTACAGGCTCAGAAGGACACTTATAATTCACTTATCCCATTTTAAAGTAGTATTTGTGGACACCTGCCCCTATGGGAATCTGTGGCGCTTTGAAAAGAAAACAGGTTAAAACTGGGCAAAAGCACTTAGCAGGAACCCGGCAATAATCGCTCTTTTCCACAGGTAATGAGTTTGATTCATTCTTGACCTTTGAAAACTTTTCGCTCCTCTTAAGCATTTTTTTCCCTCCCCTACCTGGAGATAATAAAGGCATGCTAGCAATGTGTTGCCCATTAACAGTATTTTACATGGCTGACTTTTGGAATGCACATACCATTTCTACTGGCCATTGTAACAGGCCACAATTTTAAACTATTTTTATGATTTTTCACAGGGACTTTTGTCGGCGATGAAATTCAACGTTTTATTTTTCAACATGACATGATTCAGTAAATAACGTAACATCTAGAATCATATTGTACACGTTTCATAGCAGAAAAGCAGTGGGCAACTTCTGTCTGTGCCTAAAATGCAGGGATTGTTGTGTTTATGTGTTCGGGACGGGTGTTGATCGAGGTTCTTCTCTTTGATACATCATAACCTGGAAACCTTCCCAACAGAAGGCCGAGACAAGTTTCCTTGGATAATGTCGAAAAAATGGGGGAAACGAAGGCATGGGTCTAGAGTAGAGTTGTGATTTAGAGCTGAGAGATGCACCATCCCCTCTTTCCAGCGGAGGCCCTCTTGGGGTTGATTTTCATTCTCTCCTTGTACTATTAAAAAGGCCTTCCACTCTCTTCACTGGGTGCACCTTGCTGTTATAACTGGCAGAAAATCATTTATCAATGCCTCTCGTCGGCGGCTAAGGTCTTTCGCAGTGTATATTTTTCCATTATTGATTGTGTGTGTAAATGCATCGCAGGAAGAAGCATGGAGATATGGGGTTTTCCCTCACTCCCGTTGGATGGCCAGGCCAGAGCATCAGGTAACTTTTTTGTTTGTCTCATCTATTTATCAATGTTTGAAACTATCATAGTTGCTTTGATACGTAGTCTCAAACAACAATATACCTTTTGTGTATAAAGCTCGGAAATACAGTACCTATTGCATACGCATGTGATGGTCATGGTACAAGCTGTTCGTTGGAGCAACAAACTGAAAGGCAGCGGTGAATGTCAGTGTCCCCTCTGTTGTTTAATTTATTTTACTTTCAAAGTGAGGGGAGGTGGCCTTGCTGTGAGTGTTAGTCATTGATGTGCCTATGGTCGCCCCCCCACCCCCCCCCCCACCCCCCCCCCACCCCCCCCCCCCCCCCCCGCGCTGCGGCTGTCTGTAGGAGTACCTTCGTCCCTCTCCTCCTCGCTCAAGGCTCTCATTGGCTTGGCTCACTGTGTTTGTCTAACCGTCCTCTTATTTTTTTTTATTTTTTTTTATATCTGTGAGGGTGTGGCTAACGGACCTCTGACCTGGGGTCAAAGAGAGCCTTCAGTTTCTTCAAAGCTCTGCCACAGACTCGTGCTACTTCCCACTGTTAGAGGCTGTCTAAAGCTGAGACTGGAGTTTCCTCTCTTCACTCTTGTCTGTTCTGGATTGATGGTTTGGTTGGCCGTTGCATGTGTTAGCCCCTGACTATCCACGGGACACTCGTGGGCTAAGAATGTATTATTCTTAAAGGAGTATTGTCAAATATTCAGCTAAAAGCAGGTGGAGTTATTTTAGTGAGAGAAAAAAATGATCAGACAATGCAAGGCTTTGGTAGTAAAGGGTACATGCCCATGACGTGCTGTGCGGTGGGCTGCAGATAAGCTTCAGTCCTTCTTGCTTTCCAACAAGTGGTTCTAAACCCATGTAGATTATTTAAGGATTGCAGGGTTTACAAAGTGGCTTTGGCAATTGTTGACATGGGACGGACTCTTACTTTCCTTCAATAAAATAGGATAGACATAGAAATACGCCTTGGGAGAGTTATATTATGGTCAACATCCATGTACCTTTAAAAGTTGGGTATTTAGGAGACTAAATTGTTTAATTAACAGCTAATTAATGGTCCTATTTGCAATTGGCAAACATCCCCCTCTTCAAGTTCAAGGTAAATGGAGTGTATTCCCTAAAGGATCTAGTAGAAGCCCAGAGCCCTTTATCAAAGCTGTCTGAAATATTGGCACATACAGTAATCTGTCCCCATTCCGTATTGATTACTTGCTTTGTTTTCAAGTTATGCCGTAAACAGGGTAAATAACGACAGATTTGAGTCGGAGTCCACACGGAGACATATGTTTAGATTTAAGCCTTCAAACCCTACACTTTCCCGATACTGTATGCGTAGCAGCTGTCTGCATCAGAAGCTAACGAGCGCTTGGAAAATGATTATAGCCTCCTCCGTTTTTGTGTGTTTTTTTTAACCCTGGAGAAAGTGGCAGTACGCATCATCTCAGGAATAGAAACCAGGCAGCACACTGCTAGTGAAGCACAGAGGAAATGCGTTGAACTGAATTGGTGATAAGTGCTGACAGGAGAGGTGTGTCGGTGTACTCACTGTACCGACGGTTTATGAAGTAGACAGAGTTGAGGTGTAGCAGTTTGTACAGCCGTTAGCCAGCACTGTGAATATGATTGGTGGCAGCGGTAGGAGGCTGAGAGGGAGAGCAGAAAGGACTTGGTACACTAATAAGCAGACCAGCAGTTATGCAGTATGTTCACTGAAGAGGGTGTGCACAAACGGGGCCTGGGATGATTAGCAAAGGCTTTTACTTTCTGGTAGTGCACACATGCACGCAAACAGGAAATAATGTGTGAGTAACAGGAGGGAGAATTATGAATGTGTTAGAGTGACAAAATTAAAATGGAGTGTAAAGAGTTGTTGCAGGTGACCGGGATTTTTCGTGTGGGGCTTGCACATTATTTTTCTCCCGACTTTTGAATTAGAGTTTGAGTGTTCTAACTTTCTTCAACTTTATTCATGTTTTGAAGATGTGTCTTCATAAGTGTAGTTACTTGACAGAGTTTTTATCAGTGCTATATCACCATCTGGGATGCATGGCTAAGCCAGGCTTCCAAGGGCCAGCATTACAACACTTTCTCTGCTGGCTTTGTACTGGATGAAGAAGTCATAATCCTCAAACAGACTTAAATTCCTCCGGAAAGGCTCTTGATCCTGAATTCACTCATTTTCTTCAAACAGCCTTCCAGCTCGACTCCGAAAGAGAAGGGGATATTCGGGGGAATTGGCTGCAGTTCTTGATTGAAATCTGCTACAAGTGGACACCGCCGCCTCAGACACACACACACACTCCTCCCCAGCCGTCCCCTCCTGTCTGTTGGTGGAAACCTGGGCCAGGTCGTCGTGACGCTCTCTCTCTCTCTGAGCTCCTAATAAAAGGTAAACTTCTCCAAGGCCCGGGAATTGTGTCAATCACGGCCTATGTTTTCGCAGCGAGCCCAAAGCCTCCCCTCCTCCCTGTCAGAGGCTGTTATCACGTTCAAAGCCAGATCAGAACGCTGTTTGTTCTGCGCTTTGGTTTCACCCACACAGAGGATTCAAAGAGGTACAGGTCTATTTGAGAGTGTATATTTCCTTGCCGGAGAGAGACCGTGTTTGTCTTGCCACGTTTGTCAGCTCGTATTTCAGCCGAGGGCTTCTATTACAACTAAACACCACCCTATATCAGTTGAATATTGCCAGGCTTCTTTGAATCGCATATTGAGTACAAGCGGTGTGGGAAATAATTTGGTTGTAACGTACTTTATGAGTGTGACTGAGTTTGTAACAGATCTATTCACCCTTCATTCCGATTTATTCAGTCGCGGTACAATAAAATAAAAAATAACAACCCCCTCAGGCAACCCCTTGTAATAGTACACTCTTCCAAATGGAAATGACCCTCATGCTTATATTTCTGACCAGGTATCAAACCTAGGTTGTCCAAGCTAGCCCGCTGAGCTAAAGCCTAGGCATTAGGTCTCAGGCAAACTTCCTCAAGGAGTTCTGTTTTCAGTATATCGTAATGGCATCTCCCAGTTAAACTTAGGGCTTTGGCAGTTCTGTATATATGGCGTGGTTAGATGAGGTTGATGAGTTAGATGAGGTTGAGGGCACCAAAACTTTGCAAACTTTCCCAAAATTCCCAGGTTTTCCAGGGTTAGGGTTAGGGTTAGTTAAATCTTCCATCTGGGGTTTCTGAAGAACCTAGGATTTTGGGGAAAGTTACCTGAATTGTGCAACCTTAGGGAGGTTGCTTTGCCTCCCTGGATGTGAGGGGAAGAATGACATTACAGATCTGACCCAGGTAGCTAATACTTGGAAGATGGAGATTCCTCTGGTTGAGCTTGTCTGGAGTGTCCTCTTAGTTATGTAGGATCCCAGATAGAGGTTTCATGCAATATAATGCTTTAGTATACACTAGTTACAGAAAATGTAATTTAACTCTTTTGTATATCAGTTATAAGTTTTGAGCAGCTCAACATTGATTTATTCCTATGTATACCATAGTACATGTATCCCTTTATTGCTGTTTATAGACCAATTTGTATGCTTCTTTCCATACTGGCATGTTAGTCACAGCTGGCAAATATGTACACTCCAAACCAAAACTGATTATATGCATTTTGATAGCAATCCTCGTTATTAGCTATGATAATGAACCACTTTGGTTGCAAAATCATTACAAAATCTATTTGACAACAGACTAACTGAATAAGTTCTCTATTGTCTTTTCTATCAGCGAACATCATTAAATTAAATCGGGCACATCCCCGACATGGTCCCACACATCCAAAAGGAAAACAATGATGGACCAAAAGGGCTATTGAAGGCATCTGTAAGTTTGCTGGACAAACTGCTGGATCTATCCACATGGGCGGCTAGGGAAATAAAAAGGTATTTTGGCTCTTATTGACCCTGCAGCTGGGCCTGCTGCTGTTTGTTCTGCAGCCAGGAAGCACACACAGCATTTTGGTGGAGCGGGGGATGTGTATCTAAGTGATGCACAAATAGTGTAGGGTTGGCAGCGCAGATGTTTAGTCCTATTGTTATTTTATTAGTTGGCTATGTCTTGGGCAGTCGTTGGGTCAATTCATGTCTCTCGCAGCAGCAAATGTGCAGCTATTCATATGCAATAAGATTAAAGCCAAGCAGTTCAGAACGCTTGGACAAGCACCATTAATCTTTCAGTCCAGGCATGTCCGTTTTTTATTAACGCTTCCATGCAGACAGACAGACAGACAGACAGACAGGCAGGCAGGCAGGCAGGCAGGCAGGCAGGCAGGCAGGCAGGCAGGCAGGCAGGCATACAGACAGACAGACAGACAGACAGACAGACAGACAGACAGACAGACAGACAGACAGACAGACAGACAGACAGTTAGACAGTTAGACGATAGAAAAGGGGAAAAAACAGAAATCCCTGAGAAAACACTCCATGAAGGGCTTCTGATAGACCCCCTTGTAAATAAACCTTTAATTCAATTCTCACTGACACGTACCATGTACAGCTGGTGACATCTTGCCGCAGCATTCATTCCTTGTTGACACATGCCTTACTTTTCGGACGACTCAAAACAAACATATTGCAAGCTGCACTAAATTTGCTCAAGAACGAACAGGCATAACAGTTCCACATCGTGGGGGAATCAAGCATAGCAGCTAATGTGGTTATTATAGCTACCAGTTTACAAGGGATCCTTCTGAGATTTTACGGAACAGTGTTTTAAATGGGCAAATATTGACAATATACAGCCCTCATATTTTGTCAAGATCTGTTTCACCGCAGAGGAGATGACAGTGAGTTGGGGACAGTATGGCTGACGTAGGTCACAGGAACCACTCTGACTGTTCTCCTGTAGGCCCCTTATTCTAGCATTTCCTCCACGCTGGTGGGATTGTTGTGGGGGACCATGCGGGATTGTGGGGCTGCAAGTCATAGGACGGTAATGGGACAGAGCCCATGGGGGAGGGGGGGGGGGGGGGGGGCTGCACTGAAGGAAAACTGACACCAGTGGAACTCAGAGAAGAGAGAGAGAGAGGGAGTGGTGGAGCATTCATGAGGACTAGTCCACCAGTGAAGTTGTAAAATGGAAACATACCTCTCCCCTGACAGCTTGATCAACCCCCCCCCCCCCCCCTCCCCCCCCCTATGTTGTGCTTCTTGTGATGTTGTGCTGCTGAGATGTGGACTGGGATGGTGTCCCTAAGGCTTGTTGTTTCTTGTCAGAGATTAGATTGAACCGAGGCGTTCTGGTTCATACGGAGATGCCAGTACGGGGGAAGGTTGTGTTGTACTCACTCACTGACCAGAGCTTCTGAGACAGTTACTTTTAATTTGTGCTGGGAGATTCCGCACAGAATTGATCATGGTTGACCATGACTTTAAATGACCGATTTTATTATGTTAAAAACACATCAACCTAATTGGAATGGGTGCAAACAGTTAGCCTTCACAATCATCTGAAATGTATTGTTCATTTACAAAAATTTTTTTTTTTAACCATCCACCAGGGTTTCCTCTGCTGCAGTTAATTGGTCCACCAAGTGCACTGATTTCTGCATAGTGGGCATCTGTGATTATCTTCCCCTGGCACCAGTCATTAAAAACATATACTGCACACAGCGAGCACGTTGTCCCAGGGTAGACAGAGGACTGTTCATTTGACTTTGGCCAATGTATATAGGGTAAGAGCTGCTCACACGTTTTAACAAGTGTGGAGACCTTGGAAAACTCTTTTGATTCGTTCATGAGGCTCCAGTCGAAGCTCGATTACATTTTCCAGATGGTTGCACAGCATACTTCACCAGAGGTGTTTATTAAGAACCTTTTAAATGTAACTAAATGCCATATAAAATGTAATCTACATGATCCCCAAAAAGTAGCTATTTATCATGAGAGGACCTTAAACAATAACTAGTAATGCTGCATAAATCACACCTCACAGGCAGAAGATACGTACTCCTGTGTTCAAGACGAATCAGGGCTACCGCTCAATGCAAACCATTTCAATCTATGGTGTCCACATATTGATCTATAAAGGAAAATGTCGGAACCGGTAGCAGAACCCAAAACAGGGGACTTTACATTTCATTAAATGGTGATGACAGCTTGGAAAATCAAGGGGTTTCAAATTAGACGTCCCTCATTTACAGTGCCTTCAGAAAATATTCATAGCCCTTGACTTATTCCACATTTTCTTGTTTTACAACCTGAATTAAAAATGGATTAAACTGGTTTTTTTTCTCTCTCACACATCTACACACAATACCCCATAAAGACGAAGTGAAAACATGTTTTTAGAAGTTTTTGCAAATGTATAAAAAATGAAATACAGAAATATTTTATTTACATAAGTAATTCACATCCCTGAAGCAATACTTTATAGAAGCACCCTTGTCAGCGATTACAGCTGTGAGTCTTTCTGATTAAGTCCCTACGCATTTTCAAGTCTTGCCATTGATTTTCAAGAAGACCTATTTCAAAACTGTAACTCGGCCACTCAGGGACTTTCACTGTCTTCTTGGTAAGCAACTCCGGTGTAGATTTATAGACTTGGCCTTGTGTTTTAGGTTATTGTCCTGTTGAAAGGTGAATTCATCTACCAGTGTCTGGTTGAAAGCAGACTGAACCTAGTTTTCCTCTAGGATTTAGCCTGTGCTTAGGTCCATTCCATTTATTTTTTATCCTGAAAAACTTCCCTGTCCTTAACGATTACAAGCATACCCATAAGATGCAGCCACCACTATGCTTGAAAATGCGGCGTGGTACCCAGTAATGTGTTGTATTGATTATGCCCCAAACATAACACTTTATATTCAGGACAAAAAGTTAATTGCTTTGCCACATTTTTTGCAGTATTATTTTAGTGCCTTGTTGCAAAACAGGATGCATGTTTTGGATTTTTTTTAAATTCTGTACAGGCTTCCTTCTTTTCACTCTGTCAATTAGGTTAGTATTGTGGAGTAACTACAATGTTGTTTATCCATCACCAGTTTTCTCCTATCACAGCCATTAAACTCTGTAACCGTTTTAAAGTAACTATTGGCCTCGTGGTGAAATCCCTGAGCGGTTTCCTTCTTCTCTGGCAACTGAGTTAGGAAAGGAAAGACGCCTGTATGTTTGTACGGACTGAGTGTATTGATAGACCATCCAAAGTGTAATTAATAACTTCACCATGCACAAAGGGATTTTACTGCTTTTTTTTTACCCATCTACCAATAGGTGGCCTTCTTTGCGAGGCATTGGAAAACCTCCCTGGTCTTAATGGTTGAGTCTGTGTTTGAAATGCTCCGCTCGATGAAGGGACCTTACAGATAATTGTATGTGTGGGGTACAGAGATGAGGTAGTCATTCAAAAATTATGTAAACTATTATTGCACACAGAGTGAGTCCATGCAACTTATTATGAGACTTGTTTAGCAAGTGTCTACTTCTGAATTTATTTAGTCTTGCCATAACAAAAGGGTTGAATACTAATTGACTCCAGACATTTCAGATTTTCTAATTAATTTCAGAAAAAAAAAAACACAATTCCACTCTGACATTTATGGGGTATTGTGGGTAGGCCAGTGACAAAACAGTCTAAATTGAATCCATTTTGAATTCAGGCTGTAACAACAAAATGTGGAAAAGTCAAGGGGTGTGAATACTTTCTGAAGTCGCAGTACGTGAGAAAGTGTTGGAGAAAGTGAGACGAAAAGTGTTTCCTCTCCAGTTGATCTGAAGACGCTAACGTGTGTCAGTCTGACTAGAGGAAGACACAGTCCAAAATAAACACTTGTCCATTCGTTGTGTCAATGCCAGCCAAAGCAATGTGACACTAGCATGGTGATTTGAGAAACAAATTGATTTCTCTTCATCAGCTGCAATGAGTGCTTTAACAACCATTAAGAGTGTGCGAAAATGGCCTGGCTTACATTTTTTGGGATGACTATAAAAGCTGCAGAAAAAAGAACAAATGCAAAATTGAAATTTGTTGCTGAACTATAGTGTACAAAGAGGACTATTTCTGTCTGTAATAAAGTCCTTTTGTGGGGGAAAACTCATTCAGATTGGCTGGGCCTGGCTCCCCAGTGGGTGGGCCATTGCCCTCTCATGCCCACCCATGGCAGTGCCCCTGCTCAGTCATGTGAAATCCATAAATTAGGGCCTAATTTCCATCTATGAACTGTAACTAAGTAAAATCTTTGAAATTGTTGCGTTTTTATTTTTGCTCAGTATGTATTATTTCCATATTTTGATATGCACACAGAAAACTCAATGTGAAATATAATGCAATCTCAAAACAAACCAATTCAGTATGACAGCAAAGGGTCTAGATAGAGTAGGGCTATACCTCCACAATACCTTTGGAGTGTTCTCTAATCCCGTTTTTACATGCCTGTCTGGTCCGTGAGGGAAAGAGGGTTAACGGCCCCCCTTAAAATCAAACAGACGGTTCCCACTGAGATCCACTGAAGGCATCTGTCTGTGGGGTAAAGAGCACTGACAGCCATACGTCATTTTTTTTGTTGTTGCATGGTGCAGGCCCCTGTATTTAAAAGAGTACGGCAGTCAAAAGGCCTATAAAAGTGAGTGACTCCACAGGAGCATCTGCCACTGCGTGTATGGAGGAGATTCAATGTGAAAAAGGAGAGATAATGTGCTCACTCACTAATGGGCACCCGACTAGACACAGGCTCATTTTTCACATCATGTCATCTGTAAGGTTTGAATAAAAGTAATAGCCACAATGAGCCTGGATCTCTCCCATTCCATTCTGGCTTTTGCCTCCTCACTTTTATTTGTGTTGACTTGTGCAGTCGGAGGAAATGACAGTCTGGGGGCCTGTGGATCAGTCAAAGTGATGATCCTCGGTGTTCTCCACTGGCGCTGACAGGTCCCCCTTTCCTCTGGCTGGCATGTGAGGCCAGGGCAGCAGAGCTACGCCATATCAAATGTTGTAATCTGACAGAATAAAGGATCTGGCGCTGGGGACATCACAAACTCTGTCTTGTGTAATTTTCTGACAGGGACAGAAGGGGGAAATGAAGGGGTTTCTACAGTTTCATGTCGTAAGAATTAGTGTCAGTCAAAGCTAAGTGGCTGTTTTAAGATAAATAGGAGTGGATTCCAAGGCTATGTTGTCACCAATGGACTTTAGAAGGCTATGTTAATGTGGGAAGATGGACTTTAGAAGGCTATGTTAATGTGGGAAGATGCTGATTTCCGTTGGATGTTTTCATTTCCTCAGCATTAAGTGTCTTCACGAAAGCAGCACGTTTTAATATCCATTTTGAAAAGGTTAGTGTAAAATTAGCACGTAGCTACATTGCCAGTATCTAGGCCATGTTGCACGCGACCGTGTTACAACTGAAAGACAATAGATGCCCTACAGTTGAGCTGTACTATATAATGGGTGCCATAGTGGTGGTCACAGACCAGTGTTAAGTTATCTGAACAATAGTATTTTTTTTTAGCATTGAAGCCATTGAAGACGTTTGAGCCGCTTCGAGTTACAAATGCCTTGTAACTCGTCAAAGGAGGACAAAAAATGTCCTCCTTTATTTAAGTAAGCAAGTCGGTTAATAACGGCCTGGGAACAGTGGGTTAACTGCCTTGTTCAGGGGCAGAACAATAGATTTTTACCTTGTCAGCTCTGGGATTTGATGTTGCAACCTTTTGGTTACTAGTCCAATGCTCTAACCACCAGACTACCTACTGCCCCGTTGTCATTAACATGATATAATTAATTGAATATATTTGCAATATCAGAATTTCTCAAATCAGATTGTATTTTTGATGTTGCATGGTTAAGAACAGGAAGGATGCTTTTTGTGATTTCTGTTTATTTTTCCTATTGTACCAGTTCAATGCAATATCATAATCATAAGTGGAAAATGGGGGAAAACCTTGATATAGCTAGAAAAACAAACATTATATAACACGCATTTTCATGCTTTGTGAATTATTTTCAAAATAATGACTTTTTTTGTGTCAGCCCCTATAAAGATGAGAAGAAGGATGTGAAAACAAGTGATTTCCTTATTAGGTTCAGGAGTCAAAGGCCTCCTGGAGCCGGCAGCTTCAAGAGCCCAGAAGATTAAGACATATATTGGATTCATGATGGAGGGCACACAGTTCATTTTCAAAATAAAACAGAATATTATTCATATTCCTTTTAAAATTCTGATTGCCAGCTGACCTGTACTTGGGCAGCAGTGTATTACATTTTCAATGAGCTGTATCTCTGCCACTGGTAGCCAAGATCCCCACTCACTTCCTGCTTTTTCTAATCCTCCCCCTCTTTGTCTAGCTAATGGGATTATGTGATTAATCATACATTAGTTCACATCAAAAATCGAATAACGTAATAGAATTGTGTATGGCCTTCGTTTTTGAACAATTATTTTATCGTCACTTGTAACTTACCCTGGTGGTTTCCCAATGTTAAATCATTTGAGACGAGACAACCCACAAGCAAATATTTTATCAAGATTGATATAAGCATTGTGCCTGGAAAAACACACATTTTTTGTTTCCGAGCTACAGTAGAATATCTCCTGGTGTTGTCATAGGTAGACACAGTATGCACATGAAGGCTGATTTTCATATATATTAAACTCACCACCTACTGCGGCATATGAAATTGTGCAAACTGCTAAGGCATGGGCTTACTGTTAGAACTCCTGCTCGTCTTTGATTCCCATTCCCTTCTAGGTTCTGTGACCCTCAAATAAGACGGCCAATAATCTTATTCCCTCTCTGATTCAACCGAAGACCCTCAGGTACCCTGCATAAAGACCAGAGGAATGATATTGACATTGCTCAACCGCACCAAAACTTTCATGGTATACAAAATACATTCTGAAACATTGGTGGCTTCCTCTGAGCCATGCATGCTTACAGCTGCCACAATAGAATACATATCGAAAGTTAAACACCTTCCAATACATTAAAAATCTGTGTGCCATACGTGAACGTCAATTTCATATCATTTGCTCCAAATTTCGGTCAAAATAATAATGTAGGGCCATAGTATTGGGGGAAAAAAATGTCAAACCTGACCATGATCAGTCACTTCTATCCCCATCCTCACCAGGGTTGGAGGCTGTCTGCACCACACAGGGTAATAAAGCCACAACGTGTGCAAGGTGAGCTCATTCCCCTGGCCTCCCCCCCTGCACCAGGCAGTGCCTCATCACTCCACACAAAATACCCCCAGCCTTAATTGGTCTGTGCTCCTCCAACATGTTTTGTAATGGAAAAAGGAGCACATAATTCTTAGTTTGTTGGCTGGCAGAGCCCAATTTACAAAAGTGGAGGTTCGTGATAAGCAGAGACAGTACGTCTGTGGAGTGCTCGGCGCAATGAATCACCCTCTGCCAGGGTTGAGCAGAATATAATTGAGTCCAACATCTCTGAGCACTTTCACCATAATTAATGATAATCTGTAACAGAGGAATCTCAGATTCCAGTTCACAGAGCTGTTTAATTAGGCCCAGTAATGAAAGCACAGGCACTACAAGAATATGGCCGGGCTCATGATTAATGATTTGTGCTAGTGAACACAAAAGTGCTGCACCGTTAACTCTAACAGATGTTGCTGCATCTCACTGGCATTTACAAAACCCCAAAATACACGTGGGCTGTTTTTTCCTTTCTATATTTAAATACATTTGTATATATTTTCTTGTCATTATCAGTCTGCGACAAGTATTATCCCCCCCCCCCACCCCCTAATATTTTTATCACAAATTTTGCTGACTAATGTTGGCTGAAATAGATATTTTTATGTGGGGACATTTATGCTAAATGTCTAAATGAATTGACCTACATATGGTGTTTTTCACATGGCAATGAAGCAGATATAGCAGTATCTTTATGTACAATATGTTAAATGCAGTAGCATTGATCAAATCCCACTATTCTGCTTTAGTGCAATTCACAAGCTGTGGCACCTTAATTAAATGACGATTAGCATAATTATATGACTGGAGGTGCTTTCAGATTTGTTATTCCAATAACAATGATGTGATAGTTGTGATCTCTTCCCTGTGACAACTGGAAATGTTGAAAATGTAAGGTATGATAGCCACCTTTATTAGATTAGATGAAATGTAGATCTTGGAATTGCTTCAGTAGATATGGCGAAACACTGTCCCAGATAAGCTTTTTGTTGTTGTAGTCTTCTAATCTAAGGTTTTTCCCTCCATGTTTTTCCGTTGTTATTTCTGTTTACCTGGCGCCACATCAAGTAAAAAACACTACTTATTTATACTGTTTTGATAGAGTTTCCCAGTGAAAAGATTGCCATGTCAGATAGGAATAATGTCCTTACCCGGTATCATTCACTCAAGTAATAAAAAAAAAAGAACACAAGTATTGAGGCCTGTTACTTAAAAGTCTGGATTACATTATTGAATGAAATGCTCCAGCTCATATTTCTGCCTCGCAGGCATCTTTTGTGTTTATTTCCTAGTAGTATTGCTGGAGCAATGTGACATCGTTTCTCTGTAGCAGCAGGCAGGGCTTCTGAGTGGGTATGTGCTGTGCTAGGCTGACTCCACCTTTGAAAGTGGATCTTATGAATTGCACAATAATACAGTCAGTACTATTACTGAAACAAAATACGATTTTGTTTGGTCTGAAATGGATTTCCACTCGGAGCAAGCCATTAGTCACACTCTGTTTGTTTGTTGACTGCTCAGAGTTGGGAGGTATTTCTTAGGTGTGCTACTGAAGTTCCCTCCCTCTCTACTGTGCTTGCATACCAGTCAATGTCACATTGGTGTACCAAGAATCATGTTAAGGGATTGACATGTTAATCAGTGCTACATCGTATTGTGTGCATCGTATATGGACAAGCGCACACACACACACATACACACGCGCGCGCACACTTTGTCGAGCAGCAAACACATTTTTTCCCCTGTGGAAATTCCACATTCCAAATGGGAGACAGAAGTATTACATACAATGAAGCGAAGACAGTTCAGAGAAAGTGGAACATCATCTCAACCCCCATAAATCCATTACAAAAAAAAGCTGTACATGAGTGAGAATACATGTGTATTCATGTGAAAGATTCTCTGTAACCAAACTCTCCCTGTGCCTAAATCTTTGTTGAGTTCTTTAATTCTCCACTTTCTGACCTGGATCACGCCGTCACTGCACATGAAAGAAATTACAAAAGCCTCTCAGTCACAGCAGCCCAGCTTTCTCATACACCACAACATTTGTCATTGCCAAAACAGCAGAGTTTAATTAAGTGTTGTGAGCAGCCTAGTGAGAAACACACTTTAAATTAAACCTCTGAACATGCTGCTATTGGTTCTTTACCTTCTCAACAATCAGCGGGGTGTTCAGCATAAATTCTATCTCTCGAGGGGGAAGGACGGCTTGCCTGCACCTCCAGCGATTCATAAAAGGCCGGGCTCCCCGAGAGCAAATCTCTTATTACAGCTCATTTAATTATTCCCATTTTAGAAACCCGCCAGATGAACGTGATAATTAATGTCCCCACTCAACTAAACATTTGATTTACTCTTGATGAATTAATGGTTGTTATGAAGGTTGAATAAAACGGTACTATGTAGTACTGTATGCTGCCTTCTCTGGGACTGGAAAGGAATTACAAGGCAAATCATCTTCTGAAGCGTCAAGCGACTGTTGGTGAAAGGAATTCATTCAAACTGTTGATAATAATGAATTGTTTCGAGTTGGTAAGCGTTTGAATCCTGTCATGCGTTTGTACGCATGTCCTTTAGAAATGTGATCAAGTAAATCTGTGTGGTCAAGAAGAAGTGCGGTGGAAGGAGATAGAAAAGGCCAACATGGGGGTAATGTATGTTCAACACCCGCTCGTTGTTACATCTAAACTGTTTTAAAGAGAGGACTTCGGGTAAGTGGATGTGGCATTTGAATTGGCAGGGTGCAGCATAACACAATAGGGCTGTTGTCAAGGGACACCTAAACTGAAGACTATTTCACTTGTGTATTGTAAGAGGGACAATACTTGTTTTCAGGTCTCCCTAGTAAAAGAGGTCTTCTAACCTTAATGGGACTTCCTGGTTAAATAAATCAAATTAAACCTGGACATAATAAACATAAATCCAGGACACCCCAATTAGTATGATATGTTATGTTTCGTGTGGGATGTATTCATTTGTGGATGTCCATCATCCATTTCCTATGATACAGTACGAATTGTAATTCATACAATATGTTATGAATTTGCAAAACAAGAATTCAAATTTGTTGTCTCTATCGTTAGCTAGGTGGCTAACGTTGGTTAAGGTTAGGCTTAAGGTTAGGGTTAAGGGTAGGGTTAGGAGTTAGGTTAAAGGTTCACGGTTAGGGTTGGTGAAGGGTTAGCAAACATGCTCAGTAGTTGCAGAGTAGCTTAAAAGTACTACTTTTAGCAAAGTCACTAATTAGCTAAAAAGCAAACGTTTTCCGCAATGAGATTCGAACACGCAACTGGACGTTTGTGTTTTATGTCTGTCTACCCATCCACCCCGACCAACCATCCATACTTTTGTTTTTGCCTTAAGAAACATTCTTTCTTATGTAACCATACCAAATGTAACAAATCATACTAATTTGAGTGTCCCGGATATGCATTTACTATGTTAGGTCTAGTCTGTGAGACCAGGCTGAAAAGAAAATCTACCAGGCTGCTTTTAGACCCCACTGTCACAATTTAGTGAAATTCTGAAACCGTGTATCATTGTCACAGAATATTATGTGAACTATATGAGTCCAAGTTGGAATATCTGGACAGAAAGGTACAAGTTCACAAATAGTTAACCCTTGTCATTTACAGGCCACTAAATAAAGTTATGGTGTCACTAAGAAGTGGCCTCTAACCACAAATCAAGATTGAAAACCACAAGGTCAAATGCGTTGGTCTGTCCGGATTTTTACTTACTTTTACTTACGGTAGGGTGAGAATGGATTTAGTTGGGATTAGATTTCAGGGCAATGTATTGGAAGCTTTTGACGTAAAAAAAGAAAGAATATATTACATGTAATTTCAGGTATGCAGGTTGAGTATGTGCTGACACATCAAGGAATCCAGCCTGGTCTCAAAGCAAAACGCATGATATTTTACTGAAATCTGTGCTCTCCATTTAGCATGAGATGTTACTTTAGTTAGGTTACATTACAATGGCCTAAGTAAATTCAGGACACTGAAATTAGTGTGATATGTTACATTTGGTATGAGAGTAGGTTACTCAATGCAAAAGTGATAGGAAGGTGATTGGTTGGGGTGGATGGGTAGACGTATAACTCTAACATCTAGCAATGCAAAAGTTGTAGGTTCAAATCTCATAACGGACAACTTCAGCATTTTAGCTACTTTGCAACTACTTAGCATGTTGCTAACCCATCCAGGAAACCGTGACCTGTTAACCTAACTCATAACCTTAACTCCTAACCTAATGTAGCATATAAAGCAGTCGAACGTACAGTAAGCATATCATGCTAAAGCAGTTGAACGTAATATATCATATTAAACGATCAAGACGTAGGATACAATTTGTATTATATTGCACGCCCGCTTTTACATTGGTAGGTCAATCTAATGTAACCTAACGTAAAGTAACATATCATACGAAATGGAATGGCACAGATTTCATGTACAATATAATACGTTTTGCTCTGCGACCAGGTTGCTGAATCAGTCTTGTGCACACGATCATGAATTCAGCAGTCAGTCCTTAGACCTATACAGTGTAACAAGAATTGGCACAAACACCAAGACCTATCAGGCTCAATCAGACTTACCTGAACCTTAAACAAAGTTGGAGGTACATTTCTTTACTCGTCAGATGACATTTCCTCTTCCTTCCTTGCCTCTTTTTGCTGCTGTACTTCTATTTGAGCGATCAGACAGCTGTTACAAGGAGCAGGATTATTAACGAGACCATAGACGCGAAGCTCATTGTAGTGGCTGTGTAATTCTCTACACACTATGTCACATTAACAGTGTTGGCTTATCCACTCAACGCTGGTTGAGTGGACCTCTTCCACAGTACTCCCCCTCAGCCGCAGCGCTGTAAAGGACTGATGACTCCTGTAGCACTTCCTAACAACCAGGAAGAAAGCCTTGACACACGTTTCATACTGAAGTAGGAGCCAGTCATCTATACAAGCCCATTTCCAAGTACAAAATCGCACAATGTGTCCTCGCTGCTGCCATATGCAGGAGAGATGAAGGAACATTGGTAGAAAAAGTATTCGATTGTCATACTTGAGTAAAAGTAAAGATACCTTAATAGAAAATGACTCAAGTAAAAGTGAAAGTCACCCAGTAAAATACTACTTGAGTAAAAATCTAAAAGTATTTGGCTTTAAATGTACTTAAGTATCAAAAGTAAAAGTATAAACCATTTTAAATGTTTTATGTTAAGCAAACCAGACAGCATCATTTACATTTTTTAATTGATGGATAGGCAGGGGCCCACTCCAACACTAAGTCATCATTTACAAATGAAGCATTTGGGTTTAGTGAGTCCGCCAGATTAGAGGCAGTAAGGATGACCAGGAACATTCTCTTGATAAATGTGTGAATTTGACCATTTTCACATATTTTTTGTTGTCAGGGAAAATGTATGGAGTAAAAAGTACATTATTTTCTTTAGGAATGTAGTGAAGTCAAAGTCAAAGTTGGCAAAAATATAAATAGTTAAGTAAAGTACAGCCACCCCCAAAAACTACTTAAGTAGTACTTTAAAGTATTTTTATTGAAGTATTTTGGACAATATTATGTCGATTCTATGACTACAAGTATGATTTTTTTTTATTTTGCTAGCGCCAGTCAGCTGTAACTGCGCCAAAACTGCGGTATTTATCCTTCTATAGTTTGGCCTCAAAATTATTTTTATATGGTGAAGCAGGATGTTCTCTGCACTTTTGTTTCCATATGTGATCAGAACTCTTTTTCTCATGGCTCTCTCTCGTGTCTTTCTGAAGCAGACATATTGTGAGCAGTATGTTTGGAACATCGAATTGTATTCAAATCTCAGAATTGAATCGCAATACATATAGAACTGTTATCAATCGTGATACAAATACAATTGCAATACATATCGTATCGGCACCTGTGTATCGTGGTAATATCCCATTGTTAGGTCCCTGGCAATTCCTAGCCCTTATGTTTGGTGTAATATGAATGTATCTCTTGATAACCAGGCCAATAATTCTGGGATCAGAGGACACATGACTTTTAGTGAACTCTTTTGCTCGAAAGTATTCTCTCAATCGGCAGCAGCACTAAAGTCATGCAAATGTGTTGGGACCTATTATTAAGAGCAGTGTCAGATCCCTTTGATCATTGATCATTTCAGATTGCTCTCGTGCTCTTCCTCCTCGTAATGTGAAGTGATAGATGATCACTTCTGGCTCAATAGTTAATGTAAACTATTAGCTCTGTATTTAAAAATGATCACGTAATTGATTCACAAATTGATTTACTGATGTTGATTCAAGTGTTTTGCATATTAATCACACTAAAGAAATTCATGTCCTATATTTTATGAGCTGTTGTGTGATTAACTAATGATATGAATTAATCAACTTTAATAGGAAGCTGTTTGGCTAATTTGTCACTTTGTTGAAGCAGGAATGAATCGAGGGGCCTTTGACTTTACAACTCACAACCACGAGAACTACAATGAAACAAAACAATGCTGTTTTGGAGACCATGTGTAGTTCACTATACGCATTATAAGCGACGATGAAGACGAGTAAGCAAACTCACGGCACACGGGCAGAGAGAGTAGACTTTGAACACGTGACTAACATTATAAACGTATGTTTCTGTTGTTGGACCACGTTCACCTGACGATTGAACTCCCTTGACGTCCTACTCTGTTTTCCTCCTTCCAATTCTTGGCAATATCCCGAAAATAAGCACTTTATATTGTCCCCTTTTTCTTGGCTTTGAGTAAATAGTGCAATTGTTTTGCACCCCAGAGATCCAGTTAAGTAGTTCATTAGTGGGTATCTCAAGTCTTCAAAGTATTGATCCCACCCAGTCAATGGAAAAATAACAACCCGGTTATAAGCTAGTTGTCCATAGCGATGGCAATCTAAATTATTTAAAAAGGGCAGATTCGCTGTGGCTATGGAGCCATCAATCATAAGATACGGCAATGACAAAAAAAAAAAAGAAGCTGCTGCTTCAGAGAGCCTCTTATCTGGACAGAGAACAATTCTATCAGGCAGGTGACTGTGAGGAAGCAGGATGACCTGATGTCACTCACATTGTTGCTCCTGCCTTTCAATGCTGGGGCCCTCCTCTCAACCACACCATGGACTGGGTAAATGGATTCTGTTTACCATTGGCCTCCCTACCGAGTGCACACTTCAATTTGTCTAACAATAAAAGGGGCCAGAGTAGTGGGATTTTCATCCATAGAATGTATGAATTTTTTATTGAATTGCGTGAATTGAGTTGCAAGTGTATGGCACTATTTCTTATTTATAAATTGAATTGAGAGATTCTGTTCAACAGTGACTGGTCCTTGGCCACCTCATATGTCCGTGAGGCAAGAGATGACAATATCTTGCATTCAAGTGGCTGCTATTTCTACTCCACAGCTGATTCCAATAGTTACAATTGTTTGGGGGTCTATTTTAGCCTTTTCCTATACATATGTATTCCATGATATCAAAACCATGACATAGAATACCCATAAAGTACAGTATATATTTCTGATGTTAGATATATTTTCAGAGCTTTATCTTTAACATTTCTATCCATCTTTCATTTTGCACACAACAAGTGTGATTTAGTTAGTGAGCAGAAGTGTCTGGCCAGTGCTTAGTTCCCTAGGCAGTGGATTCTCGCTCACTGTGGATGTAGGGGATTGTGATTGACTCATTTACGCGCTAGTAATCCACGGTAATAATGCATGTCCTTTGTCAAGTATGGCTTCAAATAACAAAGAGAGGAGTACCTTGTGAGTCCTTGTACCTGAAAGTGCCCCATTAGAACGACATAACAGCATCGCAAATGAAGTCATATGAAACGCGGCGACATATCCTCTAAAATAAAAAAAACACTTAAGAGTGGTAGAAGTGTCTTTGAGTTTCAAAACGCTACTTTGATTAATAATTGATTCAATAAATCCTTGGAACACATCAAAGCCAGGAAGAGGAGGCACACCGGTGCTCCTGTGGACTGTCGGCCGGGCAGTCAAACCTGACTTTGTTGTTTCAAATGCTTCCCCAGATCTAGAGCTTCCCCCTGCCTGCCTAACTCACCGAGCTGTGATGCCCGGGCCTGACAAAGTGCTGGCAATCTCTTAATGAAACGAGACATGCAGGGATATGAATGGCCACATCTGAGGGGTAATTGCTGCATTGCAGGAGCCTCCTACCTCGTTCCATTTAGTCTATTAGCAATTTATGGCTGGTCTCCCTCCGCTCCGCACAGGAGGGGTTTGATCTAAACTCCCAGGAGCTTTTAGGTGTGCTCAGGAGCCATTATAAATGCCTTGAAATACGGGCGAGAACCTGTTTCACTTACCACTCTTTTTATTCTCTTTTGGTAGTCATTCATTTATTGTCGCGGTAGAAAGGTGAGCATCACATTTTATCTAATTAAAGTTAATGGGCTTATGATACGGCTGTACCTGTGCAGCGTTGTTTTATGTTGAGTTGTGCCGTTAGGAGACTGTTTGTCTTGGAGCCGGCTCGCTGTGCTTCGTCTCTTACCCATATCATGGCAGGATGAACAAGCAACAAGCCTTTGAATACTGTGAGCCAGTGCACAGTGGATCTATCACCGTAATGATATATATATATATTTTTTTTTTTAAATAGCACCTTCATGCTTTTTATTGTCATTCTGTATCAGACAACATACTGGAAAACCAAGCTTTCAACAATTTGAACCTAATCCCTAACACTGACGTAAAATGAAAAATGTACTGTATCTGTTAGTAGTTATATCAAGTACTGGCCCAGACAGTGGTGTGAGGCGTGTGGCTGGTGGCTGCATGGTCAAAGAGCTCTGCTTTGTGGGGACCCCGGCTGTAGGTGGAGGTGTTGTTTGTTTGTGGTATCAGAGGACCTGTATCTCTAATGACTCCTGTCGGCCCCCCAACCGTTTGGGACGGGGATCTGTGTGGGTTGCGGTGGGGGCTATGTGGGGCTTTGACTGGTGCTTGGCTGGACACTGCCTTCCCGGTCGCAGGGATGTAGTTGATAACTCAATGTGATGGCTTCCTGCCGCTCCGGCCTCGTGGCTCCCCGGGCGCTCCAACTGCACGCCACGACCATGTGGACATGTTAGTTGAGAACTGGAAATATTCTGGAACTACTGCAATTGTCGGCAGGTAGCCTAGTGGTTAGAGTGTTGGGCTAGTAACTGAAAGGTTGCTGGGTTGAATCCCTGAGCTGACAAGGTACAAATCTGTTGTTCTGCCCCTGAACAAGGCCATTAACCCACTGTTCCCTGGTAGGTTGTCATTGTAAATAAGAATTTCTTCTTAACTGACTTGCCTAGTTAAAAATAATCATTGTCTGATGTGTAGGAAGTGTTTTTCTACTGCACTGCTCTTTGCGTTAGGTGCGAAGGCACCACACAGTAGTCTGGGATATGAGGAGGTTACACTTCAAAATAATCCCCGGAAGATCTCATTGTTATGAGAGCATCAATAGCCTCTTCTGGAGAAGATCGTCGTTGCAGCATAAGGCTAAATACACCACTGTGCAATTTCTTTGTTGCAACCCGACGTTTGTACTAAGGATGTGTTCTCGTTTTAAAAGCTGCAGCACAAAAGTGTCGAAGGAGTGCCGAGGAGAGAGATTTTGAGATGGGGCTGAGCAGTACAGAGCGAGGAGGGAAAATGCCAGTGTTCGAACTATAGTCTCTGGGCTGATCCCTCCTCCTATTGTGCAGTGCTTGGAGAGCCCAGTGAGTGACAGGGCTGTGCTGTGGACCTCTCTGTTGCACCTCACTCCACGGGGGAGCCTGAAGCACCAGGTTTGTGGGAGCGGCCCCCACTGGGAGGTCCCAGCCAGAGCCTTTCCTCCCCTGGCTGACCTCTGACACACCGAGTTTGTGCTAGGTCGCCAAAAGAGATAAATGGTGGGGATTCCTCCCCAATGAAGCAGCGGGCTGTAATTGGTGTGGCAGAGACGTCAGCATCAATATGTAGCTCTGCGAGCCACTTCGCTGGTCCCTTTGTAGTCTGCCGTGAGCACCTCATCCAGATTACTTCCGAGAGCGCCATCCAAACCCCTGAAAACGGTCCCTAGTCAATTAAATATACCCTATCTGCTCCCTGTTTTGTGTAAATAATCTCCTGTAGACACCCAACATGTGTAGTTATCTTCGCTGGGCACATTCAGGGTGATTTCTTAATGCTGCTGCGCACCCTATATCTGCAGAATGGAGAACGCCAGCCATATCTTCCCCTACAGAGGACTGCTTACAGAGGGAATAGGGTAACCGTATTGATTTTCATATTTGTATGAATGTTTCCTATCTTCCACTATATAGCCATATCTCAGGTCCCATACTGCATATTGATGTAGTAATCACATCCCTGTATGTATTCTGGCCCGTCCCAGGACACCATTACTAATTTGGGGAAAGTAGTGTGAATGAGGTACGGTGTGAGGCAAATCCAAAAAGCCCTGCACTGTGATATCCTTTCCTCCCTGTACCAATACCAATGTCAACCAGTTTGGTTAGAGGACAATCATTCCGTGCAGGCATATATTGTTATATGATGTTATTGGGATACAGTTCTGAGGACAATATGTAGCTAAGGCACTGTGTTCCCCTAAAACTTTAATTCGTGGGAACAGGTGATTATTTTCTGAAATGTGTGCTGTGGCTATTTGAGACTGTGTTTATGTGAAGTTTTACGATATACTCAAAGTGTTCCGAGCTCATTGAGCAGGGGGGCAGGGGAATTACATGTAAAGAAATAGAATATGAGGACTGAGGACTGAGTACTAGGTCTAATAGAGATAATCTATATTTCCTTCAGACAATTATTATTATTATAATTTTTTTGAATTTTACCCCTTTTTCGTAGTATCCAATTGTTGTAGTAGCTACTATCTTGTCTCATCGCTACAACTCCCGTACGGGCTCGGGAGAGACGAAGGTTGAAAGTCATGCGTCCTCCGATACACAACCAACCAAGACGCTGCTTCTTTAACACAGCGCACATCCAACCCGGAATCCGGAAACACCGTGCACCTGGCCACCTTGGCTAGCGTACACTGCGCCCAGCCCGCCACAGGAGTCGCTGGTGCGCGATGAGACAAGGACACCCCTACCGACCAAGCCCTCCCTAACCCGGGCGACGCTAGGCCAATTGTGCGTCGCCCCACGGACCTCCCGGTCGCGGCCAGTTACGACAGAGCCTGGGCACGAACCCAGGACTCTGATGGCACAGCTGGCGCTGCAGTACAGCGCCCTTAACCACTGCGCCACCTTCAGACAATTCTAATGGGGTACGGCTTCCAGCATTTAGGCTGGGGATTTCAAATCAAAATAAAATGCAATAAAAGGCAACCATGGAGAGGTAAGTTCTTGTCTATTTATGGGAAAATCACATGGATGAATTCTTTGGTCCTATCACAGTTTACTTACTTACTAATGGCGCTGCCTACTCTTACTAATGGAGCAGCCCACTCTTACTAATGGAGCAGCCTACTCTTACTAATGGAGCAGTCTACTCTTACTAATGGAGCAGCCTACTCTTACTAATGGAGCAGCCTACTCTTACTAATGGAGCAGCCTACTCTTACTAATAGACCTGCCTACTCGTACTAATGGAGCAGCCTACTCTTACGAATGGAGCAGCCTACACTTACTAATGGAGCAGCCTACTCTTACTAATGGAGCAGCCTACTCTTACTAATGGAGCAGCCTACTCTTACTAATGGAGCAGTGTACTCTTACTAATGAAGGAGCCTACTCTTAGTGATGGAACTGCCTACTCTTACTAATGGAACAGTCTACTCTTACTAATGGAGCAGCCTACTCTTACTATTGGAGGAGCCTACTCTTACTAATGGAGCAGTGTACTCTTACTAACGGAGGAGCCTACTCTTAGTAATGGATCAGCCTACTCTTACTATTGGAAGAGCCTACTCTCACTAATAGAGCAGTCTACTCTTACTAATGGAGCAGTCTACTCTTACTAATGAAGCAGCCTACTCTTACTAATGGAGCAGTCTACTCTTACTAATGGAGCAGCCTACTCTTACTAATGGAGCAGCCTACTCTTACTAATGGAGCAGCCTACTCTTACTAATGGACCTGCCTACTCGTACTAATGGAGCAGCCTACTCTTACGAATGGAGCAGTCTACTCTTACTAATGGAGGTGGCTACTCTTAGTAATGGAGCAGTCTACTCTTACTAATGGAGGAGCCTACTCTTAGTAATGGAGCAGCCTACTCTTACTAATGGAGCAGGCTACTCTTACTATTGGAGGAGCCTACTCTTACTAATGGAGCAGCCTACTCTTACTAATGGAGCAGTGTACTCTTACTAATGAAGGAGCCTACTCTTAGTAATGGAACTGCCTACTCTTACTAATGGAACAGTCTACTCTTACTAATGGAGGAGCCTACTCTTACTAATGGAGCAGCCTACTCTTACTAATGGAGCAGCCTACTCTTACTAATGGAGCAGTCTACTCTTACTAATGGAGCAGCCTACTCTTACTAATGGAGCATCCTACTCTTACTAATTGAGCAGCCTACTCTTACTAATGAACCTGCCTACTCGTACTAATGGAGCAGCCTACTCTTACGAATGGAGCAGTCTACTCTTACTAATGGAGGAGGCTACTCTTAGTAATGGAGCAGTCTACTCTTACTAATGGAGGAGCCTACTCTTAGTAATGGAGCAGCCTACTCTTACTAATGGAGCAGCCTACTCTTACTAATGGAGCAGCCTACTCTTACTAATGGAGCAGCCTACTCTTACTAATGGAGCAGTCTACTCTTACTAATGGAGCAGTGTACTCTTACTAATGGAGGAGGCTACTCTTAGTAATGGAGCAGTCTACTCTTACTAATGGAGGAGCCTACTCTTAGTAATGGAGCAGCCTACTCTTACTAATGGAGCAGCCTACTCTTACTAATGGAGCAGCCTACCCTTACTAATGTAGCAGCCTAATCTTACTAATTGAGCAGCCTACTCTTACTAATGTAGCAGCCTACTCTTACTAATGACGCTGCCTATTTCACTTATTTGGAAAGCTAAGCCAGACAAAATTAAACGTGCCTATTTATAAAAGGAATATGAGTTTGGGGGCTAAAATGATTAAATATTAATGCATTAAACACCTCACTAAAAGCTTCACTCATACACACAGTAAGTTATACTTAAATCCAAACTGCTTCTCAGTAGGTTATTAAGAAAGGCTCAGCCTTTGTTCAAAAAATGGCCTTTTTGCCTTTATACAGATTACACCTTCTGATTTCCAACTGATTGAAAATGAAACTTTGTTTAAGATATCACACTTTCTTAAACAAGCCGAACAATTAATGGTCACAATTAAAACGTTATTCTCCAGAAAAGCGAGAACAAATATCACAACAAATATTATGGTTAAACTCAAATATACAGATTCATTTAAAAAAAAAAAAACGTTATTTCTGATGAAAAAATATATATATTTATGAATGATATTATGAATAGAAATGTGGGAGTTATGTCACATATGCAGCTATTGAAAATATACGGGAACGTCTGTTCAATCCAAACTTACAACCAACTGAGTGCAGCACTACTGCAAAAATGGAAGAGGCAAGTGGAAGAGGGAGAAAGTAGAGAACTTCTTTGTCTGCCATACATAAAAGATAGAAATTAGCTGAAAAGGATTGGCATAAATAGAAAAATAAACTAGTTTCATCATCTAGTTTCAATGTTGACAGCTGTGCCATACAGGTTGAAAAATGAATTGGGAAGAGATTTCCGATGAACTGATATTTTTTTTAAACACTTGATTCAACACTTTGAGTTTTTTAAAATTATTATTCAAAATGATTTTAACCAACATGTATGGGGCATACAACAATCTCATCTCTGTAGATTTTACTGCAGAGAGCCCTAATCATTAGATCATTTATTGTGGTTTTATTATTGCTATTATTACTATGTACAGTAGCTTTTCATACTCAATCAATCAATAATATAATAATACTCGTAAGAAAGGATTTCATTTTTGGCTCACAATCTGTGGATACAATGGGATTAAGAAAGGCTCAAAACTCATGTAAAACATCACAGCACAATTGAAAATATATATGGCACATGGAAACCAAACAAGGGAGGTCTATGGTGATAGGTGAGATGGGCTGAGAGTGGCTGAAGGGTGGGATTAAAGAGCTCATGTTCAGTAATATATTATTGTTATGTGATTGCTGTATATTAAAGCACCATGTATGTTAAATGTATATGCAAAACATACAAGTCATTGTGATATGTAAAATGTATGTATATGTAGCGAAAAGCTGTAAAAAAACAAAAATATATATTTGTATCCTCTGAAGAGGGTGAAAAAAAAGGACTAAATACACAATGAGTAACGATAACTTGGCTGTCTATACACACCGGGTACCAGCACCGAGAAACCTGTGCAGGGTTACGAGGTAATCGAGATAGATATGTACATATAGGTTAGATCATAAACAGTAGCAGCAGCGTATGTGATGTGTTTAATAGACTTAGTGCTCAAAGGGTCAGTAGAGATAGTCCGGGTATCTATTGGTCAATTAACTATTTAACTACCTATTTAGCAGTCTTATGGCTTGGGGGTAGAAGCTGTCCAGGGTCCTGTTGGTTCCAGTCTTGTGCATTGTGCATTGGTACCACTTGCCGTTTGGTAGCAGAGAGAACAGTCTATGACTTGGATGGCTGGAGTTTTGAACATTTGTAGGGCCTTCCTCTGACACCGTATAGAGGTTCTGGATGGCAGGAAGCTCGGCCCCAGTAATGTACGGGGCAATACACACTACCCTCTGTAGCACCTTACGGTCAGATGCCAAGCAGTTGCCATGCCAAGCAGTGATGCAGCCAGTCAAGATGCTCTCAATGGTGCAGCTGTAGAACATTTTGAGGATCTGAGGGCCCATGACAAATCTTTTCGGACTCCTGAGGGCAAAGAGGTGGTTTTAGTGCCTTCTTCCGAGCTGTGTTGATGTGTGCGGACCGTGATAATTCCTTAGTGATGTAGACACCAAGGAACTTGACGCTCTCGACCCGCTCCACTACAGCCCCGTCGATGTGGCTGGGGGCGTGCTCGGCCCTCCGTTTCCTGTAGTCCTCCATGATCAGCTCCTTTGATTAATATGCCCTGTTTTATTCAAAGGAAGGAATGAAGCACAGGGATACATCTCAGAGGTATATGTAATAAAGTTTGCTCACATTGTCCAGAACACCTGTTCCACGTTTGGTCCGAGATGCTAAAAGTTGTGTGTGTTTGAAAAGTTGTGTGGTCCAGCACTTGGAGCCGGAAGTTTTCTATTGGAGAATGCTCTAAAGCAATTCATTATTTATGCTTAAATATTCCAACAGAACAGTTGTGATTGTTTCATAAGAGAAAAGGAAAGGGATAGGATGAAATAAACCATGTCTCTAAACCATCCTGATGCATGCAAATCTATCAAAGGGGGAAGCGACAGAAAGCACACACAGGGTTAATCTGCTATGACTGTTGTAATTTCCATGATATGCCAGTTGAATAAAGAATTATGGTGGAATGAACCATGCTGTTTGTCCAAATTAGGACTTTTCGCCCCTGAATTCCATCATGAATTACGGACCTTTTGTTAGCATGCAAAATGTCCATAAACAAAAGCAAACAAGATTTTAGGGTTTATTCTTGAAATAATTCATTGGTGAAGGAAGATGCAGAATGAATATGTTGCATTAATGTTTGCTTTCTCTTATAAATAGATCATTGAAGCTCTGCCAGGTGCCAATGAAGGTCAATAAAGTAAAAAGCACATCAGGGACTCTGAGTTGTGAGATTGAAAAAACTCACATTTCCGTAAGCAATGGTTAAGAATTTCAAAGCCATGAAGAGGCGTATGAGTTGTGAATTTACAGTGAATTAAAGTCAAGTCCCCCTGCATATATATGGAGGTGGGATATTCATCACATTCTCATCTTTCACCAAACCCACTGGCAAACATTGACAATCTTTCCCCATGGGCCGCCTCATAATTAGACAGACTCAGTCAGAAAGTGAATTTGCTGCACATAAAGCCTGTCGATTAAACTGAATCATATATTTTGAAAAGAATGATGCATAAACACAGATATGAATGATACGTAAAGGATATTAATCCATTCAATGGGAAAGAGTGGCTGTCATCCCACCTATAGAAATGAATGGTCTTTGTCAACAGAAATGTAGCTATGGCACAGCCTCATTGAACGGCAGCCCATACAGTAGATTACAAATACATTACGTTTCTTGAAGTAGCTTAAGACTTTCAGATAAGAAAGGAAGGCTGGTGTAGACGCCTGCTGGTTGTGACAGTCAAATGCACCCTGTAGTTTGTGTCAATTCCATTCATATGACTTTACTTCGAAAATGACGAGTTGCATTATGAATGGACAGCCTCATATCCCCACCTATTATGGCATTAAGGTAAAAGTACACTAAACCTACACTTCTGACTGGAGTTTAAGGACACAATCCCTCACCCAATTAACTTCAAGCACTTCCTCTCCCCTCGGAAGACATTTTTATAAAGGCAACTGTGTCACAGCCAAATTAAGCCCCCTTGTGATTGGCTGGATCACGGTCTCCGTGACAGCTATGACAAATACGTGGATTGGCTTCTTCTTAACCTCCCTTCGCAGTTTGGAAACAGAAGTTGGTATTTCTGTTGAAATGCAGAGTGGTGAGATACACTGCCTCACCTTGTCTCCCACTTCCCATTTCAATGTTTATCAAAATGTCCACGAATGTGTCAGAAATGCGTTGAATATCTGAAAATATAATGGGTGCAAAATGTCAGGAGAAACAGGCAGTGTGTTACCAGGAAAGATGCCATTTTCATCAACGTTTAATTGATGTAATCCTTAGTCTAGAAGACATTAACACAATGCATATTTAGACTGAATATGACACTGAAATAAGAAAAAGCAATCAATCCACCGACAGCGTATTTGGTAGGAACCGCTGATAAGAAATGTCATTTAGATAGTGTTCTGATGATACATCATAGACGATGAATCAACCGAATTATTTGTAGTGAGTTGTTTGTGAATGGTGACATTGGTTCACTAAGCCTAAAAATGCAATTATACACTCTTAGATCTAACCACAACCAATGGAAGAGCTTAAGTTGTCGATAACCAAGAACCTACCGTGGATTGTATGGTAGCCATAATTGTTTTCACATTGCTATTCATTGGTGCACACGGGGGTGATTAAGTCACATGTCAGCGATGAGCAGCCGGGTGAACTGGTCCTGATATGTCAGGCCAGAACAGGAGGAAGGAGTGAGAGGGGAAGCAGTGGTGGAGGGAACCATCGTCTTCACCCTAGCCACAGCCACCACACAGCCACACACGAATCGCCTCCCAGTCAGGTTTGCGGGCAACCATCTTTAAATGCTTGAGCTGCTCCGCTAATGCAGCCAGGACAAGAGTCCCAATTCTCTGCCTTTATTTACACACCATCACCCCTGCTCCACATCACATCAGAGAGGCGTGGTTGCCGCTGACCCCAGGGTAGGGCTGTCTCCAATGATCCAAGTTCATCCTGCTGGGGCACCAACACACAATGCCACCACCGCCACAGACATTTCATGCCACCAAACAAATGGACAGGTCAAAATATACATCGAAAGCAAATGTAGGCAAATGTTTTCACTGAAGGAATTGAACGTACATTTTGAAGATAAGGTCTGAAATACAGTTTAACATGTATATTGCGTTCAAGACTGCTAGGCCCATCCTTCACCACAAATTATACTATGGATTCACTTAAATCCCTGGTGATGTTAGCTTTACTGAAATCCCTTTTCTTTTTGTTAAATCACGGATTTGAGAGCCCGTATGGCTAGGCAATACTTATCCCATCGTCTAACTTAGTGTGGTAATTCTCTCTTAGTGTCCGTCTTCGTGTTGAGCACTTTGTCACAACAGCACCACATCCCATGTTCTGCCTGCAAAGCAATTGTATTACCACGCCAAAAAGCTCCCTGAAAGTGTCATGTAAATACCAAACCATGGTTTAAAAGTAATAGGCTATAAAGTGATATTTAAGTGGAGTTTTAAGCACCCCCCTAATGGCTGTGCCTGCCTTTTACTTGGCCACGTGGCTCTCCCTGAGTGGTGATTATGAGTCATGGGTGAAGAGGTCTTGTGTGTAGGTCAGCCTGTAAGCCTCACTTCCAGCTGCCAATCTTTACTTTGCAGGAGACTCCCGATGCCTTGTTCCTTATCTTGTACGCTGTCATACTCCAGGTGGTATCTGGGAAATTATGTCTACAAAACACTTCTTTTCCCCACTATTTAATACCTCCAGATATCCAAACCCATTTTGCTGGGATTCTCACAATGGAGAATGGTGTTTTACAGAAAGAACCAAAATCACTCAAATTTAGAGACATGATGGCGTCACGGTATATTCAGCTGGAATGATATTCTGACAAGTACGAAAATAGAAAGTAAAAGTTCCCGTTTGGTTGATTCATGTTGGGTTGATTTTTAAAACAAGTGGCTGTTAGCTAGATCCTAAAACCTGGCCTAAATGTTGTTGTTTTTTTACATTACATGAGGACACTCATGCATGGTGCTTTTTGAATGTGGTATTATGTGAGAGGTCAGGGGGCGTCAGGAAGTACTGTTCATTTCACAGGGTTAGGGAACAGCAGATTCACAGGGAATACAGATCACTTAGCACCAGCCGGCAACCGCCCTGAAGTTGGATAGCATTCTCCACATTTGTTAACCACATTCTTGGGCCCACTGAACCGTTGAGACTGCAGAGGTGAACATGCAGTCCCCAAAGGACCGTCTTCGCCTGTTGCCATAAAGCAGTGAAACAATGAATCAGTCTCACCAGGGTTTGTGTGTGTGTGTGTGTGTGTGTGTGTGTGTGTGTGTGTGAGAGAGAGAGAGAGAGAGAGAGAGAGAGAGAGGGTGTTCTGGCTGTCTGATCAGCCCTGAGGTCCAGGAGCCTTGAGGCCTCATGATCAAAGTGCTGCCATCTGAACTCTGCCATTCCCAATCTGAACAACCAATCTCTCCCTTCACCAGGCCCAGACAGGAGGCTGATGGCTTTTACATTGACTCTACATTTACCAGTGTACTCTATGAACAGCAGTCTATCTTTGATAATATGTTTATCTAGAGGAAAATGAACATATATTTCCAAAATAATCCTTCCCAATATAAGAATTAATTGGGTCTAACGCTTAGAATGCAAATCATAAATTACATTTTCTCCCTAAAAGGAGCAACAGTAGACGTTGACTTAAGCCTCAAGATAAATTGTAGCGAAACCACGTATTATTTGCCCAACAAACTAAAAGGAATTGAACGATTGTCGACAATCCTGATAATCACACTGTTCTCCTAAGCTTTTAATTTGATTAAGTGTGCGAAAATAGAGGGCAGAGAACCTCTTGACGGATTACATCACAAACACTGTCTCCTAATTGGAGCTGTAAATTTACATATGGATTCCCGTTTAATGTCTAACCAGCCTTTAATCCATCCAGACTCTATTGTCTGCTGCAGTTTGAAACTCCAGCATCTGTCACATGATGCATGATAATTCCAAAATGTGTTTTGGCCCCCCCTGATAAAATGGTGGCAATTATTGAGGCTTTCAAACTGCAAGCATTTTAGTCACAGTGGACAAAATATCATTTCTGTTTCAGCGAGGAAAATCAAACTCCTTTGTGTGTTTTAGGGCTTTGGGCTGCGTGGACTCACACTGGCTAGATTAACTAAAGACTATCACCGTGTTATCACGTTTTATCCTGTTTCCGCATAGAGAATTATCATCAGTGGTGAAATCCATCATTCCCCCCACTTGGATTAGAAGGAGTAGGATAAAAATCATCAATGAATACATTAGACATGATGTTAGATTTAAAAAAAAGTACATCTGTTTAAGCCAGCTGTGCTTTGTGGCTGTGTTTGATGGTTCGAATATTGCCTTCAGTCAAACCTACTTGACACCCAACCGTGTGAAGCCTATTTTAAGCGGCTCCAGCACAATGAAGAAGGTCAACACCTGTTTGAAAAACAATCTAGATCTCACGATGTAAAGTTTCACCTCGGAAACATCTGAGGTTACGCCACCATCAATCAATGAACTTGGATTAGGTGCTACAGGTGTATTATATGAGATTTCATAGACAGTGGGAATTTTTTATTACCTATCTCCTATCAAGTTTTCTTATTTACTATTTTCTTTCGATTTCATCTCATCCCCAACTCCTTCATTGTTTGTTTTTCAAAGCCACATTTTTCTTCATTTTTTTTTATAACCTTAACCGAATCATTTTCACTTTTTACAGGCCGTTTCCCTCTTCCAGCGCTGGATAAATGGCGATTTTATTTCCATGAAATTCTCAGATGACACAGATCTTTCTTTTGCATAAAAGCATGAAAAATGTGGCTAATATCAGCGGCATTCATCTGCTAAGTGGACATTTGCATGGGGCGAGGTGCAGGGAGAAAAGATCCACTAGCCTCCTGCAGTGACAGCGGTGCTGGGGGATGACATCTGACAGCTGTGACAGTGCTGAAGGGGGAAGCCAGGCGACTCGCCGCGCCCCTGATCCAATTACGCCACACGGCCCCGTCAGACGCAGCAGCTTGACTCCAGCCACTCCAAAGACGGTATTGATCTCTTGTCAGGAGGACCAGTTGACTGCCTTACTATCTAGTACCACTGGACTTTCCAACCCACTTCTTCCCACCCCTCTCTCCTCACGCCCCCTCCCAACTCTCTTTCCAAGTACCTTCTGAAATGACTGGTAAAACCAGGTTATGGCACTCAGGTACAGAGAGAGAGAAGAGGTCAATGGGCTTGTGCGCTAAATACTCCCAACGTTTAAGAGGGAGAGAGTGTGTGTGTGTGTGTGTGTGTGTGTGTGTGTGTGTGTGTGTGTGTGCGCGCGCGCGTGTGTGCGCGTGTGTGCCCGCGCGCGTGTGTGCGCGCGTGTGTGTGTGCGTGGCCCCAGTGATGTCCTGGGCCGTGCACATTGCCCTCTGTAAGCGCCTTGAGGTCGAATGCCAAGAAGTTGCCATATCAAGCGGTGATGCAGCCATCTTTTCAGCCTCCTGAGTTGAGAAGAGGCAGTGTTGTGCCCTTTTAACAACTGTGTTGGTGTGTTTGGACCATGATAGATCCTTATTGGTGTGGACACCAAGGAACTTGAAGCTCTAGACCTGCTCCACTATAGCCCTATCGATGTGAATGGGTGCGTGCTCGGCCCTCCCTTTCGTGTAGTCCACGATCAGCGCCTTTGTCTTACTAACGTTGAGGAAAAGGTTGTTGTCTTGGCACCACACTGTCAGGTCCCTGACCTCCCTATAGGCTGTCTCATCATCATCGGTGATCAGGCCTACCACCGTCATGTCATCTGCAAACTTAATGATGGTGTTGTGCGCAACCACATAGTCATGGGTGAACAAGGAGTACAGGAGGGGATTATGCACGCACCTCTGAGGGGCCCCTGTTTTAAGGGTCAGCATGGAGGACGTGCTGTTGCCTACCCTTACCACATGGATGGTAGTCCAGGATCCAGTTGCAGAGGGAGGTGTTCAGTCCCAGGGTCTTTATCTTAGTGAAGATCTTTGAGGGCACTATGATGTTGAATGTTGAGCTGTAGTCAATGAACAGCATTCTCATGGGGGAGTCAGGTAGTCTAGTGGTTAGAGCTTTAGTACAGTAACCGAAAGGTTGGTGGATCGAATCCCTGAGCTGACAAGGTACAAATCGATCTGCCCCTGAACGAGGCAGTTAACCCACTGTTCCTAGGCCATCATTGTAAATAAGAATATTTTCTTAACTGACTTGCCTAGTTAAATATAAAAATGTAGGTGTTATTTTTGTCCAAGTGGGAAAGGCCAGTATGGAGTGCAAAATAAATTGCGTCATCTGTCTTTTGAAGCATTTCATGGCTACAGATGTAAGTGCTCCTGGGAGGTTACCTTAGCCTTTTTGGGAAAGCTATGGTGGTCTGCTTGAAACATGCCCAACAGGGCATCATTACAGACTGGGTCAGGGAGAGGTTTAGAATATCAGTGAAGACACTTGCCAGCTGGTCAGCGAATGCTCTGAGTACACTTCCAGGTAATCCGTCTAGCCTTGCAGCCTTGTGAATGTTAATCTGTTTATTAAAGGTCTTACTCACATCAGTTAAGGAGAGTGTGATCACACAGTCCTCCTGAACAGCTGGTGCTCTCACGCATGTTTCAGTGTTGCTTTTCTTTGGCATTTACTACAGTAGCTCAACTGGTAGGCTCGCATCACTGGGCAGCTCACGGCTGGGTTTGCCTTTGTAATCCGTGACAGTTTGCAAGCCCTGCCATAGCCGATGAGCGTCAGAGCCAGTGTAGTAGGATTCGATCTTAGTCCTGAATTGACACTTTGCATGTTTGATGGTTCGTCGGAGGGCATAGCTGTCACGTCCTGACCTTAGTTCCTTTGTTATGTTTCTTGTTTAGGTTGGTCAGGGCGTGAGTTGGGGTGGGCATTCTATGTGTTATTCTATTTTTGGTTTTCTATTTGTTTGGCCTGGTATGGTTCTCAATCAGAGGCAGCTGTCAATCGTTGTCTCTGATTGAGAACCATATTTAGGTAGCCTGTTTTTCCCACTTGATTTGTGGGTAGTTATTTTCTGTTCTGTGTTTTGTTGCATCGTTCAGGACTGTTCGTTTGTCGTGTATTGTTTTTGTTTCAGTATTCATTCTTTATTAAATTACAATGAATACTTACCACGCTGCACCCTGGTCCTCTTTTTCTCCCGACGACAACCGTTACAGAAACACCCACCACCAAAGGACCAAGCAGCGTGGTGACGAGAGGCAGCGATACTTGGAGAACTGGACTTGGGAGGAGATTCTGGACGGCAAGGGACCCTGGGCAGAGGCTGGAGAATATCGCCGCCCAAAGGCTGAGCTGGAGGCTGCGAAAGCGGAGAGGCGGCGGTATGAGGAGGCAGCACGGCAGCGCGGCTGGAAGCCCGAGAGGCAGCCCCAAAAATGTCTTGATGTCTTGGGGGGGTGGCACACGGGGAGTGTGGCGATGTCAGGTAGGAGACCTGCGCCAACTCCCGTGCTTACCGTGGAGAGAGAGGGACCGGGCAGGCACCGTGTTATGCCGTGAGGCCCACGGTGTCCCCGGTGCGCAAGCATAGCCCGGTGCGGTACATAGCAGCGCCTCGTATCGGCCGGGCTAGGTTGGGCATCGAGCCAGGTGCCATGAATCTGGCTCAGCGCATCTGGTCTCCAGTGCGTCTCCTCGGGCCGGGGTACATGGCACCAGCCCTACGCATGGTGTCCCCGGTTCGCCAGCACAGCCCAGTGCGGGCTATTCCACCTCGCCGCACTGGCCTGGCTACAGGGAGCATTCAGCCAGGTAGGGTTGGGCAGGCTCGGTGCTCGAGACCTCCAGTGTGCCTTCACTGTCCGGTCTATCCGGTGCCACCTCCACGCACCGGCCCTCCGGTGGCAGCCCCTCTCACCAGGCTGTCTCTCCGTCTCCTCCCTACAGAGTCTCCCGCCTGCCCGGCGCTGCCAGAGTCTCCAGCCTGCCCGGCGCTGCCAGAGTCTCCCGCCTGCCCAGCGCTGCCAGAGTCTCCCGCCTGCCCGGCGCTGCCAGAGTCTCCCGCCTGCCCGGCGCTGCCAGAGTCTCCCGCCTGCCCGGCGCTGCCAGAGTCGCCCGCCTGCACGGCGCTGCCAGAGTCGCTTGCCTGCCCGGCGCTGCCAGAGTCGCCTGTCCTATTCGAGGGTCCCCAGTCCGAGGTCGGCGGCGAGGGTCGCCGCTCCAAAGGCGCCACTTAAGTGGGCCGAGATTAAGGGGGAGTTGGGTCCACGTCCCACGCCAGAGCCGCCACCGCGGACAGATGCCCACCCAGACCCTCCCCTATGGGGTTAGGTTTTGCTGCCGGATTCTGCACCTTTGAGGGGGGGGGGGGGGGGGTTTGTTGCACCGTTCAGGACTGTTCGTTTGTCGTGTATTGCTTTTGTTTCAGTATTCATTCTTTATTAAATTACAATGAATACTTACCCCGCTGCACCTTGGTCCTCTCTTTCTCCCGACGACAACCGTTACAATAGCGTAATTTCTTATAATTTCTTATGTTAGAGTCCCTCTGCTTGAAAGCGGCAGCTCTGGCACCTAGCTCAGTGCGGATGTTGCCTGTAATCCATGGGTTTGACGTTGTGAATGCACTTATTCATGAAGCCGGTGACTGATGTGGTAAACTCCTCAATGCCATTGGATCAGTCCCGGAATATTTTCCAGTCTGTGCTAGCGAGACAGTTGTGTAGCTTAGCATCTGTGTCATTGGACAACTTCAGTACTGAACTTCCTGTTTGAGATTTTGCTTGTAAACAGGAATCAGGAGTATAGAGTTATGGTAATTTTTGCCAAATGGAGGGTGAGGGAGAGCATTGTAATTTTTTTCACCTCTAGTTGCACAGGTGACATGCTGGTAAAAATCTGGTAAAATGGATTTCAGTTTCCCTGCATTCAAATAATTAATTGTTTGCTTATGGCCCTATACAGCATACAGTTGAGTGTGGTCTTAGTGCCAGCATCTGTTTGTGGTAGATGAAAACTCTCTTGGTAAATAGTATGGTCAACAGTTTATCATGCAGTATTATATCTCAGGCAGGCAGAACCTCGAGACTTCCTTAATATTAGAGATTGTGCAACAACTGTTGTGATCTCTGTTCTGATGTCTAGAAGCTCTTTTCGGTCATAGGAACCAATGGCGGAAACATTGTGTACAAAAAATGTTAAGGTCAGAGAAGAAAAATCTGAAAAAAATACCCAAATTGTTCAGGTGCCCATAAAATGGACACTATACATTCCAGCGCCATTCCCAAGAAAAGAGAGAGAGAGAGCGAGAGAGAGAGAGCGAGAGAGAGATAAGGATTGCGGTGTGGTGTGCCTGTTCAGTCCAGGGGCTTATGTCTATAGGTACAGTGCAGTACTCACCTCCCTCTACTCCACTAATGGTCTGAGAGGATGCTGTTTCCCGCTTGTATGAAAGTGGTTGATTTGAGATGATGAAAAGGCCATTGCAATTAGTGTGCTCCAGTTAGTTTTGCCGGGTGACATCGGAGGCGCTTGAAACAGTGGCAGCTGCCAATAACTTCAGCTTACAAAGAACAGACAATTAGGCCCTGCCGGCCTGTTACCACCGTAGGTCCCAGACCTCCAGACCTTTGCACTACTGGCAACACAAAGCATCTGGAGGTCAATAGGCAATGATGCAACAGTCCAGTGCAGAGGTTAATCAAGCCACAGCCACACCACAACATATTGTATTCAGCCCATTCATATTAGTCTCGTTACACAGGCCAAGAAAGAGGCAGAGAGACAAAGGGAGAAAATAATAGTTGCTTCTTCTTGGCTTGAGGTCAATAGGGAATTGCATGGAATTCTCCTTATGTTTGAATTGACATGAAATAGAGGATTTGCTTCTTTTTTTTAAGCATGGGGAGTATCATTCACGACACAACACATTTTTTTTATGGTATTCTATAAAAGATCAAATAAAATACATGTATTTATAATAGGGGGTAGTTGGGTAAGTTGAGCCATTTTCTACATTCGGCATCACTCTGTCAAGGTAAACATACTGTAGTTTTATTCCTAACAAAGATATCTACATATATTTCAGGATGATGTGTATCCCTAGAAATAAGGGACGGATCAAAAAGTACAGAATGGTTACGTGGAGGGAAATGCGGGAGGATCATGCTTTTTAAATTTCAGTTAAGGGGAGGATTTAGTCTTTTTTAAAATCTAGTCCAAGGGAGGGTCATGTAATTTGTCATTTAGGACATTTCAATATTTCTCAGTGTTTCAAAAGTATTTGCTTATTTGGCTATATATCGATGTGTGCCCGATGCCGCCCCTCATCTCTGATTCTCCGCTGGCCGCGCAATACCAACTGTGCCGATAGGCTATTTAGTATGATCTCAATCAAATGTTTCATAGCCTATAGGCTATCGGCTACAAAGTGCAAGCTAGGAGATGAACAGAGTAAAGTTATATTTCTAAGATAACTGCTGGGATGGTGTAAATACAACTAGGCTGCATTACACACCGCAACGGATATTCCAACCATGAGCCAAGGCCTGCTCTGCTCTTGCTGTGCTGCTTAACCAATAGCTGTGCTGTATAGGGCTACTGTGGCAGTTCAGGAGGAAAGTCAAAGGTTTCTTCAAAATGTTTGGTTGTTGATTAGGCCTAGTCCAAAAAATGCAGTATGTTCTGTTCAGTCTGAGAAGGAAAGCGTGAAGATTGGAAGGAGGACCAGAGGTCAACTTTGATAACTTGCTACTACTATAATTGATTTAATTAAAAAACAATATGTTTCTTGCCCATGATGTATTTATCAGAGTTATTGACCTACCAATATTGTGGGGCTGACACATAGCGTACGTTCGCCGCACACAATCTTTTAAGACGGTTAACAAACGTTAACAAAAGGCTAACCCAAAACAAATGGAATACGTTAGCTAACGTTAGCCAACGTTCGCAAACTATTTTCAATGTTGTACATACCACTTCTCTCGTTGGGTTAAGCCATGGAAGAGTAGTAGCCAGCAGTTAAAGCTGACATTTTTCTGCACCGGAAGGCAGGTAGGCCTAACCTTTGAAAGTACCATGGTCAGATTCCTAATGCCATCTCAGATTTAATTATTTGCAAACAGGGATAGTTTTGTTGCAAACAAGACACACTGATTTCACATTGGAGAAATATGATAAGATGAACATATAGACCTATCTCTCTGTCTGTTCTTAGCCTGTAATTTTGTTAATTTGTTTGCTATTTAAAAAAGGCTCCGCTGATATGTCAAATTATGTAGAATTGCATGAAATGTTTATAAAAGGCTATTTTGTCTTGAACCTGCAAATACGATGATAGATTATTGCAATGCTTTTACTATAAAGGAGATCTTTCCACCTCTACTCTTGTCCATAATGGTCTGCGAACCCACAACCTTCTGGCCTGCAGCCAAAATGGTAGTATCAAAATTCCTGCATTGCAATGTATGACTAATGCTTAAAGGATGAGGAACAGTTTCTAAAGCTGCATATCCAAGGATCTGGTCTGTACAAGAAATGAGGGTAAACAGTGGACATGTTCTCTGCTACCCACTTTGTTTGAATTATTATTTTGGGTACAGGGGAAGGTCACTTGTTTGTTTTCTCCAGAATTCAGGGAGGGTTTAGGTAGAATATAATTTGCTGAAGGGAGGGACATCCATTTTCATTTCAGAGAGGTCTGATTTTCTTAGTGTAACCCTTACTATAAATAAAGTTCAATCCCTAATCCGAATAAATGTCAATGTTACAGTTTTGAAAACATAGCTTGTCCAAAAAAAGTGATCTCATGGCACAAGTTACAAGTAAGTTAAGCCGCGGGAAAGGATAAATTAAGCCGCCTACACATTTCGGTGCTGAATGAAATATTTCCACTACCTGTTAAAAACCATGTCTATCTTTATTTCCCCAACATAATCCCAATCACGTTTGTATTTTAATCATTTTAAGCATCTTTTTAGCACAGACTTAACACCTAACAAACACTTTGCACTTTTTTAAACACTTAACATAGGCCAGGCCCTGTTGTTATCTCATATCCCAGCGATATCGCCTTTCACACTTGTCACAATTTGTTCAACTTGTCATTGGCTCAACTTAGCCCAAGGAAAACATTTGGACTATATTAGCCCACACAGATACAAGGATGCACTTTCATGTTAGGTTCAGTACCTCATATCGAAGCATATTATCACGACTCAGGATAAGACCCAGATGCAGGCACAGGAGGTGGATAGTTTCAATCTCAGATATGTATTGTGACATAGGGGTAGGCAAAAAGCAGGTCAAGGGGTTCGTAAACCAGGTCAGAGTCAGGCAGCACAGCACCGAGAAGACAACAAACACGCTGGTACAACCTGAACAAGACGAGACGAACTGGCAACAGACAAAACGGAAAACGCAGGTATAAATACACAGGGGATAACGGAGAAAATGGGAGACACCTGGTAGGTTGTGGAGACAAGCACAAGACAGGTGAAACAGATCAGGATGGGACACATATATAGACACCCATACTGCTGTATAGAGCAATCTTAAAATTATCTAATTTGGTTAAGATGCAAGCATCATGAAACCTCTAACACAATATGTTAATTTGACTTGGTGAATATCTTTTTATTTCCACCCTAACTTGCTTACCACTTTTTTCCATGTGCTTTCCTTCTTCACAGACTCCATGAAATGATGACCTCTTCCTAAATATTTGGTCAAATTCTGAATTCTGAATATGGTGTCCTAAAATAAATGATGGCTCAATTGATCCCTTAGGCCCAACTTACCCCACTCTCACCTACAGAAGGACGCATGCAACTTTAAAATAGGAAAGGAATACCTTTACACTGTACTGTACTGTACAATTATTATTATTACCTTGAAATGCTGAATACAGTGGATTTATATTCTAAATCTAGTGTGATGAACTGAAGCTTGGTGTCTATAGCAGCATGAAATTGGGCACAATCTGAAAAAAAGCTCACCGACGCTTTCATTGCCACATGCTGTGTGTGTCCAATGCAGAGTGTGAACATTATTGTGATCACTCATGCATTCATTTGTGACACGCAAAAATCACTGGTCAGAGGTTATGTAGAGGTAGATTACTGATCCATGTCTTTATATCCATACGACCCCTTTAAGATTTCACAAAACACATGTATAAACACACGACTAAAGCATGCAATATATCCTTTAACGTTCTCATTTGACCTGACCATTGACTTTCTTTTGAAAGTGTCTGCTGGGGTTGAATTACTACAGTCAGGTACTGTAAAGCCGTATGCATTGATCAATCCCTCCTCAGCTCAAAGCTGGTGCAGAATTAACTGGAGTGGCTCCAGCAAGCTGGCACATCAAAATTGAATTATTTAAATTGCACTTTTAAGAGAAATGTATGATGTATTCTGTAGAGTGCCAACTTGAACTTCTTGACAAATGATTAACCACCCAATTAAATAATCAATAAATCAGTTTGGGTTCTGAATGTAGGACAGGACCGGTGGAAATGGATCATTCCTGTGCCAGTCTTTCCAAAGGGGAGATTCCAATTTTAGCATCCAATTTAGTCATGTTTTCCCTCTGCTGCGATACTGAAATTCAGCAGGATTTAAAATAGGCTTTGTCTGCACCAGTGGGTCGCGATAGGCTGTTGTGTTCTACAGACAGTCTTCAGTGCAGCAAGTGTGTTTCCTCTCTGAGCAAAGTAATCACTCATGTAATTAATTTCGAGGAAACTTGTGAACAAAATAACCCAGATATATCATAGGAGCACCAAGTTGCCCCAGTGTTATATTTGATTTAATTTATTCTAGGACCAAGGAGAAGGGATGTGGGTGCACTGCCCATGCAGAGCATAAATCAAGACTAGGCCTACGGTTTCAAGAAGTTGTTATGAGGAGGAAATGCATTCATTTTTTAACATCGAAAATGTTGTCTTCTAGATCACAAACGGGTCATGAATAAAGCTCCCTGGTGGCCAGTAGAATATCAGTTTAGAGAAAATGGTATTTACAGACAAGCTGTCTGTTCTCCTTAGTGAAGAGGGACAATTTATATCTCTACAGTATGTTATCAACCATGACATTCACATACAGCGCATTTGGAAAGTATTCATACACCTTGACTTTTTCTAGATTTTGTTACGTTACAGCCTTATTCTAAAATTGATGAAATTGTTTTTTTCCTTCATCAATCTACACATGATACCCCATAATGACAATGGAAAAACAGGTTTAAGATGTTTTAGCAAACGTATAAAAAAAAAAGTATTCAAGTATTCCGACCCTTTACTCATTACTTTGTTGAAGCAATTGCAGCCTAGATTCTTCTTAGGTATGAGCTTGGGACACCTGTATTTGGGGAGTTTCTCCCATTCTTCTCTGCAGATCCTCTCAAACTCTGTCAGGTTGGATGGGGAGCGTTACTGCACAGCTATTTTCAGGTCAAGTCCGGGCTCTGGCTGGGCCACTCAAAAACATTCAGAAACGTGTTCCGTAGACACTCCTGCGTTGTCTTGGCTGTGTGCTTGGGGTTGTTGTCCTTTTGGAAGTTGAACCTTCTCCCCAGTCTGAGGTCCTGAGTGCTCTGGAGCAGGTTTTCATCAACAATCTCTCTGTACCATTCTCTGTTCATCTTTGCCTCGATCCTGACTGGTCTCCAAGTCCCTGTCGCTGAAAAACATCCCCAAAGCAGGATGCTGCCACCACCATGCTTCACCATAGGGATGGTGCCAGGTGTCCTCCAGACATGACACTTGGCATTCAGGCCAAAGACTTCAATCTTGGTTTCATCAGACCAGCAAAGTCCAGCAAACTCCAAGTGGAGTGTCATCTGCTTTTATTGAGGAGTGGCTTCCATCTACCGTAAAGGCCTGATTGGTTGAGTGCTGCAGAGGAGCTCTGTCAGAGTGACCATCGGGTTCTTGTGTAGTGATGCTCCCCATCCAATCTGACAGAGCTTGAGAGAATTTGCAGAGAAGAATGGGAGAAACTCCCCAGATACTGTACAGGTGTGCCAAACTGGTCGCGCCAATACTTGCTTCAACAAAGTACTGAGTATAGGGTCTGAATACTTATGTAAATTATATATCCGTTTTTTATTGTTAATAAATTATGCTTTGTCATTATGGGCTTTTGTGTGTAGATAGAAAACAATTTTATACATTTTATATTAAGGCTGTAACCTAACAAAATGTGGAAAAAGTCAAGGGGTCTGAATACTTTCCGAAGGCACTGTATATACATTATTATATATATATTTTTTTTTTATTTACGGACCTACTTTGAAGTAGGAACTAACGTCAGTCACCTCAGATCCTGTAACCGGTCACACCGGACAATGATTGTGTAAAAAAATGTATGCAGACAAACATTCTGTTCTACTAGAGAAATATCAGTTGTATCACAAGCCATTGTGTCAAATGCCTTGTACATTAGTAATATATAACCTGAGTGTGTATGGGGCCAAATAGAGTCCTAGATTGTATCGTTATAACACCAAAACATTTATTTATTTAATCTCACAAAGCCAAGGAAAACATTCTCATTGAATTTATCTTTGCTGGTCCCAAACTTGCTGTGCTATTGTGATGCTTCAGAAACCACAGCATAATCAGTACGGACTTAGATTCCACCAATACACTAATCGTTGTGGCATGTCCCAAAACTGGGGATCAGTGGTTTCACTTCTGTAATGTGTAATTACTAAGTGTTTTTAGAAATCCTAGTGACATCTCATCGGTGAACATACAATTTTGGCACTTCTAAACCACATCCATTTGTCACACCGACTACAGTAGTTGAGCGGTGTATCCATCCCAAATGACACCATATTCCCTATATAGTGCACTACTTTTGGCCAGGGCCCATGAGGCTATGGTCAAAAGTAGCGCACTACAGGGAATAGGGTGCCATTTAAGGGAGGCAGCCAGTGAATCCCGCAAGAAGGCCCAGGAGGGAAATCAAGGATTCTGTCTTATTAATGTACACAGTGAATGTCTAGTCCTGTCAAGTCAGCTTTTATCTTATAAGGGCTTATAAGAGCAGTTTTAAGGCAACAAACGTAACAGAGCAGATAAGCTTGACAGAGACGCTTGTCAGAGCGTCTGACTCCTTTAACACTTAAATCATGTAGAATATTTCCTTCGATGTATTTGCTTATTTTTAAAGAGTGAATTTACTTATTTTGTCAGAGAGAAGTTATGTGGGTTGAGATGTGTCGTGTGAATAAGTCCAATTCAGAGCCATTCGAAGGAGACGCCAGAACCTTGCCATATAGGTTGAAATACATTTTTTTTTAAATGTTTGTTTCATCAGGAAACTCTTTGAGCAAGGGGTTGTTGTCCATATACATTTGTTCGTAGGGAATTCAGTCGTTTAAAGACACATTGGTATCTGGTCTCCGCTCCACCATTGGCAATAGACGTTTCTGCCAACAATTTTCCAGTATCTTCTGAAGTCTGATAGCCTTATTCAATAGAAGGCAATGTCTTCAGCTTGAATGGCCTTCGGGCAATGGCCAGTGCTGAGATAGACTGGGCATGATATGGGTGGTCTGAAGACAGTGCATGTCAATACAACACACAGATAATGGCTCTGTGACTCAAATAATAACCCAAAAGAAGAACTTCTCTTAAAGTAGGCTATGAAAATACTCTTCTATCGTCATTTAGCATCCCCTTCTATCCAACTGGCTAACAGTAAACTAATATGGCACACATATGCATGTGGTGCATACAATTGCCTGTATACAACAATGTTTTCTTAACCACCGTAAAATGTTGTCTCTTTGTATGTCATTTTAGAATCTGAATAAACAGGGAACATTAATATGGAATCGCAGCAGGGTTGACACGGATTGGTAACTCTATGGAAAGAAACTGACACTAGTCTCGTGCTCCTCTTTATCCGCCTCTGAGTTTATCTCCTTACCTCCCGCCGACCAGCAAGTTAATTGTGCAGAATCTTGTCCCTAAATTAATTTACAATTTAGTCAGAACTACACCATGCATTACACCCAATAAGACAAGCACTCTGGCAAGATTGTCCCCCCTAAAAAAAGATAATTCATAATTCATAGCTAGATAAGGAATACGATCTACATTTATTCCGTCATCTCTGGCCTGCCATAAACTACCTGGCAATTGTTCGTTAATGATTCCTAGTAAATTCCTTAAAATGGTCATTTGTCATCCTGTCACTTCATTTGTGACCTAAAATTCCTCACTAGAGGCATCATCAAATAAATTAATCACTACCCAGGATCCATTTCTCCCTTGTGCGTGCTATCATGCCCTAGCTCTCTTGTGTTTCTCTTCATTTACATATATTTAATGGCCCAGTAGTGGTTGGTTGTGCCATGCGACACACAAATCTCATGTCAGGTGAATATTCCCACTACCATAGTCATTGGCAAGCATTCTCTCTCTCTCTCTCTCTCTCTCTCTCTCTCTCTCTCTCTCTCTCTCTCTCTCTCTCTCTCTCTCTCTCTCTCTCTCCAAAAATCATCCCAATAGTGATTTTTAAAAAGAAGCTTTCTGAAAGTGCAGTGCTCAGGTCTTCAGACAATAGGGAAAACTGTCTGCAGTCATGGTGTTCATCTTTGCAGTGCTGCCTGCTACCATTTAGACAGTATAAATACCTTCAAGTTCCCACAGAGGTCATTAATAGAACGTAAGTTATCAAGTCTCATGTGAGTACCAAATCTAACTTCAGACATGTCAGTAACCCTGGATGAATAATGTAAAGAATATAATGTTCATGTAATGATGCTCCGTTGTCTCTGCGCAAGTAGGCTACAAAGGCTGCATTTGAGAACAGGGGCTTTACGTATATATAAAGCATCTCAGAGTAGCAGCACTGATCTAGGATCAGTTTTGCATTTGGATTATAATTCATATGATTATATGTACAAGAGGGACCTGATCCTAGATGAGAACTCCTACTCTTGAGAGGCTGATACGTACAGCCCCTGCACATAATTCTCCACTTTCACTCCCTGTCCTTAGGGCTGCCTTCCTTCTCTACCGTATAATCATAATTAAAGTAGTTGCAAGGACCCTCTGGCTACTGAGAAAACCGTTTCTCTCACCTTAAACTCTCCATTTAAACGTTCTCACCATCTCATCCCGCAACAGTTCCACAGACCCTGTTTATGCTTTATATTTGGGATTAGGGCTAACACGAAACGCCAGTGTTAGTGTTCAAATCCACAACAAGCAGAGCAGATTCACAGATCTCACAGTTTCTCCGTTTGAGTTCTTAGCAGAAATATCCCAATTACCTTTATGAGATGAAAAGATGTCATGTTTGGACTTCCTCGTTTAAGGCCCCTTACACGTACAGAACATGTGAATGTGCTACTAGCATTAGAACATGTGAACGTGCTGCTAGCATTAGAACATGTGAACGTGCTGCTAGCATTAGAACATGTGAACGTGCTGCTAGCATTAGAACATGTGAACGTGCTGCTAGCATTAGAACATGTGAATGTGCTGCTAGCATTAGAACATGCAAACGTGCTACTAGCATTAGAACATGTGAATGTGCAGCTAGCATTAGAACATGTGAATGTGCTACTAGCATTAGAACATGTGAACATGCTGCTAGCATTAGAACATGTGAACGTGCTGCTAGCATTAGAACATGTGAACGTGCTGCTAGCATTAGAACATGTGAACGTGCTGCTAGCATTAGAACATGTGAACGTGCTGCTAGCATTAGAACATGTGAACATGCTGCTAGCATTAGAACATGTGAACGTGCTGCTAGCATTAGAACATGTGAAGGTGCTGCTAGCATTAGAACATGTGAACATACTGCTAGCATTAGAACATGTGAATGTGCTGCTAGCATTAGAACATGTGAACGTGCTACTAGCATTAGAACATGTGAACATGCTGCTAGCATTAGAACATGTGAATGTGCTGCTAGCATTAGAACATGTGAATGTGCTGCTAGCATTAGAACATGTGAATGTGCTGCTAGCATTAGAACATGTGAATGTGCTGCTAGCATTAGAACATGTGAACGTGCTGCTAGCATTAGAACATGTGAATGTGCTGCTAGCATTAGAACATGTGAACATGTTGCTAGCATTAGAACATGTGAATGTGCTGCTAGCATTAGAACATGTGAACATGCTGCTAGCATTAGAACATGTGAACGTGCTGCTAGCATTAGAACATGTGAACGTGCTGCTAGCATTAGAACATGTGAATGTGCTGCTAGCATTAGAACATGCGAACGTGCTACTAGCATTAGAACATGTGAATGTGCTGCTAGCATTAGAACATGTGAATGTGCTACTAGCATTAGAACATGTGAACATGCTGCTAGCATTAGAACATGTGAACGTGCTGCTAGCATTAGAACATGTGAACGTGCTGCAAGCATTAGAACATGTGAACATGCTGCTAGCATTAGAACATGTGAACGTGCTGCTAGCATTAGAACATGTGAACGTGCTGCTAGCATTAGAACATGTGAACGTGCTGCTAGCATTAGAACATGCGAATGTGCTGCTAGCATTAGAACATGTGAACGTGCTGCTAGCATTAGAACATGTGAACATGCTGCTAGCATTAGAACATGTGAACGTGCTGCTAGCATTAGAATATGTGAACGTGCTGCTAGCATTAGAACATGTGAACATACTGCTAGCATTAGAACATGTGAATGTGCTGCTAGCATTAGAACATGCAAATATGCTTCTAGCATTAGCAAAGAATACATCAGCATTGTCGTCAACAGGCCCTGGGATTCTCACCCAGCCATCCTGCTAAAACTTCAAGTGAAATGAACATAATAAAACATTAACGCATGAATTGCCGGAGTTAATGCAAGAAGCAAATGTGTCACTTAGCGCAGTTGCTAAATGCTTTATTACTTAGATCCTTACTCATGAGGGGAAGTCTGTAGCCTAACTCTGTAAGGGAAAGGAGCGGCTTGTATGGATATGAACCGGGACGAGTTGGTACATAAATGAACATGTCATCTTTAATTGTTAAGCTTCAGTACTGACATCCTTACAGTACAGTGTACACCCCTGTGTGTCAAGTAAGGAATCATCTAGCACAGGGATCAAGGACATTTCTGAAGTCATGGAGCACACTATATAGGGGTGACAATAAAGGCATGACAGAAGTAGAAGACCATCCAGAAAATGTTAGAAGTGCAGATTGGCCTAACCTGGCCACTGCCTTGCAATAAAGTCTGGCATTTGTGGGGAACAGGGAGGCTGTAGAGGGTGATACCTCTTTGGGCGGTGCACAAGCTGTCCTTTCTACTTTTGCTTTGTGGTGTAAGTCATAAAAGATCAAAAGGGGATTGTTTAAGACTTCAGACCAGGTCTGACGTTGGAATCAAACAGAGAGCAGACCACCGCCGGGCGGCTGGGCGCCTGTCAATTTTGTTTGCGCTTCTGCATTTTTGGCATGACTATTTTTAAATGTCCTATGTTAAAACAATAACACAACAACAATATTGGGAAACGATGCTGATGAGCGTTTTGCAGTGTACCTACGTGGTTTTATTGTGCTGAAAGTGGTGTTGGTCGATTCTTAGATAGATTTCACGAGGTCCTTGTCTTGTATGATAGCCACTCAAAAATGACCCCAATAGCCTTACTATTTTATCATGTTGCAACCTAATAATGAAATGCATATTACTATCATACCAATTATTTACAATCACCTCCCGTGTATGGGTTGTTATCTTGAATCTGTACATCTTTCCTTTACCAGATTTGAGATGCTTTGTTCTTCCCTCTGGTGACATGATAACACTTTGTCCCTCACATTCCTTATTTGTAGACTAACAAACTTGTGATCTTCCATTGTTCCATAGAACAATTTCATGCTTTTTGAATTTAAATATTCATAGAGCTTTTCCTCTTAGAAGCCTCGTCTCTGTTTTCTCCTTTCTTGCCATGTAATAGAGCCTTAAATTAAAAAAGAGACCGTTAGACCTTGGGAGGTTTCCCACATTAATCTAGATTTAATATTCATTTCGAAATGCGTTTTCCTATTAATTAAAAGTAAACCATGTATTGTATGGTGCATTATCTCACTAACAGCCCCATGTGGAGATTATGAAGTGGGGAAACTAATGGTGTAGACTTTAGCATTTAGTTTTTGCCCAAGTCATTTACATATCTGGGAGAGGATTTCGATGTATGTGCAAATAAGCAGAACTCTGTATCTACGTTGTTGTTTTTTTTTGACTATGGAAGTAAAAATACAAATAAATCCCTTTTCCCTCTCAGCTAGATAAGGTAATGAGATTCCGGGTGCCCTCTATTATGGGGAGGATGAGAAATCTGATTATTAAGGAGGCATGTGACAGTAAGAAAAAAAAAATATATAAATGTTTTTACCCCAAGAAACAAAGGTGACCCCATATGTTCTGTTCATTAAATCTCCCCTACTCTAATTTGTCAAGGTAAACTATCAAACAGGTTCTGCTGAGCTATCCAGAAAACCAGCAAACTTGTTAGATGCGCCTCAAAAGGACACGAGAGGATTCGGATGTAATTTCTACATACTGAACGTGGCTTAATTCACTTTTCCTCCTGAACATTGGCTCCTTGTGTACAGTAACAGAGTGGAAGGTGATATTTTTATGCAAGGTTCAGGGAAATGAAGACAAAATATGTTCTGTGCAAACAGCTGAGTTTGAATTGTGTCAAGGACACACAGTTGTAACAGATACAGCTCTCTGGATTCAAATACCACTGGAATTATTTTTGTTCACACGTTGAAGTCATTTTCCTCATGGATTGCTGAAGTATTACGCCCCCAAATCAATCCTGTAAATACCTGAGCAGATTGGGATTTGATTTGAAGAAATTTGAAGAGATGAAATGAGCCATCTTGGATGGTCATCATGGCAGTAATTCCTTCAGGGTTCAACTACTGTCCATTTGTCAGAGTGAGCTGGTTTGTGGTAATGTGTGGGGTTACTGCAGCTTGGATCATAATATAATGCCGTGTTTTTCTATAAAACAGCTATGTGACTCCTGGAGAGTACCATCTTCAAATGTCAAATAAAGGATTATTAAATAAGCCCACAATCTCCATTACATTTCTTATTTTTCACTTTTTTATTTATTTAGAAGACACTCTTATCCAGAGCGACTTACATGAGAAATTAGGCATAAATGCCTTGCTCAAAGGCAGATTTTCCACCTAGTCGGCTTGGGGATGCGAACCAGCGACCGTTCAGTTACTGGCCCAAGGCTCTTAACAACCTCAAACACGGTCTATGTCCCAAATGCCACCCTATTCCCTATGTAGTGCACTACTTTTGAACAGGATCAATAGGGCTCTGGTCAAAAAATAGTGCAGTATAGAGGGAATAGGGTGCCATTTGGGATGCACAATGTAAAAAAATAAATACAGTACAGTATGTCCAGCATCAGTAAAGTGTGGTTTCTTGCACATGGAGGTGGAGCCAAATGAGACCCAACCTATTTGGGGGGCATATTCACATGTGATCTTTAGATTTTGTTGCGTTTCATTTTCAAAGCTTTCACCCTTGGAATAATTGTGAGGAAAATCTCCCTCCTCCATGTCACCAATGGCTGGGGAGGGAATCGTTAATCAGGGCTATTTGGGTCTGTTTGGCGTGGGGGGAGGCCTAGAGAGATGTGTGAAATGTCCCACACATCAGCTAGCTGAGTCAGTGGCTTCTATGCCTAACCATCACCGACTCCTGCCTGCCCTGCGCCTCCCTTCCTCCACCCAAATGTCACATGGACTCACATCGCATAAGTGACATAAGTGGCCCTGGCACTGCTCAGCAACCAAATAGGTAGAATAGTTTGAGTTACACAAAGCACTGGTCTTTTCTTCTGTAATGAAATGTATAATGTAGTCATGAAGTCCTGTCCGAAAGCTCTAGCCCCTATACCCCTATAGACACCCATATTAAAATGATTTATGAATTACTTAAAGAAAAAATCTTACAATTAGGAGGAAAATGACCTAAATCTGAGAATTTTCTCCGAAATGTTACATTTAAATGGAATTCTCATAACTAAGAAGTTGTATGCCTACAACCCTAAAAGGATTGGATGGGTGTGATTTGGTAATTGTATAATTGAGCCTATGATTTCAATTAGTTCTCTAACCAGAACAGGAATGAAACACACAATTAGACAGTGAATGACTTGATGGCAGTGTCTAACTTTCTGATCGGTTCCAGTGTTTATCCATTAAACACTAATACAGCAGTCTAATTACAATGCTTTAATCCAATTGCGAGATGCTTAGACGCTCGAGTCTGCAGGTGCGGGTGAGAAATTGGAATTTATTTTTTAACCAGTAATCACACCAGCAACCTATCTCTGCAGCCTTTGGCTCTTGACGGTGGGCATGATGCGCACAGCAGGCTCAAAAAGCTGTGGTCTCAGTTCAAATGAGCCAGCTTAGCAAGCATGGCCGCTGAGACCCCCGATGACAAAGCCTGTGTGTAATTAATATGCACGGTGAAATGCTCCCCGCACGGTCACTAAAGCGATTTCAATCATGCACATGAAAAATGTAATCGCGGATTCTGCATGGTGGACGTTGCAGTCAAATTGCGTCTGATTGCGCGGAAGGTTCCAAGTGTTTTTTAAATGTCCTTTAAGATTGAGATTAAGACTTGTTCATCTAAAATGCATATTCATTTTAAAACTGGACATTTCTCCATCGTGGGCGCTCAGTTGGGGGGACCACATGTCCGACAGAGTTCATTTTAATCCCAGTGTGCAATTATACTTTCAAATGATATCCTGAAATTAAATCATGTTTACAGTTAATTAATTTAAACACCACATTTAAAGTGATGCTTCGTGCATTCCAAACAGTTTTTTTCTAATGTCGCTAATGATAAGGAAAATGATACTTGTTTGTGCGTGCGTGTGTGTGTGTGCGTTTTAGATCGTACAAATGATCAGACAAAGCCACAGCAGTGACATTTCTGTCTTATTTTGTTTTACACCCCTAAAATAGAGTTGTATGAATAGAATCAGCATTGCTAGTTCATTGTGACCTGACAAACAATTCAAAAGCTCTCCAGATCATACATTATGATTAGCTAATATTAGGCATAGAAAATAAATATCAAATAAAATATTAAAATAAAATATGTTACAAAAGAAAGTATTGGGGTAAAAAAATATTTAAGTCATATGATCAGGTTTTCTCAAAGAAGAAATGAATGCTGAATTAATAATAAGGGTCCTGGAATATATTTGATTCTCTTGCAGTTTGCAGGTAGGCTACATAAAGAACTTGCAGTAATACTGATTGTTCCCACAAAATTCCCCCTTTCCAAACATTGACTTAATTAATGATATATGCCCACTATTGTTTCACATTTTATAATGAATGTGCATTACTGCACTGTCACTTAGACCATTTTGACAAATAGGTAGGCGGATGGATGAAAAAAAAACATACACCCATGGCTGCCAAGGGGTTAGATTTTGAATTAATTGAGGAAAATGAATTCAGCCGTAATAGGCACTGACAACAGACTACGGCAAATGTGATGCCAATGATTGATGGCTGATGCCCTCGTAGCTTTATGACAAATAATGCTGTTTTTGTTCCCTGTGGAGTTTATATCCCAATTTAGAGTATGTGAGAACATAAACCAAACAAGTGACAATCTCCTTAAATGCTTATCATCATGATACAGTTATATATTGGTTACATTGCCCTTTATTTTTTAACCTAATAGGCTATTGTTTAGGTTAAAAATAAAGGCTGTTTTTTTCAATGTAGACCCATGTTGTTGATGATGATGGTGGAGTTTAGCTAATTTTGGGGAGGTACGGCGGGCACCCCTGGAGTGGCGTCATCTCTGACCTGTGTTAGAGGGAAGGGGCCCTATCACAGCTCCCATCATGCCCCTGCAGTCAGTGCTTTTGACAGAGCGGTAATGCTGATCAGATAGCTGTGTGGAGTCATTGCTTACATGTGTCACAACTGCCGTCCATGATTATGTCGGTGTCACGCTGGGTGGCGGTGCAAGCAGAGGGAGCGGAGCAGAGGGAGCGGAGGGCTCCATGGGTCTTGCTGGGTCTCTGCTGACATTCACCCAGCATGAGGACCAGGGTGGCTCAGTCCCAACCCCAGTACAAGTCCCTGCCTCCCTGGCCTGAATAAAGCTCCTCTCCCTGGACCCTGGAGCACAATGCTGGCAGCTTGAACACAGGGACACAGGTGCTGCCAGTCCCTATTACCTCTATTGTGACAGCACCAGTCCCAGATCATCTCTCTTCTGAATAACTTTTCATATTAAAACTCAAAGCACAACTATTCTATGCATATAATAAGATGTTGAAAGTGGAACTGAATCGCTCAAATCAACCTACAACATTGTTTTTCATGTCGATGTTAGGTAACTTTGTTGAATACGATGTTATGAAAATGCTTTTACAACAAAATATTGTTCTTTTTTTTTAGCATGTAGCACAAGCTTAGACAGATGTGGCCGAAGCCATATTGAAATAACGTCATGGTACAATGTCTGCATGCTGATTTTACTCATGGCCTTTTGATCAAGACTCTGACCAAGAAGTGAATAAACTCAAAGCTAAAACGACCAGTATGATATGTAAAAAAGATACAATATTAACAACCATGTCTGTATAGACTGGTCAAAAATCCAATTGCAAACGTTTTTGAGCTAATTCAGCTGTAGGCTGCATTAAAGTGATTTTCACATGGGCAGGGGCATCAGATTTACTGTTATCAGACATTAGTAGCTAAGCTAGCTAAATGCATGATCTCCACAATAACAAAGCAGGTAGCTAGCATCGAATAATCCTGTATAGTCCAGTTTTTTTGTGTTCATTCAGCGAGCAAGGTGTAGCTGTGACCATTACAGTAGTTTTGACATAGGCATCGGATCGTACTGTGTTAGCCAAAGTTAGCAAGCAAGCTAGCTAACAGTGAACAAGGTTTGTAAGCTAATTCCCAAAATAATAGTCACTTTTGCAGGCAGACCATGTACACTATGGATAAAACAGTATTTATGGTTTACAGAGAGGGACATCAGATGTGCCAAACCTAGGGAGGCTAGCTGTATAGAAAATGTGTATTCAAGCTAGCTAGCTAGCTAGGTGTCTGTTCTGAAATAGTTAGCTACAGACATGTAGGGTTGTTAAAGGGGAATTTCAACCTGGGGGATCCTGGGTTTGTCAGAGGGTTTTCTAAGTCATTGAGATGTGCTTCACACATAATTGGCCAAGAAGAGAGAGACTGGACTTGACGTGCCGAACGATACACTTTCTGACAACTTCCGGTGTACTGGGGGGGTACGAGATCTGAAAATAAATGTAGTCCTGCTCTGGCTCCGTCGCTCTCCCAATATTTTTTTTTTTTAAAGCGAGGTGGACACAACACAACACAACACAGACCGTAATAGCTTCAAGTGATTCCTCTCATCAACATGAATTCGACGATGGAGCATTTTTTTATGTTCTATTAGCTACATGGTGACATTCAACCATACATGTTTCAACCAAAATATAGTGAAGGGGATTTGAAGCAAAGAGTTGGATTTAGCTAGAAGCCCGGCTACAGCTGATGCCAGCAGCAAGAGGGCAGATTAGAAATATAATTTTTTCATGTAGGCCACCTAGCTAGCTAACTTTAGTTTATCTACCGAAACCCATATTGTGTATTGCTGGCTAACATACTACTGTGTTACAGTGGGGAGAAATGAAATATGTTTTCTGTTTGCTAACTAGTCTAGCTAGCTGTGTTAGGTAAATAGCTACTGGTAGCAATATCTATGACTAAAAAGAGAAGAGGTTTTACAATCAGAGATCTATTGTATCTCGATTGAAAAACCTCTTCTCTTTTTCCTAGATTTGGCTACTAAACAGCAAGTTACTAATGTTAAAACCAGCCACCTAAAGCAAGGTTTGCTAGAAAATGTTAGCACATCACTGGAGTTGGCTAGCTGGTTAGCCTGGCACCTTCTAACTTGCTATGTGCCAAGCCTCGCATTTGTAACTTGTTAGCAAATGTGTAACATCAGCAACAGTAAACTATTTTTCCAGCTAGCTACTTTATGTTACATAATTAATGAGGGTTGACATTGGTTATGATTATGACAGTGGATGCAGTTCAATCTTATAAAATGATAGGCATGAATCAAGATCGGATTCCCAACAGCAAGCTAGCCAGATAGCTAAGTTTCCTAACAGTGAGGAGAAACAATTTACTGTTGGAAATCAGTTAAACTGATTTGCTGGCTTTACTGGAAAAATATTTGCCTATGCATGCCTGATAGACATGGCTGTACCTAGGTACATTTGCACGGTCTGGTCACTGTGCAAAAGTTGAGGGTTATGCAACTATTTTCTCTGTATATATCAGTAATGTCGCTCTTGCTGCTGGTGATTCTCTGATCCCCCTCTACGCTGACGACACCATTCTGTATACTTCTGACCCTTCTTTGGACACTGTGCCAACAAACTTCCAAACAAGTTTCAATGCCGTACAACACTCCTTCCGTGGCCTCCAACTGCTTTTAAATGCTAGTAAAACTAAGTGCATGCTCTTCAACCGATTGCTGCCTGCACCCTCCCGCCCGACTAGCATCACTACTCTGGACGGTTCAGACTTAGAATATGTGGACAACTACAAATACCTAGGTGTCTGGTTAGACTGTAAACTCTCCTTCCATACTCACATTAAGCATCTCCAATCCAAAACTAAATCTAGAATCAGCTTCCTATTTCACAACAAAGCCTCCTTCACTTATGTTGCCAAACATACCCTCGTAAAACTGATCATCCTATCGATCCTTGACTTCGGCGATGTCATTTACAAAATAGCCTCCAACACTCTACTCAGCAAATGTAGTCTATCACAGTGCCATCTGTTTTGTCACCAAAGCCCCATATACCTCCCACCACTGCGACCCGTATGCTCTCGTTGGCTGGCCCTCACTACATATTCGTTGCCAAATCCACTGGCTCCAGGTCATCTATAAGTCTTTGCTAGGTAAAGCCCCGCCTTATCTCAGCTCACTGGTCACCATAGCAGCACCCACCCGTAGCACTCGCTCCAGCAGGTATATTTCATTGGTCATCCCCAAAGCCAACACTTCCTTTGGCCGCCTTTCCTTCCAGTTCTCTGCTGCCAATAACTGGAAAGAATTGCAAAATCACTGAAGCTGGAGTCTTATATCTCCCTTTCTAACTAATCATCAGCTGTCAGAGCATCTTACCGATCACTATACCTGTACACAGCCTATATGTAAATAGCACACCCAACTACCTCACCCCCATATTATGACTTACCCTCTTGCTCTTTTGCACCCCAGTATCTCTACTTGCACATCATCATCTGCACATCCATCACTGCAGTGTTAATGCTAAATTGTATTTTTTCACCTCTTTGGCCTATTCATTGCTTAGATACATAGATTTTTCTATTGTGTTATTGACTCTATGTTTGTTTATGTGTAACTCTGTGTTGTTGTTTTTGTCGCACTGCTTTGCTTAATCTTGGCCAGGTCGCAGTTTGCCTACCTGGTTAAATAAAGGTGAAAGAAAAAAGATTACAAATGTAATTTTTTTTATCCGGTTAGATATTGTTCTAAATGTAATCTCTGTGCCTGTGCACATGTATGCATGTTCAATTAGCCATTCCTAATGTTGATGTTATGCTGACACAATTCAACTGTGTTTCAAACTGTACAATAGAAGATCATTTATTATAATATTTGTCTTCTGTGTGGTGCCTGGGCTTTTTCCTGGTGTGGATTCTAGATTAATTCTTGATGCACCCATCCAGTTAGCGGGATCATTTTTGTCAACATCCGCTGAATTGCAGAGCGCCAAGTTCAAATTAAATTACTAAAAATATTTAATTTTCATGAAATCACAAGTGCAATATAGCAAAACACAGCTTAGCTTGTTGATAATCCACCTGGCATGTCAGATTTCAATAAAGCTTTTCGGCAAAAGCATACCAAGCGTTTATGTAAAGACATCTCTCTCAGTAGACTATTACAAACAGCTAGCAGCCAAGTAATAAAGCAATAAGCAATAAGCAATAAGCAATCAATTAAATCGCTTACCTTTGATGATCTTCGGATGTTTGCACTCAAGAGACTCCCAGTTACACAATAAATGTTCCTTTTGTTCTGTAAAGATTATTTTTATATCCAAAATACCTCCATTAGGTCGGCGCTTTATGTTCAGAAATCCACAGGCCCGAGCGGTCACGACATCGCAGACGAAAATTCCAAATACTATCTGTAAAGTTCGTAGAAACATGTCAAACGTTTTTTATAATCAATCCTCAGGTTGTTTTAACTATATATAATCGATAATATTTCAACCGGGACTGTAGCTTCTTCAATAGGAGAGAGAGAGAAATGTCTGCTCCAAGCTGTTGCGCATGCAAAACTCTGCTGGCACCCAGCCATCCACTGACGCGATGTGAACTTTCTCGCTCATTTTTCAAGATAAAAGCCTGAAACTATGTCTAAAGACTGTTCACACCATGGGGAAGCTATAGGAAAAGGAATCTGGTTGATATCCCTTTAAATTGAGCGAAGTCAGGCAATGGAACAGAGAGCTTTCAAGGAAAACAGCACTTCCGGGTTGGATTTTCCTCAGGTTTTCACGTGCAATATCAGTTCTGTTATACTCACAGACAATATTTTGACAGTTTTGGAAACTTTAGAGTGTTTCCTATCCTAATCTGACAATTATATGCATTTACTAGCTTCTGGACCTGAGAAATAAGCAGTTTAATTTGGGTACGTTTTTCATCCAAACATCAAAATACTGCCCCCTGCACTCAACGGGTAAACAATTATCCCTTTGCCTGCATGTCTCATGCCCTGATCTGTTTCACCTGTTCTTGTGATTGTCTCCATCTCCTCCAGGTGTCGCTTATTTCCCCCAGTGTATTTACAGTGCCTTGCGAAAGTATTCGGCCCCCTTGAACTTTGCGACCTTTTGCCACATTTCAGGCTTCAAACATAAAGATATAAAACTGTATTTTTTTGTGAAGAATCAACAATAATGAAGTGGAACAACATTTATTGGATATCGGATCTTCCCTGTCCCTGCTGAAGAAAAGCAGGCCAAAACCATGATGCTGCCACCACCATGTTTGACAGTGGGGATGGTGTGTTCAGCTGTGTTGCTTTTACGCCAAACATAACGTTTTGCATTGTTGCCAAAAAGTTCCATTTTGGTTTCATCTGACCAGAGCACCTTCTTCCACATGTTTGGTGTGTCTCCCAGGTGGCTTGTGGCAAACTTTAAACGACACTTTTTATGGATATCTTTAAGAAATGGCTTTCTTCTTGCCACTCTTCCATAAAGGCCAGATTTGTGCAATATACGACTGATTGTTGTCCTATGGACAGAGTCTCCCACCTCAGCTGTAGATCTCTGCAGTTCATCCAGAGTGATCATGGGCCTCTTGGCTGCATCTCTGATCAGTCTTCTCCTTGTATGAGCTGAAAGTTTAGAGGGACGGCCAGGTCTTGGTAGATTTGCAGTGGTCTGATACTCCTTCCATTTCAATATTATCGCTTGCACAGTGCTCCTTGGGATGTTTAAAGCTTGGGAAATCTTTTTGTATCCAAATCCGGCTTTAAACTTCTTCACAACAGTATCTCGGACCTGCCTGGTGTGTTCCTTGTTCTTCATGATGCTCTCTGCGCTTTTAACGGACCTCTGAGACTATCACAGTGCAGGTGCATTTATACGGAGACTTGATTACACACAGGTGGATTGTATTTATCATCATTAGTCATTTAGGTCAACATATTGTATGTTTTCAAGTCAACCATCGCGTGTTCCCGTGCTCCTGTTTTCTATTCTCTTTTTCTAGTCTTCCCGGTTCTGACCCTTGCCTGTTTGTTCTGGACTCCGTACCCGATCTGCTTGCCTTGTCATTGAGCTTGTCTGCCACTCTTTACCTCTTGGACTCAGAATCTGGTTTTGACCTTTTGCCTATCCACGATGATTCTCTTGCCTACTCCTTTTGGATTATAAATAAACTACAAAGACTCTAACCTCCTGTGTCTGCATCTGGGTCTCGCCTTGTGCCCTTACAGTACCAACTAGCCATGACAGACCCAGCAGACTTGGACCAGCTCCGCCACGCTGTCTCCCTGCTGGGAGACACTATTGGGAGACATGAGGAGCTGTTACAGGACCTTCTGGAAGGGCTCTGTTCCTTAACGGAATGCCATGACCAAGGGTTTAAAGAGATAGCTCAGAGGCCTCTGAGTTAGCTCAGAGGCTGCCTGCTCTGAGAAACCCCAACCACCCATTAGTGGTGAGCTTGTACAGCCTACCCCGGCTCCCATAGAACCCCGCCTACCTCTTCCGGAGTGATATTCTGGGGATCCTGGTACCTGCCGGGCTTTTCTTTCTCAGTGTTCTCTTATTTTTATTATTATCTCAGTGTTCTCTTATTTCTAAGATAGCGTATGTTATTACACTAATGCCGGAAAGGGGGCTCTCCTGGCCTACGGCAGTTTAGGAGCAACAATCCACCATTAGTTGTCATCTGGAGGATTTCATGGCAGAAGTGAGGAAGGTATTCGATACTCCGGTATCCGGGAGAGAGGCGCCCAGTAAACTTATTGAATTACGTCAAAACTCCCGTAGTGTGGCAGACTACATGGTTGATTTTCTCACGTTGGCTGCCCGAGAGTGCCTGGAATCTGGAGTCTCTTTTCGATAATTTTCTTTGCGGATTATCTGAGGTGGTAAAAGATGAGCTAGCTACTCGAGAACTACCGGTGGACTTCGACTCCCTCATCGCCCTCACCATTAGAATTGATGGACGCCTAAGGGAACGCAGGAGTGAGAGGAGGTCTGGTCTCGGGTACACTCGTTCATCCGCAGTGGCTTGCTCACCTTTGAGGGATCCCGGAAGTCTCCAAGGATGGTTTTCCCGAGAGGATCCGAAGCCACCCGAGCTCCCTCGAGAATCATTATTGCCTAGGGAACGTTCAAATAGGCTAAGCTCCAACAGTTGTCTGTATTGCAGTGCTGCGGGGCGTTTCATTGCTACCTGTCCAGTGAGGAGACCTAGATCATTAGTAGGTACAAGTACTCTGGTGAGTCAGACTGGGAATTCCCTAAATCCAATAACCCGTACCCCTTTTGCTGTTATTCTGCTGTGGGGAGACCAGTCAAATACTTTTCGGGTGCTCATTGACTCTGGGGCTGATGAGAGTTTCATGGATGCTATCTGAACTAGGTATTCCCACTCAACCCCTTTCCGTTCCCATGGATGCTCTGGGCGGCCTTTCCATTGGAAGAGTCACACACAGCACAGTTCCCATGACTCTGCGGATATCTGGTAATCACAGTGAGTCAATACAGCTGCTTCTCACATCCCTGTGGTTTTGGGATTTTCTTGGCTCCAGAAGCACAATCCCAATATTGACTGGACCTCGGGTTCAATCCTGGGTTGGAGCCCGTTCTGTCACTCACACACTGCCTAAAGGCGGCACAGCCTTCCCCTAAATGTCTGCCTGCTGGGATAAGTTCGGCCTCGGATCTCTCTGCCATTCACACAGAGTATCATGACCTCCGGGAGGTTTTCAGTAAGGCTCGTGCTACCTCCCTTCCACCACATCATCTTTACGTTTCTGCGATTAACCTCCTCCCGGGCACCACACCGCCTCAAGACCGGATATATTCCCTGTCTGGCCCTGAGACCAAGGCCATGGAGGAGTACATTGATAACTCTCTGGCGGCTGGAAGCATTCACCCTTCCGCCTCTCCTGCCGGTGCAGGGTTCTTCTTTGTGGGAAAGAAGGTCAAGACCCAGCGTCCATGTATTGATTATCGGGGTCTCAATAAAATCACGGTCAAGATCCGGTACTCACTACCATTCCTTTCCTCAGCTTTCAAATCTCTCCAGGGGGCAACCATCTTTTCTAAACTGGACCTCAGGAATGCCTAACACCTTCTTCAGTAACGCAAACGAGACGAGTGGAAGACCACTTTCAATACAGTAAGTGGACACTATGAGTACCTGATCATGCCGTTTGGACTCACTACGTTCTTGCTGTCTTCCAGGCTCTGATTAACAATGTGCTCTGGGACATGTTGAATCGGTTTGTTTTTGTATACCTTGATGACATCCTGGTTTTCTCCTGTTCTGCCCAGGAACATGTTCTCCATGTGCGACAAGTTCTTCAGTGACTTCAGGAGAACCAGTTGTTTCTTAAAGTGGAGAAGTGCGAGTTCCACCGCTCCACAATCACTTTTCTGGGATACATCATCTCCGAAGGGAATGTTCAGAGGGATCTGGAAAAAGTGAGAGTGGTGGTGGATTGGCCCCAACCCACATCCAGGGTGCAGCTACAGTGGTTTCTGGGGATTACTAATTTTTCAGCCATTTCATTCGGGGCTACAGCAACCTGGCAGGTCCCCTCTCTGTGCTCACCTCTCCTAAGGTACCATTCACATGGTCCCCAGCAGCAAACAAGGCTTTTATGGATTTGAAGCAACGATTCACCACTTCTTGGTCAAATAGCCCTTACACAGCTTGGAGGTGTGTTGGGTCATTGTCCTGTTGAAAAGCAAATGATAGACCCACTAAGCGCAAAGCAGATGGGATGGCGTATCGCTGCAGAATGTTGTAGTAGCCATGCTGATTGAGTGTGCCTTGAATTCTAAATAAAGCACAGATAGTGTGACCAGCAAGGCAGCCCCATACCATTACACCTCCTCCATGCTCCGCCATGGGAACCACACATGCGGAGATCATCCGTTCACCTACTCTGCGTCTCACAAAGACACGGCGGTTGGAACCAAAAATCTCAAATTTGGACTCATCAGACCAAAGGACAGATTTCCACCGGTCTAATGTCCATTGATCGTGTTTCTTGGCCAAGCAAGTCTCTTCCTATTATTTTTCTAATTGTAGTTACAGTCTTGTCTCATCGCTGCAGCTCCCGTACAGACTTGGGAGAGGCGAAGGTCGAGAGCCATGCATCCCCCGAAACACAACCCAACTAAGCGGCACAGCTTCTTGACACAATGCCCACTTAACCTGGAAGCCAGCCGTACCAATGTGTCAGAGGAAACACTGTTAGTTTTAATTCATTTCAATTGACTGAAAAAAGGTTTTTAGACATTTTTGCTAATTTATTCAATATAATAAACTGAAATAACACATTCACATAAGTATTCAGACCCTTTACTCTAAAGCTCTGTAAGAGTGACCATTGGGTTCTTGGTCACCTCTCTGACCAAGGCCCTTCTCCCCCGATTGCTCAGTTTGGCCGGGTGGCCAACACTAGGAAGTCTTTTTTTTAAGGGGTGGATCAGCTTTAATATTGCGGAAAGAGTGTTGCTTCCATCAATGTAATTGTCTGCATCATTTCCAATCCCTCATACATTTTGGGGTAAATCTATATATCCATATACATACATACATATACATATTTTTTTGTTAGAATATACCTTTATTATTCCCCCCAAACCCTACCATCCTTCCCCCAATTGGAGTAAACTAATAAACAATAACACTTAGGCTTCTACCTTGAGTTTATACATGCTATACACATTTTACAGACACAATCAATTTTACAATAGTTTTGTTTGGTTCTAGTCCTTCCTCTTTTTCTGATGTCCATCCAGTTTGATTTCTATTTGTAGCTGTGCTATTTCACAAAATGTCTGAATATTTTACTGACCCCGTATGTTTTACATTAGTCATCTTGTTTTTAGTCCCACCCTTCAGCTCCATTCAACCCCTCCCATCTATCTCTTAACACCACCCATTTTGGATGTCTGTTTGTTATATATTTTTCAACTGTGCTGTGATGCTTCACAAAAGTACGAAACCTTTCTATTCTCATAGCTTCTACAGATTGCAAATTGAAGATAAACATTTTTGCTAAAATAATGATTATATAATTGATTGATTGACTATGACTTTTCAAATCACCCAGTATTGCTATCTGTAGCTTTAGTTCTAGGCATATGTTGCAGTTCTTCAGCCATTCCTAGACCTGTGACCAAAAACGAGCTACATATGGACAGTACCAAAATAAATGATCTAATGACTCTGCCTCCTCACAGTAAAATCTGCAGAGCGGTGAAGATTGCATCCCCCCTATATACTATTTGAAATGATCTACATTGGTCAGTCCAAAATTACGTTTGAATTCTGTCATAAAGGTATTACCTGTTACCAAGTCGTTCACGTTTGCTATGACTTTAGTTTTCCATTTGGACAAATGTATTGGTGAATTCTGAAAAGCTATCCAAGGATCGTTCCATAAGGTTGTGTTTTTAGGAAGTGATATTGGTTCTTGTAAAATACGTGTCATTCTCAATTAGGCTACTAACATGCATTGTTATCTGGGTTGCCTGTCAGAAGAACCATTCAATTGACGTCATTGATGACACGTTATCAAGATGGCGGCACGCAGTAGTCAGATTTTTTTCAGATGTTTTAAGGGTAGGAACATGCTTCTTTATCACATTTGGTTATCAAAATGTTTTAGTTCATCTTTAAGGTGTTGCTTTCATATTTCGTCATAGTCCGATTTTGGGGGGTAAAGTAAACCATTGAGTTTAATACTATTCTTAATATTCAGAGACAGTAACAACCGGTGATACATACTGTATACACTCCACATTGTATAAATCAATGGAAGAAGTGTCATTTGCTGGTCTCAAGAGATGAAAAATGGAAGAGGCTGGTTTGTGAAGCAGGAAGTCATGTTTTTATTGAGAGGGCTAACTACAAGCCCCTGAACTGTGGTGCTGGAACGGATTGATTTATTGGTTCTTGGGCTGGACGCTATTATCTTCCCACTCAGGGGATCAACAAACTTACCGAACAGGACTGGATCCTGTCACACAGTCATGACAACTAAATAGTTTCACTCATAGGGCTGTCCCCTTGGCTAAGCCATTCTCTAACAGAAATACTGTATATGCTGTAATTGCACCCAGAGGATATTGTAGCCCATATTGTATGCCTTTGTCTCTCCTTGAGCATAGTCCTTTGTGCCATCTCAAGTAGGAGACGGTGGTAATATATATTCGCTGGATGTCAACAACAACCACAGCAACATCGGTAATAGCCTCTGCGTGTGTAGTATGTTGTGCAGCGTTTTCAATGTGTTACAAATCAGTTAACGGTCTCCGCTTGAGTTTCGTTTTTGTTTCACACAGTTGCTTCATTGATTGGATAAATCAGATCCTTAGAGTGCAGGACAACTGTTGTTTTGTTTTACCCTGGAAATCAAATCCAATTTCATTGGTGGCGTAACACATATTTTGTAGATGTTATCGCAGGTGCAGTGAAATGCTTATGTCTCTAGCTCCAACAGTGCACTCATACCTAACGATGCAAAACAATACACACAAATCCCAACAAGTTAATGAAAGGAATTAAGAAATATCAGAACGAGCAATGTCAGAGTCCAGAATATAAATATATATGTCTATGATGGTGTGTACACCATGGACAGTATATGCATAGAAAAAAGGTGTGTACAGTAATAGTTATATAGGATGAGCCATGACTAGAATATAGTATATACAGTGCATATGAAGTGGGTAAAACAGTATGTAAACATTATTAAAGTGACCAGTTTTCAAAGACTATGTACACACTGTAGGGCAGCAGTTTCTAAGGTGCAGGGTAGTTCCGGGTGGTAGCCGGCTAGTAACAATGACTCATTTCAGGGCAGGGTACTGGGCGGTTGACAAGATGGCACCAAAAGATGTCTTTGCCCTGTCTCTAGCTCCTAGCCAACTTTGCAGTATTTTGTTTTGAAAGTTTTATAGAGCCTTCGGGTTCTTAATATGCTCCCTAATTTTTTTTCAGCCCAATGGCTGAAAAAATAACATAGAGCTCAGATATTGAGCCCTTCTGAAAAGCTCAGATGTTCCCATGCGGTTTTACAGTTACAATACTTGTGCAGCAAACATATACCTGTATGTTAGTATTCCTAAGGGCAAGCTGATATGTTTGCGATTGGAGTGAGTCAGAAGAGGGGAGATCTCTCACAGCATCGGCCACTGTGTTGCTTGGCTCTAGAGATTGCTCAGTGACTATTCATGTGCTCCAGTGCAATGCACGACTTGGCTTGACAAGTGTTCTCCAAAGGTATGAGGCAATAACTGGATTTCCTCCTCCAAATGGAAAATCAACCGCTTAGACCCGACAAGTGCATGCGGTGCAGTGTCACTGTCACTTAAACGAGTGCACACAGCTACTGGTTGTGCCCCAAATGGCACCCTATTCCCTTCACAGTGCACCACTCCGGTCAAAAGTAGTGCCCTGTGAAGGGAATAGGGTACCATTTGGGAGGCAGACGTAGTGTTGCAATGTATTCCTCTCAGTAGAGGACTTCCACATCCAAACTTTCATGTCGGCCATCAGTGACCATAAGTACTACATTTCTATTTTATGTGATTCTTATTTTAATCATAAAAAGTATGTAAAATGTATGTGAATATTGTTATATTTACATTTAAAAATATTTATATTTATTTGTGTGCCCTTACTAATCTCTATGTAGCCTGGGCCATTGTGTTTAAAAAAAAATCAGGCTAAGTCAGATTGAATGGTTGTGTACAGTGTACTGCATGGCTGCTTTGCAGTATATCTCCCCTCCCAGTTATGTTAACCTAGCCATGATTAAGGAGGAGTGAAAACCAGTTTAATTTCCCCCTCCTCCTTTTCAAACTGGTCTTTATAGACAATAATTTCCTTTAACGTAGAGTGGTACAGAACAAACAAATGAGATCTCCTCCCTGCTTGTGTGTAACGTTAAAAGGCGTTGAATAAGGAGGGAGGCAGGGGAGGGTTTTAACCTTTGCTGTCCCTGCCTGCATGCTTGCCTGCCTTCCTCCAGCCTACCTCCCTCTCTCCTCAGCTCTCTCCTCATAAGGACCAATGCAAACAGCATTATTTATGCTCAGCAAAACACCCCTTAATTACTCATGAACTGCTGCACGCTCCAGACTCCGGCGCTCCACTACCACCCACCGACAGGCATTAAACACTCTCTAAAAGCTTGCTATTTGATATTAGCACACTTGAGCCTCAGAGAAGAAAAAAAAAGATAAATAAATAAATGAGGAGGGTGATTTACATATGCATAGAGGCTGATATTTATACTCTCTGCGGCGTGGTGGTGTCCCTCAAGGGCCTGTCTTATTACCCCTGTCCTCAGGTCTCGGCGCACAGACTGGGGAGCAGACAGGTGATTCATTCTATACCCATGAGGAGGCAACCAATTGGCTCGCACAACAAGGGAGGGGTGGTGAAGGTGGACGCAAGCTTGCTAGCAAAGACCTTTTCTAAGGAAACCGTCTTAGACTCCTTCTTTGCATGGGCTTTACTTAAAACCACATGTGAAAACATATAGATACACATTCCACACTATTCTTTTTGTTCTGTAATATCTTCTACTACAAACACAGTTGCAGTAGTTGCATTATGACGTGTTATGCCCGGTGAAAGCACATCTGGCCGTGGGATTATATTGGATTTGTTTTATGTCCAAGGATTTACCTGCTCTGTGCATCCTCTTATCTCCAGCAGAGGAAATGACTACTATCTTCAAATATTTTGGAGCATCGTTGAGGTCTTGTGCAGCGGACTCTGGAACAGCCATGATAAGGGCTTTACCTCTTTGTAGCTGTCACAACACTGAGATCAAAGTGGTCCAAGACCAAGGCCTATTGTAGCCTTCCCCGTACCCTGAAATATCACAACTTCCTCTCCAAATGTAGACATCACATTCAGGCTAGGAGGAAATTTCAAGGCTTTTGAGTTCACAGTTTGTGCCTTTAATAGCATGTAGGGCCCAGATTGATGGAAAGCAAGGCAGCCAAATGTGTAAATAACAAAGAAACTCAGGGTTTTGCTTTTTTTATTTTCCTAGAAATTGGCGCCGAAACCCGATATATTAAATTACTTATATACCTTTGAGATGACTTTAATCACTAATAAAAAAGTGTGTATTCCTTCTCTCCTCTTCTCCTCTCCCCATACAGACTTCATTAGGAGGCCCTCGGAAGGCACTGCTCTCATACTTCCCACTAATTACATCATCAGATCCAAACAGTGGACCCATCATCAGCTGAACTGCAGTTGTATACCACTAAAAAAGCCTGCTTCTAATTACGACTTTAGTCCCTTTTCCCTGTGACGTGTCAGTGATAGATCATTATTTCTCCAGCAATTTGTTCACATTTCTATGCAATATAATTGGACCTGATTAATTATTATGATTAATGGGCGAGGGGTTTTCTATGTGTAGCTATTAATACTGCTGATATCAAACAGACGACACACACAAATGAAAGGTGCCGGAGTGATGTTTCTTGGAGCATGTCATGTCGTAGGCTCCAGTCGTTTACTGTAACATCTTTACTAGGGGAGTTGAGTTGCAGGCCCTGCAGGGCAATGCAGACATGTTATTTACATGAACATGCCTCGTGGGCTTATTCATATGAAGCTTGACCAGCAGCAGGCCTCTGGATCAGTGTTACTGTATAGGATGAATATACTGTCTACTGAACATACGGACCATATACTCAACACGCTGTGTATACTGGACATACTGGAGATGTTCTGAACCCACTGAACATATACTGAACGTACTGAACATATACTGATCATACAGAACATACTGACCATATACTGAACATGCTGGACATATACTGAACACTGTACAAATTGTTCATGGGGCATTTGATCATTTGGTTCATGTTCTTACCACAGGGAATAGACATTTTGACAAACAAACCAACTTCTGCTATGCCCAATCATTGTAGATATAGTATCATTATCCTGTATATTACACTGAAGTCGATATGTGATACAACAGAAGAAGATAACTACTAAAGATGATCACCCAAGACAAATCCTCAACTAGCAGACTAGAAATTAACAGCGATGCCCATTTAGTTTTATAATGCACTTCTGTTTCAGGTTTTTATAATGATAGTTCTTTAATGAGACATTTAACTGTCATCTGATGTCCTAAATCTACACCCCTCTACAACCCCCTGTAATTTAGTCCCCCCCCCCCCCAAAAAAAAAGTACTGTCGGGTTATTGTGGATGGACAGTAGTCAATTCCCTGTGCATGGGAATGGCTCATTAACGGGCAGAGCCGAGCTGCGTACGTTTGTATATGGCTGGCATTGGTCGGCGTGCAGAATAGATTTATGGTGTCACTCAGCCCTGGAGAACGACTAATGAGGGAGCGCGGGCGAGCAGTGTCCGAGTGGGGTAATTCCACACTCCATCCATCCAGCAAGAGATAGGAGAAAGGGAGGGGCAGAGGGAGGTGGAGGGGTGGGGGTGGGGCCACAGAGGACACATCCCTCATTACGTGAGTGTCTCAGGAGCTTTCTTTAATATTTTAATAAATAACATCAGCCCTACAAGAAATTAATGAATAGTAACATTAATAATGAGCCCAAGCCTTGTAGCGATAGGACAGATATTACACTGAACCACTGTGGGGGGGGGGGGGGGGGATCTCCAGAGACTTGGGATTTTTTCCAGCAGCAAACAAGGCCAGTGAATGAGGCAGCCGTCCCTCCGTGCCAACAGCTTTTACAACAGGTTGAAAGTAATAAAGGAGGATTTTCCCAGCGATGGAGTTAAGCCCTAGGAAATCTGCTCATGTAGATCGCTGTGAAAGGCACTGCCAAATGTGATCCTTAATTAAACTTTAATCAAGATAATGCTGTTTGCAGTAGAAGTAGTTAAAAAAAAAAGGTGTCTTCAGCCCCCGTCTGGAACCAGTGAACCTCTCTGGTTTGTGTTGTAGCAGTCTTAACCCCACTCCCGCTCTTTCTCTCATTTTGGGATGTTCATTTGTTTACCCCTTTTAATTCACCAGACTTGGCTTTCTTTGTATCTTTGTGGTCCCTGGCATACATTTCTCAGTATTTCTCAGTGTTTCCACTGTCATGTTGGACGTTATAGAGTGACCACACACCTTCTGCTATACAAAGCACATGGAGATGCTGCTCTAAAACACCAATCCCAGTGAACCTAGCTCGTGCTATGAGGATTGCAATGCTGCATGCAATGCTGCATGGTGGATCTTGGACACAAGCAAACACAATATTATTTCACCACATAGCGAACAAATAGCAGAATATAGTACATTTCTCTCATCTCTAGCTAAACATCATAGTTTAGCTAGAGATGATGTACGAGGAGTCTGTCCAGGAATGAAGTATACTAGCATAATGTTAAAACCCACTTGGCTTAAAGTGTCATAAGCACATTTAAGATTGATTCATACATTCTACATTTTTTTCTCAGTTAGATGGTTGTTTTTGCAAATGTGCCCACAACTCTAAGTGCTACATTGTGACAATTACACTGGGATTGCACTAATATTGTAATAATAATCCTAATAGTGTAACTATGTAATGCTACTGTAGTAGTACAGATGAATAATGGCTTTAGGAGTTAGAAAAGTACCATTACTGATGTAACAGTATAAATGTTATTAGTAAAAAAAAAAAAAAACATTTAGCACCAGAATTGCTCAGCACCTTCGTCTTCGTGTAATTTATTTGTCTCTTTAGCCACTAAATCTCGTCTACACCGCCGTGTTACCACAGGACACAAATGGCTCTGGGAAGAGAAAAAAACACAGCATCTTATATTAAAGGTAAAACACATTCATTTACATGGAGCAGTTTTGGGTCAAGTACATTTACATAATAGTCTGCATTATAAAAGCAAGTCAACTAAAAGACAAAAGTTCTTACACTTCGTCATTGTGCGTTATACCATCATTGCGTGAAATTTATATTTCTGGGGTTCTGTATCTTTCTTTGCTGTGTTTATGGCTGTATGCTATATGTCTCCAAGTCCCGTTTAAAAGGGTTCCACTTATTAAATCCTTCCATCCAGTAATAGTTTTATGGGTTAGCCTATATCCTGAAATATTGACGACTACACCAGCTAGTTAGCCTTTGTTTTGGATGTCAAACCATTCTAAATTGTATCTTATTTTTTTTCTAAACAATAATAACATATGTTTTGGAGATATTTTGGTTTGTACCAATACAACTGAGACCCAAATGTCCCCTCCCTGTGTATTACATATTAATTCCCGGCTGTATAGAGAAATACCCGTATTCCTTCATAATAAAAAGTGGATTATCGTGAATCACAAGAAAGCGCCGCCAGCTGTCACTGAGAAATGAGACCATACTGCCCAATGCCTCAGATGACTGAAAACACATTTGTAAATGAATGACTAATTACATAAGCACTCCCCTCTTGCTGTTCTAGTAAGTACTAATATTACTATGAACCAAATTAGACCTAAGAAAACCGCGTTGAAAAAAAGGTGCAAAAACTAGGACTTTAATGAAAAATGGCCACCCAATATTGTTTATTTGTGTCATTTCAAATCATCTCCTCCACCTGTTGAGCGATGGTATTCACTACTAATGTTATATGAACCGAAAACGTTCCTGTGCTTCAGATAACGCAACGGTTTAACAACATTGACTTAGATTGTACACTGATAAGTACCCATCAAAATACCTGACTTATAGACTTGCTCTGCTCAATGTTATCAAATGGACTGCAGGGAAACATCTCTCTTTATTGTCAGTACATGTACCAAGTTACAATTTAACCAATGTGAATCAAGTATTCAATCAAATCCTTGAATCGTATACCCTTTGGAGGTTAGTCTATCATCCATTTCAGTAATTGATTGCTCATTAGTGATATTTTAAACAAGGAATATTATACTGAGTTAAATGAATCTAGATGACTGTTTCCCATTACTCTAATACGATTCATGCCAAAACCTTTCATAAAGTGTTCTGTTTTCTGTCTTTTGGTTCTAACAAAGGGTTTGTATGCTTATACACCATTACGGGCACCGTAGTACATCATGCTACAGGGTTTATGTTCGTTTTTACTTGTTTTATTTTTTTTTACATTTATTGAACTTGAAAAGTCAGTTAAGAACAAATTCTTGTTTACAATGACTGCCTACGCCGGCCAAACCCGGACGACCCCGGGCCAATTGTGCGCCTCCCTATGGGACGCCCAATCACGGCCGGATGTGATACAGCCTGGATGAATGAAGCTATCCAAGTGGTAGTTAGGATTAGTTAGTTATACAATAACAAACTAAGTCAGTCAACGCAAACTAACAGACTACGCAGGCCAAAGACTTGACTCTACACACCAGTGAATGTTTATACGGGAAAGTCAGCCCTAACTGTAAAGGATTACATGCTAACCTTAACCCTTTGAGGTTCTTACATCCTAGAGGTCATTTGTGGTAGTTTGCTAAAACGTTGTATTTGAACATTTTGCAGTACAAAACATATTAAATTGTGAAGAAAAAAAAAGAATGTTTATTTGCACGTGTTCCTTTTGGAGGTTGCGCTTTGGAAAGTTGTTGAAACTCACTGATACTCCTAGTTTTACATGATCTAATTGTCATTTCTTTGTCACTGTCTTCTGCGGTTGGTCTCATTTTCATGTGACCTTTGCTGTTATCCTCAGTTATCTGCTCCATTTATTCAAGGTTGTGGCATGAGAGAGTCCGTTTGAATCAAGTTTCCCGCCATTTAGCTAACTTTCATACCACAATGCTTCATCAAAATTAGCCTTCACCACCTCAAAAATTAGCAGCAGAATGTGGCTGATTATAGCTCAACCGTTGCATGCTTTGTTGCTTGTTCTAAAATGGATACTCAGCAGAACGCGACTTTTTTTTATTTCATTTTGCGCTGTCCGCATGAGTAATTACCTTGCTGATTTCTGAGATGCAATTGCCTAGCTTCCACATTAGAATATTCCTAAGATTGATAGAGGCCTCTCTCCTCAAGGATCCGTTTTCTGTTGTAATTTCACTGGGTAGGTCATTCAAATAATAAAATGCTAAAAAGTTTAATTTGCCCCTGTATTATTGGAAGGCCAGCACAATGGCACCTTATTCGATAAGGGGGACGGAGAGAAGCATCTTCATTTCTGTTTTTCCTCTGCTCTCGTCCTATCCAGAGCTCTTCTGCGCATGCAAACGTGAAATTACAGAGCGTGTGTGTGTGTGTGTGTGTGTGTGTGTGTGTGTGTGTGTGTGTGTGTGTGTGTGTGTGTGTGTGTGTGTGTGTGTGTGTGTGTGTGTGTGTCTGTGTCTGTGTGTGTGTGTTTGTGTGTGTGTGTGTGTGTGTGTGTGTGCCGTGATAAAGTGTGAGGTGGGGAATCTGTGACTCACACTGAATACTGTTGAAGCCGGAACAGACAAAGACAAACGACGAGTGCTCCTATCTCCATAGTGCTGTACATCTTTTAAATCATAATGGCCAAACAATGAACAACACTGGGCCAATAGGGGATGAACAAGAACAGGCGAGCCAAGGCAGGCAGACTTTTTTTTTCTCATCAGTCCTGCTGGCTTGGTGACTAATGCATATAGGGTCATGGTGTAAAAATGTTGCTCAAAGGTCAGCACAGTGACACTTAATTGTTTGTCCTGTCATGTGTCACTTCCTTGAAATGTCATATCTGACCCTTGTTACCCTTGTTTTTTTTATTGTAATCCCTGGTATGACAGAAAGATCAGGACTGTGATGTGATCAAGATGTGTCAGATTACTTTGGTTCAGGCTTGTCACTTCAATGCAAAAGTACATAGGAGACGTATGTCTATTTCCCCCCCACACTCATCCATCATTTAACACTGTCCTTATTGTTTCTGAATTGATCAGTTCCCTTGATACACTCCTTACTAATATTTCACTGTCATCCATAACATTGACACACTAATTCATATTTTTGTATTACAGTCCATATGCAGCAGTGGGAAAACGTCATTTTCTGAAAACGTGGTTTCTCCGGTCGTCTCTGTGCATTTGCAACTCTATCTTGATGAATATAACCGTAAATATCATTATTTTTGGAAAATGACCCAGTGTCTAGGGTTAAGCCTTTCCTGTTCAGGGATTTACTTGAGGGTATAAATCTAGCATAATGAAATAGAGAGGGAGGAAACTGACAGATATACAGGAGAGAATGGGAAAACCATTACAAATGAGATTATAAATGGGAAATTGCATCAATCAGAGCTCACATGTAATATTGCTTTTTCTCCCGACCAACTGTACAAGGGAATATGTATCTCTAACCACACACACACACACGCACGCACACGCACACATGCACGCACGCACACACACACACACACACACACACACACACACACACACACACACACACACACACACACACACACACACACACACACACATACACACACACACACACACACACACATACACACACGCAAACATTTTCTCGATATCCAAAGATAAATAACTTCTGTCTGTGTGTGTGTGTGTGTGTGTGTGTGTGTGTTTTGTGTGTGTGTGTGTGTGTGTGTGTCCGTACTCGTGCGCGCGTGTGTGTGTGTGTGCGTACGTGTGTGTTTTGTTTTCTACATGTTTACCATTACCTCTTTTAAATGTTTAACCACCATTTTCAAAAATAGTCCCTCTGTTTGTGCACATTTGACAGTATCAAAGATGTAAGAATCAAACCATCCTTGAAATCTGATTCCTTACATGGTTGTTACACAGCGAAAACAAGCAGTGGTGGTGTAGCATGAATCAGCAATACACATCGATATTTGATAGGTGATTTATTCAGGTTCATTGAAATTCACCATTTGTAAATGACAACCATTTGCATAGTGGGCTCAGTATCTCTAAACCAGCTGTGTGGATCATTGCATTAACACTAGCCTGTAGCTAAACATCTGGAGCAGAAAAGCTGGGCATTCCCTGAGCAGGAGGAGGCAGATGGCGTGTACTGTGCCTGCTTTGTGAAATCTGTGAAAAAGGTATTGCACTAATTGGTCGCTGCAAGAACTTCACTGCACATAAACTGCACAGTTGTACACACAGTTCATTTTGAAAGGACGATTGTGTTTGCATGTTGTCTGAGATATAATCAAAGTATGGATTTTTACTGAGTACATTTTACACCAGACTGACAGGGAGGAACAGGGAGAAACTTTTTAAGGGCCACCCCTTTGTTGATTTGTCTCAGTTCTGATGTTAGGCAGTCACATGAGCACTCATTATAAGGGACAGTTATGGACAATGGCAATTTGTTTACCCAATGATCTTCGAGTGAGAATGTAGACCAAGCTGTTTAAATGCCATAAGTATTGAGTGTTGATAAATTGCCAGTGTCCAATCTGTGCTAAATGGGAGACGGTCTTAGTTTCTGGTATCATGTCTTAGTTGTGAGAATCCCTTCACTATACAAATGAAAACTATGGATCTGTTCCACTGAGGAAATGCATATCGACGTACATTTCCTTAGTCGTCTTCATTGTGTTTTTTCACTAGTATCATTTGCAATGTGTATCACAGGGAGGACACAATCCAAGAGGTAACAAATGATGGACTTGTGTTTGTATGAATGTATTGATCAGTGCAATATTTGGGCAGAGATCCCTCTCTATTTGGGGTGGCAGGCAGGCTAGCAGGCACTAAAGCTGTCTCTCACCCTCACGCGGTGCCTTCTCCTTTTTGCCTCACTGGCTTCCCTAACTGCCCTGCTTTATTGAATAAATTCAAGCTGTCACTTCCCATACTGGGAGAATAACTCAAAGACAGCACATAATAGTACTGCAAAAGTAGGATAAAATAATATTGTCAAGGGTGTAAAAGTGATTGCTTGAAGTCGTAGTGTGCAATCAATACACTAATTCCACAATTTATACTCCTAGCGTTTGAAGAGGAAGGATGCTCTGATACGGTATTTCTTGGCTCACTGACCAACTTTGACCTTCTATATGTGTGAAAGTAGGATTAGCGTGTTGTTCTACTTTAAGAAATCACCTATAAGAATTGGGAGGCAATGTCTGACATTTCCAGTTCGGGCCCAAAACCTAAACTGATTAATTCCAGTGAGCAGCAGCTCTTGAGCTTTCACTATCTTTACGACCGCAAATCCCTGACACTCAGAGAAACATAAAAAGCTGTGCAGTGATTTCCTCCAACTTATTTCTTTTATCTTCTCTTTTTTTATGGGGGGGGGGAGTGGTTTTCTTTCTCACCCTAAGGCAAGAAGTATTTTTCACGGAGGCCAAAACTCATCGTGGTCTGTCACATTTCTGTATGCTTCATTTTTCACACGTTTCCAATCACATATTATTCACTTATGTGCCAACACTTTGTAGGTATGCAGAGGTGACCCGTATGCAAACGTTAGCCTAATAGAGCCCTCACAGATGTGCCCATTTACAATGTGTTGGTAAGATATCATTGGACACGATAAAAACGTCATAACGTTAAAAATATAAGATTTTCTGTTTATGTCAGGTTGGCATTGTTGTAGCTGTTGTTACCATAAAATTGTGAACACAAAAGAGACAGATCCATGAAATCCTTAGTCAAGCAGAAGACCTATAAGCCCCCGGAAGCCTCTCTCAAAGGGGAGAATTGATTGCAATTAGTGCGGAAATCTTTTCAAATGTTTTCCTGTCCCCTCTAGTGTTGCTAATAACTTAATGATCACAGAAAAATGCAAGCAATTTACCTCAATTTGATTCAACCATATTGCATGCTAATTTCCTAGGGATTTCCGATCACAGAGAGACACTGGGAGACGTATTGAACCATAGTTAAAACATGTTATAAGTGCATCACCATCATTCAGTCGCAATGTAGATAACCAAACCATACTGTTAGTTTGCGCTTTCTTTTCGGTTCAATTTAACTCATTAGAAATGATTGGATTTCACCAACCCAAGACCAGATCTCTGAGATGCACAGTCACTGTGACTCAAACTTCTTAAATGAAGATAAACCATAGTCAAGGAATATCTCAATTCATAGAAACGAAACCAGATTGTCATAAATCTTGTTTAAACATCAATGTAAATCCAGTAGTTGGCCTAATCAGGGTTAGTGAAATAGGTCCAAATGCACATTTTTCTTTTTTTTTTATCAGTCGGTCTGCAGTAACTGAAACTTTTAGAATTTCATACGGCATGAAACGGGCCTGTTTCAGATATATACTAACATACCTGGAAATAAGCCTGTATCCAAGCTCCTATCTGCTCTGTCCAAACCGTGTGAACCCCGTGTCCTCCGTGCTTTTTTAATAACTGGGATGTATAATGCCAATGGTGGATGTCCTGGTCACCCTCTGACAACAAGGATCTCAGACAGCAGCAAAGAAACATGGCAACATGGTATTAAGCAGAGGTCAGGGTCTGTTATTGGAGCATGGAGGAAGGAGGAAGATATGAGGAAATAAGGATAAATAAACAAACACACGTGATTCCGTGGCTGGGCCTGTCCTCAGTAGTCAAAGCCTAGTCCCAAATGGCATCCTATTTCCTACATAGTGAGTAGGGAATTGGGTGCCATTTGGGCCTCGCACTAAGCTTTGGGCATGGCTGGCTATGTGGAATAACTCCCTGTTGCAGCAATATAAAGTAGCAGCAGTATAATGCCTTATTAAGCAGGAGATTACATGCTGGTATCCTCCTCTAACCAAGACTTCAACACAGCTCGTACCTGCTGGGATGGAAGTCACGTTGTCCTTTCTATGTAATACTGAGGCTTTGTGCTGTTAACTAAAGTGCGTCTGAAAACGATCTGCCATTATCTGTCGTCTAAGTCGCTGAGAGGCTGTGAGTTTGAACTCTTCTAAACAAACTTCAAACATTTTTAGAAATCAGGTGTGTGTTATATCACCTCCTGTTTGGGTGCAAGTAATGATTGATATAAGATAATAAAAAAAACACACACACATATACTCACAGTGATACATTTTAAAAACCTGGCAGGGATATCACCAAAAAGTCAGATACTTATTTCCATTGTGTTCCCTAAATTCCATGGTGCAAAAACATTACATTTCAACATTACATTGATGCTGTTTGTAATGGGAAAACAGTGTTTTGAGGTTTCCATGTCTCCAAGGGACCACAGTTCAGATGGGAGGTCAGTGAATGGCAGGTGAGGGGTGGCACCTTGTGGCAGGGGGGTCATCGCCAGTGATCTGAACTCTGAACCACATCACTGGCCCTCATCCCCTCATCCGTCGATCTAATCCTCCATCCAGTCAGCCAGTCCATGTCAAGACAGCCCACAATCCCACCGTCCAATGAATCCAACTGGCACCAATGGAGCCAGCCAATTATGAGATCCAAATGACAATGGCAGGGCTCTGTTTGGTCTGTTTCTCAGAGAGATGTCTCAGTGAGAGAAGAGGCAAACAGGGGGACCCCTGACATGTCACAGAGGAGACGAGGGACAGGGGGTGTCATAATTAACACTAAATGTCTGTGGTGGTCAATTACAGCAGGAGATTGGCAAGGAGGCTCCTGACCTTTGCTATACTAACCTTCTGCCTCCAACTTCTAGTGGGGTGCAATAACAACAGTGGAAATAACAATCAGGAAGAAGGACAAAGAAAAACTTGGGTACTTTCTTTTTGTTTTAGTGTTTTGGTTATTACAGCCAAATTGAGAAATGTTATTCTTAATGGGATGTTTAGGCTGAGGTATACTTCTCAGAATTAGGGTACTCTGGACAAATGCTTGGGAACGGTCAAAATCGTTTACCAGGTTTCTGGGGAAAGTCAGAAATATAAAAATGATCATGGAGAAAGAGAGCAGGCATAATGTGCACTCTTGCAAAGAGTTGCTGGGTTCACAGTCATGTCAATACGACTGTGGCTTTGGCATCACGCACCTTTTTTGTGTTTGTGAGCATGACAGATCACTTCTCCCAGATTGTACTTGTGAAATGTTACAAACATGTTACACTACATGTGTGTGTGTGTGTGTGTGTGTGTGTGTGTGTGTGTGTGTTTGTTCATGTTTGTTTGTGCATTTGGTATGTGTGTGTGTGTGGGGGGGGGTTGTTGTTGTGACAAGACAGACAGGGGACAAGGGTAGCTCACACTTCAGGTCCCAAATAGATTAGAGGAATTCGTCCCAGATACTGCCGTCCTTTCAGTGCCCCAAGCAGAATTAACACTTCTGAGGATAATTTTAATTGATGATATAGAGTGACACAGACATGATTTTCCGCCCGCAGCCATAAGCCTCCCACGACGATCTAACCTAACTGTCATGCTGCCGCAGTTATGTTTCACGTGACCATTTCACCTTCAAGAAAGTAAATACAATACCATATATTGAATTAAAGCACTATCTCTCCAGACCCAAAGATCAGTCATCTGTTAGTTGAACTTGTCTTGTTTTGACCCAGTATCTCAGTCAAGTGAAACATGTATGGTTTACAGTTCAGTGTTCAGTGTTCAGTGTTCACCGTTCACCGTTCAGTGTTCATATTATCATAGTGCTAATAGGCTTTATCTACTATTTCACCTCAGAAGGTGAACGTGTTTACTTGGAAACAGTAAGCCAAATAACTTAACTAACATGCTCTCTTGTTTGACATGATATTCATTGAAACGTTAGCACACAAAAAAACGTACTTGTTACATTTACTCGATACTGATCTATGTAAGACTTATTACATTTACACTATTTAAATGGCACAAGTATAACATTTACTCAATGACAGACACCCTGTTTTGCAGTCTGGTGAACCTGCCAATTCTGCACAGGTGATACGTCTGTTAATGTCAAACTAATTAAACCAGAGCACCGTGTCAAAGTAGGAACATGTTCAAAAAGCTTAACGGTTAATTAAGAAATTACAACCGGTTTATTTAAACTAACAGATCCACGTGAAAAATACAGGGTAGATCCACAAGAACACATCTGACATTCTTGTGAATTGTAAATAGTAAAAGGATGGAATTTTTTTTTTTAAATCCTTTCTCGACTAGACCATCAAACAGAGGATCAGACAACGCTCATCTAACACCACAGATACTTTATTTATTTTACTGCCGGACCTCAGTGTCCAGGCCTCATTATTTGATGACCATCATCTTGTAATTCTGTCGTTCCAGTGTTTCAGTGTGCACAGCTTGGCCCAGTGTTCAGCCACAGTTGAGGGTCCAGATCCAAGCAGCTGTCTGACAGGGTAGTTTACGAACAGAGGGCCAGACAGAGGGCCAGACATGGGGAGAAGAAGGCCCTAAACCCCCTTTCAGGACCTTCTGAAGATAAATATTGATTGCGGACGGTTTTAATTACTTCCTTAAATTGAGCAATTTTGGTATTCCCACTAGGCTCATGGTGGAAAATCCATGAAGGATTCCACCTGGATGAAGAGGAGAAGAGTTGAACATGGACCACCATAAATCAAGAGGGATACATAATTCATTGAATCCGTGTGAAAAGGACAAGACAAGATGCTTTGGATCATTGCAAACAACATATCCAGTGATCTCTCAATGTATTGAAATCTCCCTCCATGTTAAAACGGGCCTTCTGTTTTAAATCAGCGTTACATGCTCCTGTTTTAAATCAGCCTTACATGATCTGTATTAAATCATCCTTACATGCTTCTGTTTTAAATCAGCCTTACGTGCTTCTGTTTTAAATCATCCTTACATGCTTCTGTTTTAAATCAGCCTTACGTGCTTCTGTTTTAAATCAGCCTTACATGATCTGTATTAAATCATCCTTACATGCTTCTGTTTTAAATCAGCCTTACGTGCTTCTGTTTTAAATCAGCCTTACATGATCTGTATTAAATCAGCCTTACATGCTTCTGTATTAAATCAGCCTTACATGCTTCTGTTTTAAATCAGCCTTACATGATCTGTATTAAATCAGCCTTACATGCTTCTGTTTTAAATCAGACTTACATGCTTCTGTTTTAAACAGGCCTTACATGATCTGTTTTAAATCAGCCTTACAAGCCACTGTGTTAAACCAGCCTTACATGCTTCTGTTCGGCAATCTGGAAAATGTCTGTGCACTCTGTTGAATTTCGTCAGGTTTAGTCAACTCACAATTAAATGAAAAGCAAGCATTTCGGTATAATCCATTAATTGTGTACATTTTTTTCCTTACGTGTAATATGATCTCGCATATCAACCACATTGCTTTTCTCATTGACTCAGTCCTGTGTGGTGTTTTTTGGTCGTCTCTATGGCTGGCTCCAGCCTGTATAAGGCAGTGCCCACTAGTGCCTCCAGGCTGACCTGCAGCCTCCTAGGCAGGTCCTGAGAGACAGAGTGAAGCTTTCCTTCACTGATCTGCCCTAAATCCACCCAGACAGGCCCCGGTCCCTCCCAGGAGACTAAGCTCTCCATATGTCCAAATAGATTGGTCACTGGAATAGCACAATTGAAGTTCTTGAGCAAGGAATTATTTTTGTTGTATTGTAAAGACCTCTGGACTGACCTGTGCATGGAAGTATAGGGGGAGCATTTTTACACTCCATTCATCAGAGATCCAGCCACAAACAATTGCCTTGCAGTTGCCTATCTGTATCCTGTATTAAAGAGAGCAGACTGCGAAGTAGCTGGCCAGAGCACTGACCTTAATCTTGAGGGTTGTGGTAACATAGTCTAGGGGCGAGTCTGGTCAGCTGCACTGGCCCATTGTGAACTAATAATACCAGTGCATCTTGGGAATACATACAGAGTGTAACATTAAGTAGAGACACTTGGAATGGAGCCACCCACTTGGGAATGAGAAGAACAGTTCCACGGTTTCAGACTTGGACTAAGACATTTCCTCCAAGAACCAAATGTTGATATTTGATTGAGACTGATACAGATCTAGCGTGGAGACATGCAGCATGATACTGTAAAGTGGTAGTTGTTTAAACATTGCTATGAAATTCTGCCCTTGCATTTTGATGGAACAGATGAATGGACCATTTCATCCCGGTTAAAGTTTCGTGTTGATTAGCAGCCGAACACCTCTGTGGTTTTAATGGATGTGTGCTGATTGCCTGTTTTGTTGCTGCCTGTCACTTGGCTCTGGAGTGCTGTTTCACGTTGTTATTTGTGCGGCTGAAGATTGGCATCCCTACATCAATAGTGTCGACAGACGGGACACTTTGCATCATCCTGCAGAACGATGAGGATTGTTCCTCGACAAACTCAAAGGAATAAATAAGATCTCAAGGAGGTGGGGAGGCTCAGATCCATAAATGACCTCCAGTCAGTCACTGTCCTGTCCTAGCATCAGTCTGAGAGAGAGTGCTGCCTGTGATTATGGTGCTGCTCTTCGTATGTTCCAGACAGACATACCATGTAGAGCAATAGGAGGGGAGTGGGGGGGGGGGGGGCCTCTGTCTGAGTGGTAATGGACGATTGGCGGGAGGATAGGAGGCTGCATCGCTCCCCTTTCATCGTGGCATGCTTTTGACCCGGCGAGCTTGCGGTAATCGGCCCAGAGGAGGCTAATCATTCCCTGCGTGTGGACTCTGATAAGTTGGAACACCTTCCTCAGTCAGCGGAGAGGGGCTCCCGCAGCCTCCCCGGTTATCACCGCCCAGACCCCCTTCTTCAAGAGGCAGCGCTCCTCCTCCTCCTCCTCCAGCTCAAAGCCTCCCTCCGTCCTTCATCAGCACCACTCCTTCCTCTTCTTTCATCTGACAGAGCACATAAGCCCGTGAAAGGAGGGAGAAATAAACTGGGTTCTATCTCTCAAATTGTGATCTTATGAATTCGATTTAGCCACTTTAAATGTAACTACACAATTTGTTATTTTCCTCTGTGCCTTTCTCTGTTAATATCTGTGGCGGTAAATTGCTTCGATTGACAGGCACATTTTTGTCGTGTGTGCTTCTAAATTTGCGATAAGCCAGTATAGCGTGGTCACCTTAGCAAGCCTGGAAAGTTCTCTATGGTTCGGGTCCTGTTCGTTTATTACACAGCTTTCATGTAGGTGACTGTGAAAATGGTTTGGCTCCTTCTGTTCGGGAGTAAAAACATGTTTTCCTTGATTACATTTTGCTGTGGTTTCCTCCCGTTTTCAGAGAACTTCTTGAGCCTAGAGAGATGAATGTTAAATAGGGCTGATATTGTCACGGCTTTATTGGATATTTGTAGCTCGTACTGTTGCCTCGTTTAATAGGCACAATGTTGATAAAGGGGTTTCGCAGCTGCCACACACTAGTGTGTACAAAGGGCCTTTGCCGCGAAAAGAAAACTGGCTAAAATGAGAAGACAAAAAAATGACACTTGGGTTCGTTTGACTAAAATCAGTGATGCACGCTAAATTTGTTGTATCCAAATAATCTCTGTTCACGTCCGTAGTTCCCCCTCAGATGATTTCCCATCCCACATCTGTGACCTTTTGGTGGCGAGAGGCGGTACCCAACATTGATTCCATAAATTGATCCAACACATGCAAAGGATATTAATTAGTAATGGGTAGCAATTGGATGAACACAAGTATTACTCATGAAACGCAGTAGAAAATACAATACAGCAAGCTATGGAAAGGAAACAGAAACCACAGAGTTCATTGATGTAATGTTTAGACAGAAATGATTGGCAACAAGTCTCACACAGTACACTTCAATATTTGACCCAATTCAAATTGCCCTAACTTTTTCACTGAAATGCATTCTTATGTATGATTTGTCCACATCCCCTGTTAACTTGATATTTTTCACAATAATTGTTTCAGAATGTTACATGTATTACACAATCTTTTCCAACCATTCAGATGGCAATAAAAAATAAAGCAATATGATAAATGCACTGTACCATAACAGTATCCAAATCAATAAGTGCTCTATCTATGTGAACATGTCTTGTCCTTTGATCCAGGATGCATGCTGGGGGATATTATACTTTAGTGGTCTGTGACATCTCCACTTCTCCTTGTCACTGGCAGCTGCCACATAGACAGGTTTCAATCCAGGGGGCAAGAGGCATGAGTGCCAAAGCTAACAGCTGTTAACTACACAACCTTCAGGCTACGAACTGCCATGGTCTCTGCAGCCCATTGTCAGTCTTAACAGTTAAATATTCCAGGAGGAATTTGTTACAACATGGCCATACATAACGGGCTGAAACCCCTTTACACCAATATTGCTCTCAAATTGGCAGCGAGAGAACAGGGGACATGAGGGATGCTTGAGTGTGGTAACCTATCCCTCTCAACCTCATGGGAGCCACTAGGCCAGCTTTCATCCACATAATTATAATAAATTTGACATTTCATAGATAATATTGATTTCTTTATTTTAGCATTTCACCATAGGTGACAGTCTAGCGTCAAGAATGAAATTTATATTGATCTTCTGGGCATTAATCCCTCATGTGTATGTGATCATTTTTATAAGACCTTTTACTGCACATAAATCAATATTTCCGGCCATGCCAGAGGAGATGTCATATTTGTAAACTGCGTCTTGACACTAGCAATTCCTTTCTTGTTCAGCTGCAACTGTGCAAGACCAGTCAATTTGGGGTGGTGGGAGTGGGGCTTCTGGGGGAGAGAAGGGAGGAGGTGAGGGGGAGGGGAATCTACCGTATCCTGCCTCACTTTACTGGGGAGGGAACAGACCCCTTCCTGGGAAAATTATTTCAATATTGATGATGAAATATCATTGTTGGAATTAATTAGCTTCCACTGTGGTGGTCGCTGTTAATAATGAAAATGAATTGGCGAACCATTCAAATTGATTAGCTCAGTCTTATACTCAGGATATTGACTACTTTCCTAAATTGCCTGTTAATTTCTCTAATTTGTGGCTATATTTATTTTCAGTAGAAGAAAGAGCATATTTAAGTCTCAACTTAATTGCACTGTCTTTAATGCAATTTTTTTAAAGAACTAACATTCCTGTTAACCGTCATTATTATTTTTCATAATATTTGTTTCAGAATATTGCATGCATTTTAGATAACCAAAAGTCTCCGTATTACTGTTGTTGTGATATGATATAGTAGAAACTATTTTCTCGTAGGTTTTACTGTTACAAATGTATTTAATCGTGAAAGTTCATCAGGTTTTACTACTAGGTTTTAAGTATAATATTTTTAGCATGTTCAGAATATTGAATGAACTAGTTGTAAAATGTCTCTCTCGACTACAATGTCATTTTAACGTGCCGTCTTGGAAAATAAATCTGTCAGAGAATGCATTGTCAAAGTGAGTGAATTTTGAACCAAAAAATGTTGGTATCAGCTCCGATATGACATGACAATAGCCATGGAGAATGCACAACTGTTTTGTGAAAAATATGATCACCTGAATGGTGCAGACACATGACCTTTTCTCTCAGTCTCCCTTAACATGTCCCTTCCATACAATCACTGTGGAGCGAGCAGCAGAAGAAAGGCCAGTCCATTAAGAGAATATGCTAATTTTGCTATCCGCTCCTAATTGATGCCATTTTACCAAGTAAACAAGACTTCTGTCTACAATGGATCTGTTTCTGCCAGTTAAAAGGATATTTCAGATCCACTTTTTGCTGTAATTTCCTCTCCCAGAGCTATTGGCGTGCCATTATTGCAAATTATAAGTCTCTCCTTATTCAAAGAGGTGCTATTCTGGCAGATTTTCTTAAAGGCCAATGCTCTATTTTTGTCAGTCACTCGAGGATCTTCATTCACGTGAAAAGGTGTCAGTGCATGACTGTTTGAGTGATGACAGACACTGTGGAAGTGTGAGTGACGGCATCACGCGGCAGAGGTTTGTCAATGGTGTCAGACCCACTCTGGCAGCGAATACGATCGTCTGAGACACCCGACAGGACAGGACCACAATATGGTGGCCCAGACAGACACTGTGTGATGGGTATCTACTCGTTCATACTTCGCTCTGTTTCACGGGCCATGAGGGGCTATGAGGATTCGAGATGTGTCGCCATGGCGAGATTCATCTTCCCTGTCAGCCATCTAATGCTGTATGAGCTTGTTCCTCCATTCAAGTAATGCTGATGAATTTGCTGTCGCAGATGCTTTTGTGCACGTATTGGCTTTCCCCTTTATCGAAAAGGGGGATAGACGCATCACAATGTACCATTCGGTCTCACTATGTTTCTCACAATCATTTCTCTTCCCAAAATTGTCCTCCGAGCAGACAGTTTGAGAAGAGGAGGGGGGGAGGGGCACAATAAAGAGTTGACTGGCACTAAACACACAGCTGTCTCGCTGAGAAAGGGATGTTTAAAAGGCAAGGAGTTGGCAGCAGTGCAGACCTCTCAACTCCCCTGTCCAAATACTGCTTCTGTGTGACTGACAGTGTAGCAGCAGCAGAATGGCACTATCATTGAAACACACAGAGTTTTTTTTTTTTTTAAATACCGAACAGACCACCTCGAGTCCCACTTTCCAAAAAAAACGACAACTTATTATAGAAGCGTAATACATAATCATGTATCTGGAGCAATGATTATTAATCTTTCAAATAATATGGGTGAGTTGGTCTATATTACCGACATTCTTGTGGTGTTGTCTCACAGACGTTGACGTAACGATAGGAATTAAAACATACATTTATATTTGTAACGCCGCACTACGTTTGAATTCGTTTCTTGAAGAATGTACCATATTTACTCTGAATCCCATCTCCAAGCCACGATGCAAGCAGGTTGCAACTTTGATTTATCGTAATTTGTTAAGAGTTTGACCTTTCTAAATTCAATTTCTAGATGTATAAAATGTTATTTTTCCTTACAGGGGGACAAACAACAGTTATCAATGGGCAAAAGAGGCATTGTAAATGTTGCAAATCTTTAATAGCACAGAATTAACAAGCTATGTGATTTGGCCAAATTAAATTAGAGGGCTATTTTGCTATTCCATGATGCATTTAGAAATGACGAGGTACAGATATAAGTATAGATTTTTTTCTCTCGATAACCAAATAAACGATATGTATATGTATGTATTTTGGGGCAAAATTAAATCAAAATGCACATATTACATTGCGGGCCCTAGAAGACTGACAGCAATTGAATTTGGCAGACAGGAATTCAGTTAAAGAGTTAAAGACCTTTGAGCTGCGGTTCTACTAAATAATAGGACTATCTAGAGTAAAATATACTTATGGCTTTTCTCTCTGCGTCTTTGCTTTGTTTATTGCTGCATCCTCCTTCTCAAGGCAACATTTGATTCCTTTAGTGTGTGTGTGTGTGTGTGTGTGTGCGTGCGTGCGTGCGTGCGTGCGTGTGTGTGTGTGCGTGCGTGCGTGCGTGCGTGCGTGTGTGTGTGTGTGTGTGTGTGTGTGTGTGTGTGTGTATGTGTGTGTGTGTGTGTGTGCGTGTGTGCCTCCAAATGGAATGCAGTGGTGAAGGAGGAAGGAAGACAGGCATGTTTGTGTGGATTAATAACTATTAATTCTCCCTTTGACGGTAATTGATGCTTAAATTCCAGATTCCCATCTCCCCTCCCTGGACCTCTTGTCCTCCCGTCAATTCTGTCCTTCTAATAAGGGCATTATTCCAAGGGGTTTCATGCATTCTGATAAATCAAATTAGAAGGCCACTGACTTAGATAGATTGCGGCTAGTAATTAGAGAATCCTCAATGCCTTGGTCCCCGCCACTCATTTACAGGGACTCTTTGTTATCTACCTATCTGGGCCCAGCATGCAGTGGTGTGTGTTTGCCTCACTATCCCCCCTTAAAATTCCTTCGTTATGTCACTGGAGAGACAGATCCCAGACCATTTCTTGTCACCCGCTGCCCGAGCACTCTGCACAACGGACAGCACAGTGGGACGGCCCTTAATTGGAGCAACTTGGGGTGGTAAGTACCCAAGTGTGTGTCAGCGGCATGCAAGAACAGGGAGATGGGCTGACACGGGGAGACAGGGGACACCCTGGTCGCCCCCCTCGTCCTCTGAGGTGCCCTCTCTCTCGCAACAACACCATGTTTCTGGTACACGCTCTGCATGTGTGGTCAGAAGGGGTGTCAGCACTGGAGTGGACATGTTGGAAATGTTGCTCTTCTTTTGTGTGTGTGTGTGTGTGTGTGTACGCGCATGTGTGTGTGTGTGTGTGTGTGTGTGCACGTGTGTGTGTGTGTGTGTGTGTGTGTGTGTGTGTGTGTGTGTGTGTGTGTGTGTGTGCGCATGCTCGCTTGTGAATACTATGAGACGTTGAATACTATGAGAATACTATGGGACGTTCCATTTTTGTTCAAAAAGAAAATATGTTATTTGTGTTTTATTTATAGAGAGGTAGAAGGCTTACGCAATTCTGAAACTGATTATTAAATATGCATTTTTCTCTCCACTTCAGACGACCCTTTTTGGTTTTCTGAAGCTTCCATAAAACATCCAGTGTAGAGGTGGTGAACCTGTTATTGTAAGACCTAGCCTAGCCTAGCAATTCTACAATGTGTTCTCTCGTTCTCTCTTTTTTTCACTTTCTTTGTCCTCCTGTGCGTCAGCTCCCACTAGCCCATTCTGACAGAGATGCCTTTCCTCTTTTAAAAGGATGAATGAAGATTTTTTTTAAACAAGACAAAATGGAGCAAAAGAGGCATCACTTCCTGTCATGCGTGATGGCTAGGAGAGGAGTCCGCGGGTCGGTTAGCTGAGGCCTGCCTCCACTTTCCCAGTGAGTAGTGGAGAGTTCCAGAGCTCCACAGTGACACTGTCAAGCCATCAGGAATTGCTGATTATGGTGCTAAATATTGATCTCTACTTCACTTGTCAAAATTCCCTCCACCCTTAATTAGAATTTCCCCTCAGCGGCATACAGGATCTAACCGAATATATTACCTCACTTCATGAGGAGGAGGGGAAGAGGAGCGGGCGGGATATAATTGTGACTTCTTGTCTTCTCCTTCTCCCTCCTGAGTTTTGAGCTGACTCCCACCTGTCTGTCTGACGCTTCCAGCCTGTGTGATAATCAGACTTATTTTCCACATCTTATCACTGGATGATCGGCCTGTCTATCCTACTCTCCCAAACCCTCTCCCGTTTGATTCCCCTCTTTCTTCCCCCTCCTCCTTCTCTGCCTCTCTCCACCTCTCTTTTCCTGTCTCCCTTCTCTCTCTCTTACCCGTCCTTCTCCAACCCCCCCCCCCCCACACACACACACACACACACACTCCCTCTCTCTCTGCCTCTCTCCACCTCTCTTTTCCTGTCTCCCTTCTCTCTCTCTTACCCCTCCTTCTCCAACCCACACACACACACACACTCTCTCTCTCTCTCTCTCTCTCTCTCTCTCTCTCTCTCTCCCCCCATCTCTCCGGTTGTTTCTCAGGCACAGGTCTTCATCACAGGGACCTGGTTGGCTTGCAGTCCCGCGCTGGTGAAAGTAGAGCGCCACAAGGTGTCTTTTTCTATTTGTTTGTTTCATGGTGCGCTGCACCAGCCACTGACCTGTGGTAGCCATGTTGTGCGAGATGGAGCCAGGTTCAGCCAATCAAAAAGGGCCTGGAAATTAACACTGATCTTTTCATTCCTGGAAGGGGACCATGGGAAGAGGTATTTCATGGCTACTATACGAGACTATACAATAAAGTACAGTTTGAACCATGATTATTCAAATATGATTAATATCAACACATTGCCTTTTTTTAAATATATATTTAGTTGAAGAATCCAGTTAATCTTTCAAACAATCCAAAGACTATGATAAACTTGTGTTTGTAATAGTGTAATTCTGTAATAACGTGTTTTACTTTAAATCAGTCTCCAAAGTGAACAATGTTGAAGATTTAACCAAACTCTGCATTTAAAGGCCCAGTACAGTCAAGAATGTGATTTACCTGTGTTTTATATATATTTCCACACTACAAGATTGGAATAAAACTGTGACATTGTGAAAATTCTGACAATGCCCTTTTAGTGTAAGAGCTGTTTGAAATGACCTCCTGAAATGTCCTGTTTTGGTGGGGTTGAGTTTTGGCGACATCACCCGGCAGTAAATTAGTTAATAGACCAATAAGAAAGAGATTTCAGTTTTCCCCTCCCCACTCAGTCCACTCCCAGACAGTCCTAGCAAAATTCTTGCTTGAGAAATTGTTCTTTCTTAGGAAGCAAATGTTGTTTATCTTTGACCGTTTCAATTCAAAACAACCACTGTAAGGTGCTTAAAGGCCCAGTGAAGTCAAGAACTGCGCTATGAGATTGGAATATTTCCACACTATGAGATTGGATTACTACTGTGAAATTGTGTAAAACAATCACAGTAAGGTACTAAATTGTTGCCCAGAAATCACATGATATCGAGACAAAAACGGCTGCATTGGACCTTTAAGATATTTCATAAATATGTTATTTTTGAAATACATTTGCACAATATTCACTTGCTCTTCAACTTTCTGTGGATACCTTATGAGTGCTAGCTGCATAGGGAGAAATTGCAATATTCACAGTTGAGCCATTGACTGTTATTCAAGCAGGAAGTACTTGAAGAGGAAAGTTCATGTGCATTTATGATGGATTGTTCCATGTCTTCAATACTATATCATGGAAGGAGAGCTTGTTTGAAGGTCAGTGATTCTAGGGTTCTCTCTGGGCTGCGTCTTGTGGCTTCTTGTTAGGAAAATATCTCAAGCCTCTAGTCCATATTTCTGAAGAGCCTCTAGGTTGACTGGGTTGACTGGCCTTGCTCTAGATCTCTTTGAGGCGATTTCCTTCTCTTCCTCTTCCTGTTTAAAAGGAACTCGCTCATGAAGAACACCAGCTTTTGTGTAAAACATCCAGTTTTCCTCAAACCTCACTTTCCTTTTCCACGTCTTTGATATTTCCGGTGTGAGTTTTGTATGTTCAACGAATACGTAGATAGGTAGGTACAACCTCACATTGTATTTGAAGTGATCTGTTTTTGTCTTGGGATACTTTCAAACATACTGATATCATCAATGAAATCTTACAATAGTTGACGTAGAATTATTTTCCAGCTACCTAGGTGAAGATCTCTCTAGTCTCAGTGGTGTCCTAATCTGGTTACTTTATCTCTTTCGGAACAACCACTGTAAGTTTTGGGTTCCTAGAGTTAGCTGTAGCGTAAGGCCTTGCTGTGTGTGTTGCCTGGCTGAGGTTGAGTGGATTCAGAGGGTTGACTGTTGGCAGGTGCTTTATTGCAGCAGGCTCTGCAGGGTTTGACATGTGTCTGTCCTTAATCTCCTAGTGATATGACAAAGCTCTGGTAAAGCCTGCGCTGGATCTCCTCTGTCTGCCGTGATACGCGCATCCCCTGCCCCACCTCAACCCTTAACCCTGAGAGAGCTCAAGGATCAGGCAGAAAAGCAGCCGAAACCGAAGCTGAACACTCAATGGTATCCTCTTCAGTTGAGACATGAACATGGTTATATATATAATGTGGAAGCCTGCCTGCAACACAGCATGCATCATATAACACACCCGTGTTTGCATAACAAACATTCTCTTCAAACACACATACTCACAGACACACTCAAGTGCACGCACACAGTCAGGCATTGCAATATACATTAGCAAAACAATCTAACTAGTGGGAGACGAGAACCCTCCATGCAAGCAATATCTATGGATGGATTTTCTAAATCATTTCAAGCATGTGTGCCTCTAGCCATGCAGTGGTGAACACACTTGGGGTATAAGATATAGTGTAGTTGTAAGCTTTGTTTGATGAATTGGACCAGGGCTCCTGTGGGATAGATTACCTTAAACCATGCTCTTTTACTTTCTAATCCTGACTTGATTTGATCTGCACTAGAATGCAGCTGGTTGGAAACTCAACAGCAAACAGACACTATTTATATGATATCCAGTGTTGGGTGGATAGCTCCACCAGCTATAAGCACTGGCTTACTGCAAGTCTTATATTCTCTCTCCTCTTGTTTTATTATCTATGAGCGGCATGGATGGGCTTCAGGCTTTGCAATGCTCATTATAATTGGTTTTCTGCTTGAACTTTCAAAAACGGTCATGTCAAAAGAGGCACAAATATTTCCTCTGTTTTCTTTAGATTTGGCCAAAGGCCTTGCATTGAGCATTTGGATGTGCCACTTGACAAAGTTGCTGCAATATCTGCGGGGCATGGTTCTGCTTTTGTCCTATAAAAAAAAAGTGCAGAACTTCAGCTGTATTCTGAACAACTGACCGGTGTTGTGTGCCCTCTGAGTTTAAGCTTGAATACCGAATCTGTAACTCTTGTCGAGCTTTGTTTCACCCTGTATTCACAAGATGACGTTGACGACAGCAATATGAGTTAGAACGAGAGAAACACTAATGTCCCTAAGTAGCTGGGTCAGCCACACTCCAATTGTACTATTGTTCAAATCATCAACACTTCAAAAGGGATCTCAAGGCATAGATGATCCATGCTAGTGGTGTTTGTCCGTCTGCCTTGGACTGAGAAGTCTATGAAATGAAAACCGTTTACAATTTACTCGTCAAACATGAGCAGATTACATGTGCATGGATGTGTTTGAGACATTCACTACACATGGTAAAGCATGAGGGGGGAAAAAATCATATCACAGGTTCAGGGCAAATTGTTGTTGGTAGCAAGCCAATGCATCTGAGCATGTTGACATTTCACATGATGACATCAGACAGAGCGATAGTTTGCAACCTTGCATTCAATCGAATCATCAAAACGCGCTGAGGTGTAAGTGGGTGGTTTCCTTTTAGAAAACAACAATTGACATATATTGATATATACTTAGCGTTTGTGTGATAACAAAGTTTACTTTGAGTGTGTGTGTGTGTGTGTGTGTGTGCCTCCAAATGGAATGCAGTGGTGAAGAAGGAAGGAAGACAGGCATGTTTGTGTGTGTGTGTGTGTGGGGGGGGGGGGGGGGGGTTATACATTAATTTGCTGATTTCAACCATAATATCCCAGATCTACTTTTCTCATTCATCAGACATGGGCCCTTTATAAATCGGCACTTTTGCAGTTCTGCTCTGTCCTTCCTCAAGCTTTGCCCTAGATATCTAATGCATCATTTGATGGTTAAACAATCCGCTGCCTCTTCAGCTACTGATTCCTACCAGCCGGATTGAAGCATTTTTCGTCCACTTAGAAATACACACTCTCCATCCGATCCCTTCCCTCCTTAATATCTCCTCTTTTACCTTCCAGTGTTTATGGCTGTTTTTTCTACTTCAGTAACCAGTGAGCAGTGGGTTCATTAAACCTAATTGAATCGGAAACATGTCTGCCCTAGGAAACATTAACTCTTTACATAAAGGAAATGTATTTTTTTTTATTTAGTCAATAAGGTCAAAGGACAAGGTTCAAATGTTCAATACTGTTGCATGTTGCTTCTGAAAGCAAAAAAACAAGGCTATTTTAACGTTTTTTTTCTGTATTGTGTTTGTGATAGCTTTTATATTTAGTAATTATGAAATGTTTTTCACAAGAACTATCCATGTTATTCATATAAATAGCCATCTTAAAAACATTTGGGCACCACCTCCAGCCAGATAATTCTATCAATCTCGTTGCATGAATAATTCCTTGTTGCCAGCACAATGGATCCCTAGTTCAAGTATTGCATTAATGGATTTCCATGTGTTGACCAAATTTAATAAAATAATTTGACAATATCCATCAGAAATCAATGTGACATAACAGACCAGCCACAGCTGTTAATAGGAAGTAAATATGTATGATTGATCTGACTGGGCATCAAGTCCAGTCAATCTTCTTTAAAATAATCTTTGCAAACGATTAACCTCATTTTACTGGTCCTGTCCCTCTTGCTGATGGCCATTAGAGTTGAGGAGGACAGAGGACTTTGATTTTTGGCTCCTCATCATTCACAGCTTGTCACTTCCCTTCATTCGTCATACATGGCTGCTGAATTGATTGTCTGTTTAGTCCTATGAATGAGAAAGCCGCTGTCAGGGCAAGCCAAGGCCTCCAGAGGCTCCTTTCTCTTCTGTGCAAGGTGTATTCTGTCTTAACTCTCTTTTTTTTTAAAAGCAGGGGGTTTTCCCATTTTTGTTATAGATGTTTGACACAAACTTCCCTCAATATCACTGAGTAACATATGAACTGTTTCTCAGTATACAACAATGCATTTTAGCAGCGGGATGTGCTTATTAAGAGTGCCTCAATACTCATTTAAACACATACCATTCCAAATACTACCAAAATAAATGGCCAAGCAAGCGCCCGGGATAGGACATGCGTTGAAGGGATAACTACTTGTAAGGGGAAGGGTCAGGGGTCACGGGTGAGGGCAACCAAGCACAGTCTACCAACATGGTGGGTCTGTGGGCTGAAGATAGGCTTGATCAACTCTGCTGTTCTGACAGCACTCACAAGTTTCATACCATTGAGTAGCTGTAGCAGACACCGAGCTGAGTGTCCATTAGCTGGATCCTCGCAAGGAGAGACATTTTTTGGTTATTATTTGTCAGGGTATCCTTCAGTATGGTTATGTCTGGTCATCACATGCAGGTAAGAAAGAGCAGCTTCCTTCACGGAGCTATAAATTGTGTAGAGTCGGTAGGCTAGAGTAAAGAGATGATGGGGAAGGATGACATGGGAAAACAGGAAGAACATGAAGTGCTATGAAGTATTATGAAGTGATATGAAGTGCTTTGAGTTGTTATGAAGTGTTATGGAGTGAAGAGACTGCCTGGCCTTGTTCTCCTAACTCAGCTCACTTACAGTCAAGAGCAGGCCCTTGACCCACATCTTTTCTCAGGGTCACCAAAGGTCAAAGGTTCACATGAGTCATGCCAAGGGTTGTTCGGAATACATATTTGTGCATGAGCAGCCCCTATTTAGATACATTCAAATTTGTATTTTTCTTGTCACATAAATGAGCAATCAAACACACTCATTGTGGTACTTGATAAAACTGCCACATCCAGATCCACGTTCAGTTCATATGGATATTTTGCTGCTTTGCAGGAAGGATTTGTGTGACTAAATCAAATCTAAATACCAGAGGTCCATAAGCCAAGCAGAACACCATAACAACAAAATACACCTATTTCCAGCATAGGCCTAATAATTCCTTGGTGAAATAGATTTTAGTGTGTGATTTTGTACAAGTTAAGATAACGTCTGTTCAAGTATTTCTATATCGCAGGTTAGTCTAATACCTTTAAAACAATTGTGGAGGTTTCAATATAATTCATGTTCAGCCTGAGCTTTTTTTTACTATTACATGATAACATTTCACCAGTGTTGCAGCACATCGAAGGACACTGAATAAATTGTGTGAGGAAATACACTGAAGAGGGATTTTAGCATTTAACTTGCATAGGTCTGCAGGAGTTAATAGTAGCCCTATGAACTAGCAGCACTCTCAGAGGAGGAGACTTTACCCTTATCATTTGGGGGCTTTCTCACTACCGGTGCAAGCACTTAGCAGAGGACATCTGGGCTCTGTTCCATCTCTTATGGAGACCGTCCGTAAGCATGCTATTTATGGCACTCTCTCTCTCTGCTGCTTTCTCTTTCGACTCTTTACAGACCATACACTTGCATAACCCCATTAAGGTCCAATAATGCTATAAGAATAAAATGAGTGCTATAGTAATGTATATACATTCAGGTCCATCGTTATTGGCACCCTTGATAAAGACGAGCAAAAAAGACTGTATCGAATAAGTAATACAAATACTGAGGTAATATGTAAGTACGAGGTACTTTCTGCATATGCTTCCGTTTTTCAACGCCAAACCCACCACTGGTGTGCGTTGCTAAAAATCTCGATTTTCATGTCCTCTGACCATAGCACCGGTTCCAATCCAAGTGCCAATGCAGTTTATCAAACTCCAGGCGGTGCTATGGTCAGAGGACATGAAAATAGAGATTTTTAGCCACGCACACCAGTGGTGGGTTTGGCGTTGAAAAGCGCATATCCAGAAAAGTACCTCATACCTACTGTAAAATATGGTGGTGGATCTTTGATGTTATGGGGGTATTTTGCTTCCACTGGTCCTGAGGCCCTTGTCAAGATCAACGGCATCATGAACTTTATCAAGTACTAGGACATTTTAGCCAATAACCTGGTTACCTCTGCCAGGAGGCTGACACTTGGCCACAATTGGATCTTCCTGCAAGACAATAAACTCAAGCACACATCAAAATCTACATAGAAATGGTTAATTGACCATAAAATCAACGGACTTGAACCCCATTGAAGACCTGTAGTTTGAATTGAAGACGGCAGTCCATAAGCGGAGACAAAGGATATCAAGGATCTGAAAAGATTCTGTATGGAGGAATAGTCTAAGATCCCTCCTAATGTGTTCTCCAATCTCATAAAACTTTTTTGAAAAAGGCTCGGTGTCGTTATCCTCGCAATTGTAGGGTGCTGGAGTATTGAAAACAGGGGTACCAATCATTTTGACCCCTATTTATTTTATTACTTGTTAAACAAAATCTCTTCATCTGAGTAATTGTATTATTATCAAAGAATGTAATGTTCACCAAAAACGTTTGCATGCAATATAGCTCAGTATTTGTATAATTTAGTTTCTTTTTTTGCTCGTCTTTATCAAGAGACAAGTTTGGCCTTTTTTATGGAGGAATGTACAGTCAAAAACCCTTGTATTGATGTTAAGTATGCTGCTAATTAAGCTGTAAAATCTAAATGGGACTAAAATCCCCTTACATGTATGTGTATGCACAGCCACTGTCAAAAGTGTTCTTGCTACACACATATAGTGTCTGTTCCATTGTGCAGAGACAGGCATCTCCTAACCAAACTGTAGTTGGAATCAACAGAAATTAACTTGTGACATTGCAAAGCACCCCTTTCAACAGATCTGCTAAATGTCACCAGACCGGTTCTGAATGTAATCCCAATTTGTCTTGGAATTAGTACTATGCAGTAAAGATGTAATTATTTCGACAATATACAGCCTTCTGCTAAGAACTTTCAAGAGGAGCTATACTGCTGCCAGTGTTGATCATGTGATAATTATTGTATCATTGTGGATAAGTCCCAGACATAGCCTCGAAGGCTCACATCACTTCTCTTTTAGGGGAGAGTGATGTGACCAGCAATGACAGTTAAAAAGTCATACGCAACCAAAGCTATTGCCTGTTTGGGTATTTGCCTGTAGTTTCTTAATTGCAACTGTAATGTAGCTTTACAATGATGAACATAGTCTCAGAGAAATATTCTATGTCTATCTACTTTTATGTGACAATGTCTAGGCTATGTGTATGTCGATATATATAATCCAGTGTGTGCAAACGAAAACAATAAAGAGATGCAAATATAAGAACTACAGATTTAGTGCATGTTGAGATGCTGTGATGTGTTTGTGGCTATGAGGCAGACTAAAGAAAAAACCTTAGGAAGACTTCAACATAGGCTACCGGTCACAAATTACCAGTTGCATTCCCTGGGGGAATACTGTTACATAGGTCTAAAACATACTGTATTTACTTGATGAGACACGCATTTGTCAAATAGCCATCTGATATCACAAAACGTGGCATGAACAATTGAAATACCCTCATTACATCGATTCAAAGTGTTATTAAATGACTACAATATATGTCACCTTTTCTTAAATGTCAATCCCAGAACAACAGCAAAGGACCTTGTGAAGATGCTGGAGGAAACAGGTACAAAAGTATCTATTTTCACAGTAAAACAAGTCCTATATCGACATAACCTGAAAGGCAGCTCAGCAAGGAAGAAGCCACTGCTCCAAAAGCGCCATAAAAAAGCCAGACTATGGTTTGCAACTGCACGTGGGGACAAAGATCATACTTTTTGGAGAAATGTCCTCTGGTCTGATGAAACAAAAATAGAACTGTTTGGTCATAATGACCATTGTTATGTTTGGAGGAAAAAGGGGGAGGCTTGCAAGCCAAAGAACACCATCCCAACTGTGAAGCACGGGGGTGGCAGCATCATGTTGTGGGGGTGCTTTGCTACAGGAGGGACTGGTGCATTTCACAAAATAGATGGCTTCATGAGAAGGAAAAATTATGTGAATATATTGAAGCAACATCTCAAGACATCAGTCAGGAAGGTAAAAGCTTGGTCGCAAATGGGTCTTCCAAATGGGCAATGACCCCAAGCATATTTCCAAGTTGTGGCAAAATGGCTTAAGGACAACAAAGTCAAGGTATTGGAGTGGCCATCACAAAGCCCGGACCTCAATCCTATAGACAATTTGTGGGCAGAACTGAAAAGCTTGTGCGAGCAATGAGGCCTACAAACCTGACTCAGTTACACCATCTCTGTAAGGAGGAATGGGACATAATTCACCCAACTTATTGTGGAAAGCTTGTGCAAGACTACCTGAAACATTTGGCCCAAGTTAAACATTGTAAAGGCAATGCTACCAAATACTAATTGAGTGTATGTAAACTTCTGACCCACTGGGAATGTGATGAAAGAAATAAAAGCTTAAATAAATCGTTCTCTCTACTATTTTTCTGACATTTCACATTCTTAAAGTAAAGTGGTGATCCTAACTGACCAAAAACAAGGAATTGTTACTAGGATTAAATGTCAGGAATTGTAAAAAACTGAGTTTAAATGTTGTTGGCTAAGATGTATGTAAACTTCCGACTTCAACTGTAGCTACAAATAGCAAATATTAGTTGGCTGTAAAGGTGCTTTATAATACAACTCCTAGTACTTAACTCAAAACTTGCCTAAGAGCACGACATTCGTTTTGTAGTGGGCATTGTGTTTTGTGCTATGTTGCGGCAAAGCTGCCTTCAAAAACAACTTGTTTTTGTTCAGAGTAATAGTGTCGGTCGTTCCAGTAATTCGGTGCCTTTTGAGAAGTGTATAAAGAAATATATGTTTGATTTCACCTAATTTTCTAATTCTGTCATAAAGAGCATGTTCAACTTCATTAAAAAATATGTTTTCCCATCTCAAGAGGTTAAATTTAAAAAACTACTTTAGCGCCACATAGGCCTAAAGTAACGGGATTGACCATAACAGGGTTGATGATTTCATCTTAAATCAGTCATAATATATCCTCTTATGACTGGGAGAATGGAAGCTTGTTGTGTGCAACATGGGTTGACAATAGACCCTTCTTTCAGCCCCGCCACAGAATTTTGGGCAATCAGTCACAGCGCTCCAATGGATAGCAACGGTCATCAAGTCTGACACCTTGGACAAGCTCATGTTTAAAACACATGAAAGCCAGTGAGGGCTATGGCAAAACTGAGTTTTCTTCAAAAAATACATGTTTAATGGCCAAATAATTCAACACTGCGCCAGGAGTACTTGCTACTGTGATTCCTTGATGGAGGTTTTTGTTACATTGTTTGCTGCTCAGCTGCTTAGTTAGCTCTCAGTCTCATTAGCCACCAAACGTTGCTAACGCTAGCTACCTAGCCACTTAATATATGTATAGTACCAGTCAAAACACCTACTCATTCCAGGGTTTCTCTTTATTTGTTCTATTTTCTACATTGTAGAATAATAGTGAAGACAGCAATAACATATAGAATCATGCAGTAACCTATTTTTTTTAAACAAATCCAAATTCAGAGGAGACTGTGTGAATCAGGCTGCATGAAAAGAAACCACTACTAAAGGACACCAATAAGAAGAGGAGACTTGCTTGGGCCAAGAAACACGAGCAATGGACATAGACCGGTGGAAATCTCTCCTTTGGTCTGATGAGTCCAAATTTGACATTATTGGTTCCAACCGCCGTGTCTTTGTGAGACGCAGAGTTGGTGAATGGATAATCTTCGCATGTGTAATACCCACCGTGAAATATGGAGGAGGAGGTGTGATGGTGTTGGGGTGCTTTACTAGTGAACATGTCAGTTATTTGTTTAGAATTCAAGGCATACTTAACTAGCATGGCTACCACAACATTCTGCAGTGATGGTCCAGCCAATCTGGTTTGTGCTTAGTGGGACTATAATTTGTTTTTCAATGGGACAATGACCCAACACACCTCCAGCCTGTATATGGGCTATTTGACCAATAAGGAGTGATGGAGTGCTGCATCAGATGACCAGGCCTCCACAATCACCCGACCTCAACCCAATTGAGATGGTTTGGGCTGAGTTGGACCGCAGAGTGAAGGAACAAGTGCTCAGCCAACAAGTCCTCAGCATATGTGGGAACTCCTTCAAGACTGTTGGAAAAGCATTCCAGGTGAAGCTGGTTGAGAGAATGTCAATAGTGTGTAAAGCTGTCATCAAGGCAAAGGGTGGTTACTTTCAAGAATATAAAATATATTTGATTTGTTTAACACTTTTTTTGGTTACTACATGATTCCATGTGTGTTATTTCATAGTTTTGATGTCATTACTATTATTCTACAATGTAGAAAATAGTAAAACAAATAAAGAAAAACCTTTGAATTAATAGGTGTGTCCAAACTTTTGACTGGTACTGCATGTTAGCTAGCTAAGCTAGCAATGGTATGAATTGAACTCCCATCTGCTGTCGACATCAGGAAACAATTTGAGAGTGCTAGTTAGTTCCAAAAGTGGTTATAGATTTGACTGCATGCTGACATTGAATTTAGAGCAATTCAGGTGCTAGCTACACTACAAACATAATTTTACTAGGTTCCCGTGAAGCAATTGTAATAGCAGTTCACCACAACATAACCAAGAGTTTCCTGACTAGCAAGCAGTAGTCTGTGTTTAATTTAATTGTGTATTAGAAACACATTTTGAGGTATTTGTGAGGGGATTTCGCCAGTGGTTGAATGGGGAATTGACCCTTTAATATGCCCCTCCTGCCTTGTTATTTTCCTGGGAAGCCTTTTTCTCCACTCAAATCCCCATACAATGATCTCAAACTGTGTTTTTAATGCACAATGAAGTTAAACAGACGACCCCTTGCTAATCAGGAAACTTTTTGATATGTTGTGGTAGACTGTCATTACAATTGCTTGACAGGAACCACCTGGTAAAATTATGTTTGTCGTGTAGCTAGCCAATGAAGTCAGAATGCAGTCAAAGCTACTGGACACTTGGGAGCTAACTAGTGCTCTCAAATTGTATCCTAATGTCGACAGCAGATGGGAGTTGTATTAATAACGTGACGAATATAGCTAGCTAACATACATATCGAGAAGCAATATATGTGGCTCGCTAGCTAGCGTTAGCAACGTTTGGTGGTCAATGAGACTGAGAGAAAAATACTCCAACAAGCTCTGCCTTTCAGAAATCACAGTAGCAAGTACCTCTGGTGCAATGTTAAATTATTTTGCCATTTAAACAATGTATTTTTTAAAGAAAACTCAGTTGTTCCCTTTTGCCCTGACAGGCTTTCGTTTGTTTCTAACGTGAGCACGTGTGAGACTCGACAAACTGTTGCTATCAACTGGAGAGCTGCGATTGGTTGCCCAAACTTTTGGGCGGGGCTTAGCGAAGGGTCAATTGAATGCACGCGTCACAACAACAACATATAATTCATAAAACAATTATAGCCTGTCTATCAATGGGTAACAAGGGTTGACATGTTATGCTCCATCTGCTCAGTTTCCCACCACAAAACACTAGAAAATTGCCACTAATGGTAGAACCAGCTCACCTGCTTTTACACTATGATTTGACTATTAGATGTTCAATGTTTCTTTTCAAAATATCATTTATAAAGGAATTGTTTCACCATATTAAATCGAGAGTTAATTTCACATAAAAGGGTTGACCTTAAAATGAGGAACAGACAAAAATTAATCACTAATCACATGATAAATATATATATATATATATTTAAAAAACTCTGTCAAAGCAACAAAATATCTAGGGCTTTACAATGATGGTGAAAACTTAGAGAAATGTTGGGTTTAAGTGGGTTAAAATACTCCTAGAATTCACAGAGGGTGCATGGAGGGACATTTTAAAACGCTGAGTTTTGGCACTTTAGCGAGTCTTTAGTCATATAAAAAAATCTGATTGATTGAATCCTCCATGTGGTCTATAGTAAATGGCAATTCATTTTTGGTGCACAATTACTACTTAAAATATCAAAGTGACGCAAAGGGAAATACGTTCTTGCAACGACCCACCCAATACCCTAATGAATTAACTTGATGCTATCGCTTTTCAATTTGAGCAATTTCTTGTTTGACATATTATTTTGAGTCTAAGTCTGTACCGGCGTCCTGCTCTGAAGTTTGTTTGCACACGTCTGGAACAACTGATAACCAGAACAACTTCACAAAACGTCTGAGTTCACAAATGACATACCTATTTCAATGCTGAAGGTTACGCACCTCTGACATCGCGTAGGCCAAGCAATACTCTACTAAAAGCTTAAACTTAAATGTATATTTTCAGTAATTATATAGTCATCATGTATATGAAAATGATTGAGACTGGTGCAATTGAAATAAGGATTCTTTATTTAGTTATTTTCCTAAATCTATACGCTATAAATCCAAAGTATTGACCCTGCTTGTCTGTTAACTTCGTTCCAAAATAGCGCTTATTTTTTAAATTACATTGTCCATTATTTTGTACACAATAAATCCATTTAGGACTACTGTTTTGTAGTTGTTTTTTTTTTTTATGTCCATCCAACTGTTTTAGAACTGTTTTACTTTATAGCAGCCTAGTCTACCCGTCTTTCTGGATAATCTTTTCCGAGTTCCAAATTGTAAGAAGTGGCTGAATTAATAAAGACTGGGAAATCTCGTATTATGTTCTCGGCTGTCACTTATTCTATTCATTTCATATTTGAAAGTATGATGACCCTGCATTGACGCTATATCAGCATGCCACTTGAACTTCTCTTGATATTTCAATGTCCCCACTTGTTGGTCTTTTGGAATAGCAGGCCAGTCGCCATATGAGAAATTAGTAAACAATGTAAACGTTTTGACCAATTATTTTGAGTCCAAGACTGTTCAGCCTTCTTTTAGGAAACTGCTAGTGTGAGTTCCCAATTTTCTTGCAAAACAAATCCAAATAAAGTCTCCGACCTCAATTAAACACTAGCCTACGCTCTTAGAAAAAAAGGTTCAGTATAGAACCAAAAGGGGTTATATTGCTTGCTTCATATATGGCACACCTAAAGGTTCTATATAAACCCTTATGTAGGGTTATTTGGTTATTCTACACTGAACCAAAATCGGAACCAAAAATACTCCTTGGGTTCCATATTGGGTTCTTTAGGAAACCAATTCGGTTATTTATATAACATTAACGGGTGTCATATATGAAGCAAGCATATAAACATTTTTGGTTCTATCCAGAACCTTTTTTTCTTAGAGTGTAAACCATATAGCCTACCTTTCAAGCAAGCATGCCCATTTCTGAGGGTTATCTATTTTTAATCAACATTTTTTGTTTTTGCATTCATGTAAATTGTAAGTTATTTCACTGTAATCAAACATTCACTGTAATCACAGCCTAATTACTAACACCTCATTTCTACTGAGCTTGAACAAAAGGAAAATATTCCATACAGCATAGAGCTACCGAGAAAGAATTTAATCAAGACGTAAAATCTATATTTATGCCTACAGGAAAGCAAGCAATATTTCACTCAATTAATTTTGAATTAAATCATTTCATTTAGACGCACCTGTATTTGTAAAGAAAAATCAGTTAAGAGAAATTGTTTCGGAAGAAAAATGATTTAAAAGTTTTATTTGTAAACATTAAATATCTCTTTCTCTCTAAAGGTTTGGAATTCGGCACCGAATGCATTGCAATAGCCTACTCAAATACACCATGAAAGGCAAAGGATGTACCGCACACTTAATTATATTTTATATAGGACGAATTTTTCATTTTCAAATGTGTAAAATTATAACAATCTAAACGTCTATAAGACATAAAACATAGACAACGTGCTCAGCATGAATTATGAAGGTTTGAAATCATTTAAAAATGCTCCATGCTTAACGTCGCTTTTGGCAATAAAATAATAAATATATAAACGTTTATATTCAACAGCAACAATACTTACAACACATACAAACAAGGAATGTCTGACAGTTTTACAAACACCATGGATCCCTCTTTATCTATACAGATGGAGATACTTTTCACATATGCGTCATACATAAAAGGTGTGCCAGTACTACGAATCTTTATAAAATCTAGCAGACTACATAGTGTCCAGTATATAATGTATAATATAGACATGTCTCCTCGACAGCCAGTGCCTATAAAAACCTACAACATGCGTTGTCTTTTCGAAATACTTTCGCACCTCTGGGATCCTGACAGAAACACATATAGGCACAAGTCATAAAAGTCAAATGAAATTTTGTCATTAACAAACTTTTTACAAGTGTTATAAATTGACGCTTTGGACGCATCACATAATCTATCATATATGTGTATATATAAATGGAATATATTACAAATCAGTATGCGTTATCAATGGGGCAGATGGTTAGTCAACAATAAGGAATAAGAATTGCAAGAAAGTGTTTCACTTGGTCGAGAATTATCCACATTATGTCAAGAGAAGCCTTGGAGACTTTCCCCGGTGTGGGGTCGATCATGGGCTACTCACAACATTTCTGGCAATTACATTTTAAAAAATCGAAGATCGGTTGGTTTTCTGAACCCAATTTTCTCACTCTTCTTTATATCAATTTCGTGGATCCTTGATTGTACTATGGAGCTTGCAAATATTCAGAGATAAAATCTTTCAAATCTGTTAGGCTGACTCAAACAGAGTCTGTGGAAGTTCTTTGAGGTCTCGTCAAAAGTCCGTTTTAAAGTCTATTTAAAAAGGTAGAGTGTCGAGGAAAAGTTTGTCAATTATTGCTGGCGGAGGAACCAAGTCTTCGAGTTTTAAGTAGAAGATACGTTGCAGACCTTGTGTACATAGGGTGCGAAGTTCAGGGAGCTTTCCCAAAAGTTTTGACAAGTAGTTCGGACGATTCAAACCTCCGCCATTGAATGTCACTTGGTCTTTAAGGCAGTTCACTATCTTGTTTTGAAGTTCTTCAACCCTTTTGGGTTCCTTAAGCCCATGCCTCTCTGTAATGTGAAAATAATAAAACATAATTACCAAAACGTGAATATAAGAAATGCATTTAAACAGTGTAACATTTGGGAGAGTGATTAAATTCAAGTATATTGTATTTGCGCACCTGTTACCATGGCAAGAGCGGCGATGCAGGAGAATGCTGATATGTCGATGTTCATGCTCTGCAGGTTAGAGGAAAACTCCACAATCGAGTCTATCCATTCCCCAAATCCTCGGACACACTGCAGCCTGTGTAAGACCACCCCGTTGCAAAAAATGAGTTTGCCTTCCACTGGGTTGGACCTGCAATTAATAACAAAGTGTCATTAATTACCTTGAGCAATAAATAGGGATTTAAGAGGCTCCTAATTATTGGATAGCTAATAAAAGCCAAAGCAGCGGAGCTTGAAGGGGGCTGATCTTTATTATAGTCGAGGTTATTTCATAATTAAGAAGAGGCTTACCTGTATGCCAGCCGCAGAACAAAAAGTTCCAGGAAGGCTGATTCGAAAAGGAGATCTTGATCCTGCTTCGGAAGATCAGAAAACCCAGGGATCTTCTCCGCCCAACCTCGGATAATCTCCATGGAACCCGTCAGGAGATCATAGAACTGCTGGATGTGCTGGGTGTCGTCTCCACTCATTTGGTAGTCAGGGTTAGCCTGAAACTGGAATTTAATTTCAACAGGGCTTAATGAGGTCCTTTAAAATATATTACCCGTGAAATTGCAAAGCCTATTTCTAGGAGGGGAGTGCTTTTTTTACTATTACATTAATGTCTTCTTTTTATTGAGTTCTCCGTTTCAAAGTAATTTACTTAAGTAAAATATGCCACCTTAAAAGACGGACAAAGTTTAGAATGCAGACCTGTCTTGCACAAAACATTTGAAGTCGATACATTGTGTGGCAAATGCACATCCAAACACGATCAAATTACATCCAGACATGCACCTGCTTTGTACAAACGCTGTATTTTTACTCTAATAATATTATAAATTAGCAGCACGGTGTTTATGTTCATACACAATTTGTTAAAGGCAATTAAATGGTAAACTCACTCTTGAGTAGTCCAAGCCAGACATGGACGGGTTGGAATCGACATGAGCCCTAACAAGGGCACTTATGAGACTGACAGGTGGCGAGGGTGGTGAGGGGTCTTGGGGACTTTTAGGTTTGGAGGGAAGACGGCCTCTTCGACCTTTTAGATTAGCAGTCCGGACAACTGTGTTGAGAGGAAGACAAGAGAAAATATAGACTTGTATTTAACTTTGATTGTTGTGCGTAAAAGGTTAAACTTGCTTTACGCGCAAACTTTACGCGCAGGACCGCAGGTGTTTTATGGCCATGCACGGACATAAACAATCAAAGTGACCACAATATGTTCTTACCCTCTTTGACCATTCCGACAACCATGCACTTCTGGAAACGGCAGTACTGGCAACGGTTTCTTCGGCGTTTATCGACAGGACAATTTTTGTTCGCTAAACACACATATTTAGCATTTTTCTGAACAGTGCGCTGCAAAGAAAAATACAACAGGGTTTTAGCATGGACATCAGCACATGTAAAATGAATACACAGTTGGCATACATTCAGCTGCGCTATGGGGGATAATTGATATTGTAACAGAACATCCATCCTTCCCGTTTTGGGCTATTATATATGTGAGGAACCGGAGAGGTAGACATTCAGTAAAAACAAAAATCCGTGGACATTCATATTTTTACGGCCCTCTGAGACGACCTCTAATTAAATATGTAAGATTATGTTATTTAATCGGGGGTTGGAAATAAAGTGACCATTCAATTTTACCATGGGGAATATTGCACTTCCTTGTCCAGACAAGACCGTAATTTCACAAAAAGACCTCACAACACTGACCGTTTTTAATGACGTGATGAAAGTGATATCCACAAGTTATTACAGTTGTCATAATTGTTTACTAGGCTTAGTCCCACCACTAATAACAAGGGGATTATGAAAATAACAATACTAACATTAACAGGACTGATAATACAATGGATAATTGTAATAATTGAATTAAGCTACATAATTCACAATCAGCGAACGCCCACCTTAAAAAATCCTTTGCAACCCTCGCAGGTTCTCACTCCATAATGCTGGCAAGCGGCGTTGTCCCCACACACTGCGCACAGACCCTCGTTTGATGGTGACCCTCGGGACGGGGGCGAATGAACTTGGCTGTCCATCAACTGGTGTCCATGGCCGAGCTGAAGGGAGTGAGGAAAGGCTAACCCGGCCTGTTTCCTTAGAGCACTGGGTACCGCGAAGCTCTGGCTGTCTAAGCCTCGGTGTGCTCCTGGGTTGTCGTGGTTCATGGATACATGCAGTGGGCCATCGAATCGCATCTGGCAACTCGACACAGGGGTACCAGGAGGGGACTGTTTGAAGGAGAATAGTGACAGCCTTGACACCGGGTTTTTGCGCTGCTCTATCATATGAGAGGTCGCTGCCACATAGTTCTGGTGGAAACTGTGGAGGGACCCAGGGTCCTCCCACATGTGATTGGGCTGAACCTGGAAGTTTGGTGTGGTTGGGGCATGAGGCGAGGAGGGTTTGAAGTACATAGAGCCGGAGTGGGCCATCATCTCTTCCGACTGAGCTGGCAAATGGCTCTGCTGATGATAGCTGTGCATCTGGACGTCCTCGACTTTGATGGAGGACTGCTCTCCAGAATGCGGCATTTGATATAGACAGGGCGGTTTAACGTCGTAACTGGTGCTATAGTTGTCCATGAACGTGCTGAAACTAGGGAGAGAAGTAGTAGCTGTGATCTCAGTGTTGGTCAGGTCCATACTAAACTTAACAAACTCAGGTGTTAAGAAGTCGCAGCTGTATTCTCCAGCGGTGTGGTAGCTGTAGCTCTGAGAAGCGGGACTGGCTCCTTGCGGTGATGACCCATACTGAGCTTGAACGCAGGGCATGGCTGAAAACGAAAGTGGCAACATGTTCATGTTCAAACCCATTTGCAAGCTACAAAGTATAGACATTCCATATAATCTACAAAATAACAAGTATTATAAAAAATTCTGATCCGGATCTGATGTTCAGATAACTTATTTAGTCGCATGTTTTAAACGGGCAATCGGGAACAGTGAACTTCATGAGATTTATTCAGAATCTTCTTCTTTTTTTATTATAGACTGTATAATAAGCTTTCCTACCTTTAGTCTTGAGACTGTTTTTCGGTGACACTTGAAATTGATAATGTTGTCTGGAGGAGTATGGGGTCAGGATTCAAGAAAGTGTCTCTTTTCTGGAATCGTCCCCTAAAGAAATAGATACATTTAACTTATATTCATCTAGAAAACGCAATGCCATCATATAAGTCAATGCTACAACAATTCGCGAGAAACAAGTTAGGCAATTAATAAGCACAATTTTCCGACATTTTCACTATGCTTGTACTTATGTTTGCCTCACAGCCTGCCCTACAATATAGCCTAAATGACAAAAGGTCAATTATAAGACCATATGGATGAGCTTTAAAATCACACGCTGCTTCGTAGGTGCCTGTTATAGTCTATACACACGCATGACATTTTGAATGAAGAAATTATAAGTTTAAATGTCGCTGAACATCCACCCTCCACGGCATTGACGTCGATGACTTTCTCCACGTCTCCTTTCCAAAGTAATGTTGCACATTCATTGTAAAATGTAACAATTCTCAACCCGTAAGTACCACTCCCAATGTGCAAAGTAACAATTCTCAACATGACACAATACGTGAGAAATAAACTGTTACAGTAAAACTGGTTTGATGACTCCCAATCAATTTTTAAAAAGAAGTAAGATGTCAGAACACATAACGCTTATTTAAAAAAAACATACCACTTATTCAAATAAATCAACCTACCTTCTTTCACGTCAGAATCGTGGTTGTCAATCCATGCATAAAGCATGTAGATAGTGCTTTTCAATTCTGAAAAAAGCTCCAAAGCGTGAGCGACAGTACAGCCTACAATACCAACCAAGCAATCTGTATGACTTCCTCAGAGCACTGCGCGCGATACAACCTTCGACTACCGGGTCTGCCAATGTGCCTTTGTTTATGTGAGCTCTCCGCACCACAGCCCACGTGTTTCAAATATCAACGTCATCTGCGTCGCCAGTGACATGCACCAATCCCTTTTGGAACATGGTCCAGCCAACATGACGAGTCCGTTGCATAGTCTGTGTACATGTGTACCTGGGACTACTCTCTTTTATTGATTATAGCCATAAAAAGTATTGGAAAACCTTATTTCGCGTTATTTAAACATTTGAATATTTATATTCAAGTAAAGCTTAAGTGTGCAATTGTGTTTAGACTGAGCGTCATTCTCAGCCTCTACCAGGTGTCTCATCTTACGTGTTTCGAAGCAGCAGCAGCAAGGTGTTCAAATAGCCTAGGAAAGACGCACAGCAGGCCACATAGGTTTACACGATTTTGACGGGTAAAGCTCTGTTGCAATGTGTGAGTATGTGTCAGTCTTAAGCACAGTAGTCTATAATATAGGCCGTTTTTGACGAGTGGAATATTTGCTCAACATTCAATAATGTTTCATTGGCTGTGATTTGTTTATCCAGGCATGTCATAATCAGAGTGGTTCACAACTTTGTTTGGTTAAATAATGGACGGTGGGTCAATATTATCCCTGTCTATCTTTAAAATCAACTAGTAGATTTCAATTGGACTCCAAATTTAGACCTCATAATCGCGTGGGCGTGTGGCCTAGTTGTTTCACATGCCGTCAGTCATGTTCTCTGCTGCTCTTGAGCAGACTATGGGGTGGGCAGGGCTCATTATTTAGTGTGTAGAGTCAGTTCTTCTGGCTGAGCCAATTTGATCGAGGAAGGGAAACGCGATAGTGAGAGCACAGAATGGAGAGTGACGCAGACAACGCAGGCTTTGACGCAGTCAACAGACCTCCATAAATAGACCTTCCCGTATTGTTATTGTATTGTAACAATATTACTGGTCTTTAGCTTACACCTGCACGTGTATCCATTATAGGCTTACTCACTTTTTTCCCAAGACTGTTTATTTTAAAAGCATGGATCTGCCACAGAGGCTAATGATTGGGTGTGAATATTCTGGGACCAATTTATGCAGCATTGGAAGAAAAATGGTTTGGCCTAAGCCAACAATTCAATGGTCTAATACTTGCCTATTTGCTCACTTAAGTCCATATTTCCGTGGAATTATGAACACACATAGTCCATGATCAGTGAGCTCTGTCCCATGTAGTCATAACATAGTGGACGTTGGGGAGAGAACCCTAACAACACTTCATGGTTGCACTCACCTCTAGAGGACACTATTGTTCATCATCCATAGATCATCCAATCCATATTTATCTCTGATTTTGATGAACTAAGGCTACAGCATAACACTTCAGGAGCGTATAACAATCTCCCATACTGGCATGGAAAATCTGGTGTTTTGTAAATGCAGACTTCGCTATACTTGCTCAGTGGAATGTGAGGAGTTGTTAGCCTAGGCCTAGATCCTGAATGAGACTAGGTTCATCAGATCAATGGTTTTGAAACAGTGTTGCATTTGCATGAAGTGCTTGGCAAAACTGGATGGTCTCTACCTCTCAGTCAATCTACCCTCTGAAAAAGTAGACGGCCATAAGTGTGTGTTCAAAACAGAATAAAAAAAATACCTCCAATCTTTGTTGTTGGCCTAAGGCGCATCAGTTACAGTGAATTACAGGTGTTCTTGTATGGTGAGTCAATTGCAAAGTTTCTCAAATTGTCATAGGCTTGGCATCCTATAGGTCCACAAGTGACCATACAAAATGGGAGCATTTCAGGTTTTGCCTATACATACAGATACTCCCATATGCATTGTCATTTTTTTTTACATCAAGGACTCATTTGACTCGTTTACCAAAGGCAACTTAGTTCATTAGCATATAACAACAAGCACGTTTTATTGGCCTAACAAGGATGAGTAATAAAGTCCAACAACTTTATCCTGAAAGTCTGAGCCTACTGCTATTCCTTAATCTACTGTTATCCATTTACCAATTAAAGTTTAGAATGGAAATACAATTAGCAGTTTAATTGCCCATTTTACTGTGGAATAACAAAGCACCTCATTTATATGCACAATAAATTGACAATCATTTGGACGTGGGGAGCTAATAATGTATAATCAAATCAGAGCAAAGATATTTCCCCAAAAATATTTGTATATGTGGTAGATGGAATTCAAAATGACATTGCTAATCAAGGTCAAATGTGTGTGTGTGTGTGTTTCCGTGCGTGTGTGTAATGCACTCTGTATTTTATTGGCCCGGCAGGATATTAGGACTCTTTAGATGATAATTGTGCAGTGTGTTTGTGTGTGCGTGTGTTTGTGGGCGTGTGTGTGTGTGTGTGTGTGCGTACATGTGTGGGCGTGTGCGAGTGCGTGCATGTGTTCTGTCCATGGACTGACTATAAAAACATTTTTACTGTCCATGGTGCTGAAAAAGATGTGTTGTCATAGACAGTAAAAAAAAGTGATCTGTCCAAGGTGCTGAAATAAGTGCTGTCCAAGAACCATCATGAATGCTTATGTACCAATAGTTTATGTATACACCAGAGGACTTACAGGGGGCGCTGTTTTGAAGCCACTGTGCCACCATCTTGGCATTCCCCCACCTTTGTATAAAATATTTAGAAATTATATAAATGTATTTACTAACGTGTACATTTGTTTTTGCCACCATTATTTTATTACAGACACTTTAATGCAAACTTTTAAATTAAACATGAAAATAAATAATGAAAAAATATATACAAACATTTTTGCTTGAATTCTAATTATAAGTACTAATGTTACTTAACCCACTACAACAACAAACACACTTAAATACATGTAATTTTGTCCTTGAAACATTCAAATGAAATAATGTAGAATTCCATTCATTCATTTGAGGACTGCTTTTCTGAGGAGTGCCAATATGGCCGACCAGAGGCTTCAAATCTGCTCCATGGCCAAAACATAGCATTATCTATCCAGGGTTTATATGCATCATTGTTATGGACAGGGCATTCTAGCCCTGACAAGGTCAGCATCTGCTAAACCGGCCTCTGCCACAAATAGATCTCAGGCAAGGGTTGCGCAGTTTAGCTCCAAGATAAAATAGGCTTGATCATGATTGGACAAGACTCTCTTGTCTCTATTTTGATTGGTTTACTGTGCTGTTCATCATATTAATCTACTTCCTGGTTCGACTGCCAAGAGGTTGTTGCTAGCAACCAGACGCCTACCTGAAGTGTCAAGTTGTTGTTTTCACGCTCTGCAGTCATTGATCCGGGGGTCTGTGCAGGTTGATAGCTGCCAGAGACATCGGAAGAACTGTAAGTCCCCGGCATGCATGTCAGAATGCACCCAGAGATTCCGAGCCATCTTATTTTGCATGCATTCTGAGCCTGTGGTTTTCTCTTGCTACCGTAGCCAGCTCAGCTAAGTAACATTTAGGCTACGAGGTGACGACTTATGTCGGTCAAGATGTCATGGCACTTAGCTCGATCTAACGTTAGCTAGGGAGACTGCATTCGCTAGAGTAGAAATACTACTCAAGTAGCCTAGATACAGCAACTGCCCTGTCCTGTCATAACAACCATGTCAGTGTTCAATAATAGCTACCTAAATAAACCATTTGTTTATTAGGGCTAGCTAGCTAGTAGCCTAATTAACCAGCCACTATTCGTGGACCAAAGCTAGCTAAATTGATCATGATGATAATGATTGCTTCTCAGTAGCAGGCCTACATTTACTAGCTAGTATGAAAATGCATGGGTGTCCAGTCCACCCAGAATGATACACAGGTCAGGTTGTTTTTGGCTACAGTACACAAGTTGCAACTTGCTCATGCAACTCATGAGTAGGTGGGTCATTCACATTTGAGAATTGTAACTTGGTTTGATTTCACCTAATTGTAACATTCAGTCATAAATAGCAAGTTCCACTTAATAAAAAAACACATTTCCCATCCCAAGGGGTTAAATAAAAATAGACTAGTAAATGCCTATTAAAGCAAACTGAAGACAATAAACAACTTATCTGATAGAAAGTGTTTATTTTACTGTCAAAATTGACCAGAAATTGTAAATGGGATAATGTTGTTCATAAAGTCAGTCTCGTCCAAAGTTTTGTAGGTGAGTTCATCATGACTTACTTGAGGGTTGGATTTTGATTTCGACAATGCTCACTTGCCCAGTACCCACTAAAACAGGATAAACAGCTGCGGTGATTGCCTCTATCCAATCCTACCACAGAACACACAGATAACGGGACACACCAGCCCATCAGCACAGTGGATCTGACTTTGTTTAAATAAAGTTAAACAAGTTGCATTTTTTTTTTACGAACACCTAAGCTAGATGTAAAATTGCGCTTCTACAACCTCTTTAAAAATGTAAACATCAATTACACATTTCTTGAGTTATCTTAGAATCATTCGGACTATTTTGAGGAAGTAATACTGCCTTTTTCCCTATGGTGTCTCATGGGGGACAAACATCAGTAACTGCCACATCGAACCACACCACCAAGACTGAAATCAGTTTTTTTCTTAATGAGCAACAGAGAAACATGCGGAATCGGAATCAGTCTCTCTTTAAGTGTTTGACCATAACAGGGGGAATGGAAGCTTGTTGTGTGCAACAGGGAGGGGCAATTTAATGCAAACTTCACCCCCCAAAATGTTTAACGTTAAAACATTTCTAGCCTGTAGCCCTATCTATGGGTAACAGGGTTGATGGGTTAAGCTCGACCCACTCCATTTTCCACCACAAAGCACCAGAAAATTGCCAAAAAGAGTATAACCAGTTTTCCTGCTTTGTTCAGGCTTTCTTTTGAAAAAACTATTTAAAGAGGAATAGTTTCTCCATTTTAAAACGAGAGTTCTGTTCACATAACAGGGTTGACCTCAAAATAAGCGACATATGAAAATGAATCACTAATCACATTTCAAATAATTATCTTCAAAAAGGACTTTGTCAAAACAACAAAATAACTAGGGCTTTATTTACAATGATGGTGAATACATGGAGAAATGTCAAATCAAATCAAATCAAATCAAATGTTGGCATTAAAGTGGGTTAAAATATCCCTAGAAGTCATAGAGGGTGCATTGGGGGGGGGGGGGGGGGGGGGGGGGGGGGGGGGGGGTCAAAATGCTGAATTTGGCACTTTAGCAAATCTTTATTCTATATTAAAGGGCACTTCATTTAATATAACATACGTATAAATTCAATATTGGTGCACCATTTATACAGGAATGCAAAAGGCACTCTTTTAGTGGATTGACCCAGGTAACCTATTGATGTAATAACAATCACTGGCAGTATGACCCAGTATCTGCCTTTGTTACTACGATGCAATGTTTCAGGTCACTCATTGTTAACTAGGATAACGGATTTGGTTGCATACTGATACATGGATTTAGGCTAGTTTAGTACCTCAGGGGATAACAAGTTGCCACAGTAGGCTATTTGATTTATTTGTTGATAGAACTGACCAACCTCATGACATTGACTGGATGGAATCTCAACTTTCCCAGCAGTCTCACCCTGAAGGCATTCCATTGCCCTATGTCTTTTTTCCATTTCTACATTCCCATTTTACAAGCTTAAATGTCTACTTAATATGCTTTAATGCCTACTCTTTAGAGCCAGGGAGCACTTCATCACTTTAATACACCTTTATATAACATACTGTTAACTAGCAATGCCTTATGGAACAGCTTGTCTTGCAGCTGGAAGGCGCCGCCATGGTATGATGGAGGTACCCGTTCACCATTCACATTGCGACAGTAAAATGGGGATAGAGGCCTTTGCATAGTACTGCCTTTATATCAGTCAGTGATGAATATTCATGAATCACAGTGTCATGACATGCTCTGTAATTGGCAGCAACATTAGTAATGACACTGCTGGTATTGAGTGCCTGCATATTCATGTCGTGGGCCAATATTTCCTAGTTGGGGTGTCTCTCCCCCCCCCCCCCCCCCCACCCTTTTTTTTTCTTTCTCAAAATGTATTTTGAAGCTGCAGGTGGCCTTGATGCCACAATCAATTGCCTGTTGGATTGTGCTCGAGTAAAAATCAGGGAAACCAAGCTTGTTTTGATGATTAATCTAGCTTGCCTAATCATCGTGGAAGACAAGGGGATCCAAACAGGCAAAGTTAGGCCTAGCCTAAATGTCATTGTTACGCTTTGTATGAATTTAGGTCTAGCATGTTTTAGGCCAGTTTATCTACTTGTATTTCAAATAGGTTTTTGTTAGATGCGATTTTGTCTTACTCAGTCTTAAATCACCTTTCTATTATTCAATGAACTCATTCTAATTGATCCATATTTGAACCAGAAATAGAGGAAACCATGATGCAACATTGTCTCTGACTGAGCCACTTGCCACTGTTTACTGTTATTCCATCTTTGCTTCATAATTTGCTGTGATTCCATTTCAGTCCTTCTAAAGTCTCCTGGAATGGATGAGGGAATTGGCTCAAGTTTTGTATAAACTGCATGGCTTTCTCCTTAAGCAGTTGGATGGCAGTATTTTCTCGCCTTGTGCCTGTGCTCCAACTTGTGGTGCTGATGAGGTGGCTATCCTGGCAACAGTTGAATAGGCTAGGCCAGGTTTCCCCAACTGTACTTGGCCACCCAAGTTTCCTGAGCAAAAAACAATAATATATATATATTTTTTTTTGGACATAAAATACACGAGCAAATCAGCTCCAAGTTATTTAAAAAATATGTTCCAAAGTATTCCCACGCATAATTTAGATATACACTGAGTATACAAAACAATGGACTCTACAAGGTGTTAAAAGCGTTCCACAGGGATGCTGGCCCATTATTTCCCACAGTTGTGTCAAGTTGGCTGGATGTCCTTTGGGTGGTGGACCATTCTTGAAACACACGGGAAAACTGTTGAGCATGAAAAACCCAGCAGCGTTGCAGATCTTGACACAAACCGGTGCTCCTGGCACCTGTTACCATACCCCTTTCAAAGGTACTTAATGCTTTTGTCTTGCCCATTTACCCTCTGAATGGCACAGACATAATCCAATTGTCTCAAGGCTTAAAAATCCTTCTTTAACCTGTCTCCTCCCCTTCATCTACACCGATTGAAGTGTATTTAACAAGTGACATGAACAAGGGATCATAGCTTTCACCTGGATTCACCTGGTCAGTCTATGTCACGGAAAGAGCAGGTGTTCCTAATGTTTTGTACACTCAGTGTATGTGATCATACAGAAATGTAAGCAAGGTTTGAAAGTATTATGTTTTACTCAAATACAGTTGAAGTTGGAAGTTTACATACACCTTGGCCAAATACATTTAAACTCAGTTTTTCACAATTCCTGACATTTAATCCAAGTAAAAATTCCCTGTTTTAGGTCAGTTAGGGTCACCACTTTATTTTAATAATGTGAAATGTCAGAATAATAGTAGAGAGAATGATTTATTTCAGCTTTTATTTCTTTCATCACATTCCCAGTGGGTCAGAAGTTTACATACCAAATACTAATTGAGTGTAGCATTGCCTTTAAATGGTTTAACGTAGGTCAATTGTTTTAGGTAGCCTTCCACAAGTTTCCCACAATAAGTTGGGTGAATTTTGGCCCATTCTTCTAGACAGAGCTGGTGTAACTGAGTCAGGTTTGTAGGCCTCCTTGCTCGTACATGCTTTTTCAGTTCTGCCCACAAATGTTCTATAAGATTGAGGTCAGGGCTTTGTGATGGCCACTCAAATACCTTGACTTTGTTGTCCTTAAGCCATTTTGCCACAACTTTGGAAGTATGCTTGGGGTCATTGTCCATTTGGAAGACCCATTTGCGACCAATAGTTAACTTCCTAACTGATGTCTTGATATGTTGCTTCAATATATCCACATAATTTTCCCTCCTCGTGATGTCATCTATTTTGTGAAGTGCACCAGTCCCTCTTGCAGCTAAGCACCCCCACAACATGATGCTGCCACCCCCGTGCTTCACGGTTGGGATGGTGTTCTTCAGCTTGCAAGCCTCCCCATTTTTCCTCCAGACATAATGAGGGTCATTATGGCCAAACAGTTCTATTTTTGTTTCATCAGACCAGAGGACATTTCTCCAAAAAGTATGATCTTTGTCCCCATGTGCAGTTGCAAACCTTGTCTGGCTTTTTTATGGTGGTTTTGGATCAGTGGCTTCTTCCTTGCTGAGCTGCCTTTCAGGTTATGTTGATATAGGACTCGTTTTACTGTGGATATAGATTATTTTGTACCTGTTTCCTCCAGCATCTTCACAAGGTCCTTTGCTGTTGTTCTGGGATTGATTTGCACTTTTCGCACCAAAATACATTCATCTCTAGGAGTCGGAACGCGTCTCCTTCCTGAGCGGTATGACGGCTGCCTGGTCCCATGGTGTTTATACTTGCGTACTATTGTTTGTACAGATGAACTTGGTACCTTCAGGCATTTGGAAATTGCTCCCAAGGATGACCCAGACTTGTGGAGGTCTACACATTTTTTTCTGAGGTCTTGGCTAATTTCTTTTGATTTTCCCATTATGTCAAACAAAGAGGCACTGAGTTTGAAGGTAGGCCTTGAAATACATCCACAGGTGCACCTCCAACTGACTCAAATGATCAGAAGCTTCTAAAGCCATGACATCATTTTCTGGAATTTTCCAAGCTATTTAAAGGCACAGTCAACTTAGTGTATGTCAACTTCTGACCCACTGGAATTGTGATACTGTGAATTATAAGTGAAATAATCTGTCTGTAAACAATTGTTGGAAAAATTACTTGTGTCATGCACAAAGTAGATGTCCTAACCGACTTGCAAATGTATAGTTTGTGAACAAGAAATTTGTGGAGTGGTTGAAAACTAGTTTTAATGACTCCGACATAAGTGTATGTAAACTTCCGACTTCAACTGTATATCTGTTTGGGCTTTTGCGGTCAATTTGCAGTCTCCAAATATTTGCAATTATGTTCTGTCCAACTGACCCTTCACTCAAGAAAAAATTGGCCCGTGGCTGAATCTAGTTGATTATCCCTGGGCTAGGCTCTGGTTGAGATTGATGGTTTCAGGAAAAAGTCACACACCAAACCACCACTGTTAGTCAGGTTACATTAGCCAACACAACACTAACACCCTTGAGAGCAACATCCTGAACTTTGAGCAAACTGAACAAGCAAAAAATGAAGGGGTACGTTAATACCAACTGCTTTCAAATGCAGATTAGTATCATGACTAGTGATGTGTGTTTTTCTCAGTTCCTGTTGTATTTTGTCTTACAGGAGGCATGGCGATCCGAAAGGCAGTCAAAGGAACTGCTGCCGTAGCAAGTGGAGGCTTGGTAGCCTTTTATGGCCTTACACAGCTGACCGAATACAGGAAAAGACAGGTGAGCCTCTAGCGTCCACGTTGTTGAGATGCTACAGTGAAACTTGAAGATTGCATGTCAGCCAGGTCAAATACTGTATGTGCAGAAATCAGCTTACTTTTTGGTGACCTTGGTAATGTTTGTCCTTGTGGATCTCAATTTCTTGATGTATTAAAACGTTTATGTGTAGATTAGGCCCAGTTTTCAGCAGATGGTTTGGGAAGGTTAATCCCTTCCCTCCTAATAGACTACTTTACTTCATTTTTGTTTGGTGTAATGCTCTTTTATTGTACTTTACCATCTTAGCTTAACATATATGCATGTAGCATGCAGATTTTGCCATTAATCTAGATGGGCAATATTTTGAAATGGGGTGGGGTAGTAGGGAGATTGTAATAAATTAGCATGTGATTTATTGTTTTTTATTCCTTGGTAGGGTCTGAGTTTTTTTCCCCCACAGAAAATGCCTGGTTTCTTTTTTCCTAAATCCATCATAAAGAATGTGAAGACGTGCATAATAATGAAACACATTTATTAATGTGCACTGTCCCCTGGAGTCATATGACAATGAAATGGATGACTGGTTTGTTTGCGTGGATGGTCTAGGCCCGACTCTCGCGCGTGGAGGCGGTTGAACAGGTGAACATGGCCTTCCAAGACGAGCTCCCGTCCAGGCAAGCCCAGCTAAAGGCCTTACGCGCCACCCAGGAGTTTGATGTTCTCGTTGTAGGGGGAGGAGCCACGGGCTCAGGTTGTGCCTTGGACGCTGTGACACGGGGTAAGTTGCCTTTTGCAGTCTTTGTAACTTGCAGTCTATCAGTTGTTCCTAATGCTTTAACTGTCCTTTCCCCTGCATGTCTTTTGCATGTGGATCATTTCTATCATCATGTTTTAGAATATCACCAACAAACAATACTCTGGGCTCATGGAATGACTAATCTCTGTAAAATAACTGCTAAGAAACATAGTGAAATTGGCTGATTGCTGTACATAAACTATGACCACTTCATTGTGGATATCACAAACTATTAAGGCAAAACTATTTTGATTAGTCTCACATTTTTCTCTCTCAAATTCGGATGAATCCCCTTTATTCAGCTTTCACAACAGCTGCAGTTTGAATCCGCATTTAGCAAGGACTTTGAGCTGCTGTACACTTTTGTTCCGGTCCCCCCTCACAGCAGCGGGAGGATATTCTCTGTCCTGATGTTGCATAACCTTCTAGTCATGGTGCAGAAGCTGCCTCCAAGCCATCTCCCTGGGATTCAGCCTGTAAGGAGCTTCAGAAGCCAGCTACAGAGGCTGGAACTCCAGAATAGCTAGGATTGAATAGCTAGGATTCTTTTCCCCAGAAGAGACTAAGAGTCCAATCACCAAAGATTAAAATATGTCTCTTTCATTCCCCTGATGAGGGTTCCTCTTGCGGTTACCATTACATCCTAATCAATTATCTATGCTGCTCCAGTATCCCTGCACATGTAAATATGGTATCGGAACTGACTTTTCAAATATTTCCTGTATATAGTATGCTTACTTACAAGCCTTTAACCAACAATGCAGTTTAAGAAAATCGATTTAAGAACATGTTTACTAAATAAACTACAATTTTAAAAAACTTTTTTTTAAAACATTTTAAGTCTGTGTGGTCATTTTATTAATTGTTCAGCAGTCTTATTTGAGGGTAGAAGCTGTTAAGGAGCCATTTGGACCTAGACTTGACGCTCTGGTACCACTTACAGTGCGGGAGCAGAGAGAACAGTCTATGGCTTGGATGACTGGAGTCTTTGACAATTCTTTGGGGCCTTACTCTGACACCGCCTAGTATATAAGTCCTGGATGGCAGGAAGCTTGGCTTCAGTGATGTACTGGGCTGTACGCACTACCCTCTGTAGCACCTTATTAATGTCGGATGCCGAGCAGTTGCCATAGCGGACGCTGATGCAACTGGTCAGGATGCTCTCGAAGGTGCAGCTGTATAACTATTCTCCTGAGGGGAAATAGGCTTTGTCGTGCCCTCTTCATGACTTTCTTGGTGTGTTTGGACCATGATAGTTTGTTGGTGATGTGGACACCAAGGACCTTGAAACTCTCAACCTGCTCCACTACAGTCCCTTCAATGTAAACGGGGGTGTGTTTGGCCCTCCTTTTCCTGTAGTTCACAAGCATCTCCTTTGTCTTACTTACTTTATTGTGCATTTCATACTTCCAATTCGTATTTCTTGTGTGCATTGTTGGGTTATGAGTTTACAAGGAAGGCATTTCACTGTGCTTGTGCATGTGCCATTAAGGAAGGCATGTCACTGTGCTTGTGCATGTGCCATTAAGGAAGGCATGTCACTGTGCTTGTGCATGTGCCATTAAGGAAGGCATTTCACTGTGCTTGTGCATGTGCCATTAAGGAAGGCATGTCACTGTGCTTGTGCATGTGCCATTAAGGAAGGCATTTCACTGTGCTTGTGCATGTGCCATTAAGGAAGGCATTTCACTGTGCTTGTGCATGTGCCATTAAGGAAGGCATGTCACTGTGCTTGTGCATGTGCCATTAAGGAAGGCATTTCACTGTGCTTGTGCATGTGCCATTAAGGAAGGCATGTCACTGTGCTTGTGCATGTGCCATTAAGGAAGGCATGTCACTGTGCTTGTGCATGTGCCATTAAGGAAGGCATGTCACTGTGCTTGTGCATGTGCCATCAAGGAAGGCATGTCACTGTGCTTGTGCATGTGCCATTAAAACTTGAAACTTGGTTAGAGGTTTCTTTAAGCTGTTTTTCTCCTTAATCGATTTGACGGTCTAATGGTGAAATAGCAGGGGTTTTGTAAACCCCTGCCATATCCCACTTTCCTAATCCACATTTATTTCCCCCTTTTTTTCTTTCAAAATTGGGATTTACGGTGTCTTTCTGTCAGGGACAGCAAACAAGCCTCTAATGGTGGGAGCGAGGAGCAGTTTCAAAGTTAATGAATTCTCTGGAAGTCAAGACAATTTCTGCTCCAATATACTCTCCTTTTTGATAACAATATAATTACAAAAACATGATTAAGTAAAGTGATTTGTACAGTCTTTTTTATTACATGTTTTACTTGTTAGGTCCTTGAATTGTTATCAAACATTTGTACTCGTTTTTGTGGTTCATACCGTCGGTGTAATGAAAATGTTTGCAGTTTTTACCCAATGGAATATGTATGCCTGCACAATATTTCTCCCATCATCCATTATTACAGCAGTAGTCCATGCATATGAAAATAATGTGTGATGTATTCTAAACATTTGGGACAATAAGTAGCCAAATCTCAGCTTGCCGTTGATCTGTTGCCTCGGTTCCCTTCCCGCCGTCAGATCTTAAAACTGCCCTGGTAGAGCGAGACGATTTCTCATCTGGGACCAGCAGCCGGAGCACCAAGCTCATTCACGGAGGAGTCCGATATCTACAGAAAGCCATTGTGAAATTAGATTACGAACAGGTAAATGCTTCATTTTTTCTCTGCAGCTGACACTTATCCGGTGAATTCCTGGTCCGTCTGGTCATATTGCTTTATTTACCATCTGGAATCATTTTTCATTCAAAAAAAGGTCTTGACATGCTTGCCTTGAGTGAGTGCCTATGATTTTCTAAGTTATTTCAAAGAATTCCTACAACTGGGAAAGAGAGGAAGGAGTAGCTAGCGCCCCTGTCATTATTAAGACGGGAATTAGGCTAATACAGGAAATTTATATCAGAGTAATGGGAGGAATAAAGCATTTGGGCCTTCTTTTGTCTGTTTAATGTTAAAAAGAGTCACCCAGGTTCGAACTCAAATGTCACAGTTTTCTGTTACATTTCAGAGCACTTGAAGAATCTCATTATTTTAGGGCTGTGTGGTTTTTTTTTAAAGTATTTTTTTCCTATCTGTTTGAACATGCCTTGGAGGTGAGCTGGAGAAGGGGCCAATTAGTGTGATTGCAGGAAACATAACTGCAAAGTCAGAACCAGTGCAGCAAAGTACAGACTCCTCACCTACTCTACCAGCCAGCGAGGAAATGGAAAGCAAATTAAGGCAATTCATTCCATATTTGCTTTGGGCCGGCCACTTTGGTCATCCACGATAACAATAACATTTACACGTTTCTGTCTAGTAAATGATTAATCACCATTATACCATTTAAGTCCCTCACTTAAGAAGACATGACCCATGAATACTGTATATCTGTTAAAGAAATACAATGAACCTGATGTTACTGTATTTCATAGCACGCCATTAGGATTAAGGGGTTAAATGTCTATTTATTCACACTTAATGGTTATATTAGCTACTCTGATAGGAGTCAGTGTAGTTCAGTATTTTTTTCTCGCGTGACCTCAGCACTACCGTATTAGGCATTGAGAGAGAAAAAATATAACCAGTCTTCAGAAAGTGCTAAGTGGATAATGTTTTTAATTGTATCATTTTGCTCATTGTTTCATTTTTAAATTGTATAAATGGAATTGTTTAATTTCTTAAATGTTTTAAATATATATTTTTGTTCTGTGAAGCACGTTGCGTTGCGTTCCATGTCTGAAATGTGCTGTATAAATAAAGCTTGATTTGATTTGGATGTAATCCATTTTGATCTTCTTTTCTCCTCCAGTATATGATGGTGAAGGAAGCACTGCATGAGCGTTCCAACCTCCTGAATATCGCCCCTCATCTGACTGCACTTTTACCCATCATGCTCCCCATATACAAGTAAGAATAACCTCCAGTCTCCGCCTCTCACATCCTTTCTCACTACACATACCACCGAAAATACCACATGAAGCTGTAAACCTTTCACATAAAGTTTTGAAGATGGAGATAAGTTCACCTGAATGGCAATAAACTTTAAGACAATCACCCGGGGCTGAGAGGCCCATTGTGGGTATGGGTAAAATGGCTGATGGTCCACCTGTACCTGCTCACAATCTCACCATCTCACCCCAGCTCTCTGAGCCTTGTGTGAACTTAGGGGCTTGATTTGATTGGTGATGCCTGGTATCATGAGCATTAATTGCACATGACATTTAAGATCCTTCTCTGGTATTTAAAGCAGTGAACAGGTGTGTCTCATTACTGAAGGGTGTGGGAAAACCGGTTTGGCTTCCAGTGCTCTGCCATGCACTGCCTAAAGTCATCATGCCAACACAGACCCTATATCCGTCACACTCAGAAGTGCACATCTTATACCACCTACCTTCCCAATTCTATTATAGTCCATAAACCTCAGAATGTATTATCTACTGTATATTTAGCGTGAACCAAAAATACACTTACAGAATGACACCTAATTGATTCATAGTAAATCATCGGAACTTGATGACATCATCAAGTGGCACTTTCTTATGACCTTTTCTAATGATCTTTTTGATTACAGAACGTAGAAATGCAGCATTTTCACATATGTAGACACTGGTATGGTGCTGGAGATGTTGAACATGAGGCCAAAAAGTGGTGGAACTCCCCTTTTAATTGTAACTTTTCCACTGTGTGTGAGGTGGTGGCAGCTTCCCTACTACTGGGCAGGGATCAAGATATACGACCTGGTGGCTGGAGCCCAGTGCTTGAAGAGCAGCTACATCCTCACCAAGACCAAGGCTCTGGAGCTCTTTCCTATGTTGAAGAGAGACAAACTGGTCGGAGCCATTGTCTACTATGATGGTAAGCCGCAAACCTTTTCACCAAATATAGAACCACTGACCCAATCAGTCCTGCAAAAGAAAAGACTCTGCACGTTTTAAAGTCATTTTTTTCACAAAGAATCCTGTTTTGTAAGTGAAATCTGTGTCATTTAACATATATGATATAATTAAGCAATAAAGCACGAGGAGGTTTGGTATATTGCCAATATACCACGGATAAGGGCTGTTCTTAAGCACGACGAAACGAGGAGTGCCTGGATACAACCATGAACCATGGTACATTGGCCATATACCACAAACCCCCAAGGTGTTTCATTGCTATTAGAAACTGGTTACCAACGTAATTAGAACAGTAAAAAGTATGTTTTTGTCATACCGTGGTATATAGCACAGCTTTCAGCCAATCAGCATTCAGGGCTCGAACCACCCAGTTTATAATCCTGTATAGAATGTGAATTATTATTTTATCTCCTGAATCTTTTGTCTTTTATGTTCCTTCATAGAAATAACTCATTTTGCGTACACAGCAGTGTAATTGCTGGCTATGTGAGCGTAAACAAATTAGAAACAACGTGGTTTTAAGCAGAAAATAGCCAGTAGGCAATCCCTTGTTGTTTCCATCCAGTCCCAGGACCCCAGGACCCATCTTTCCTTCCGGCTATCCGTGCCGCGTGTTGGCATCAGAAAGACAAAGCATATGTTGATTGTTAGCCGGGGTGTACATAGCATGTCCTGTTTACTCAAGGTCTCCTACGTAGCCTCAAACTCCCAACTTGGTTTCTCCAGGCTATCTGTCAGACCTCATTAAACATTTGAGGATATGTGGATTCCCATGTACTGCAAAAAAAGGCAACATATTTCTAAGGGAATGTGGCTGCGATCTGAGCAGTGATCTATCTGTCAGCCTAACTCATTTAGCAGAAGTAAGTGGGAGAGAGGGTGTTATGCTGGAGCTATATAATTTAGCTCTGTTTTATAATATCACTTCTCCGTTTGGTTTTCTTCAATGTCAAAATACAATTTTACCTATTTATTTTTTTAAAAGCACTTCTCTAAATATCATACTATTTTGGTAAATGACTGAAACTTAAAAGGTGTAAAGACCTGGATGAAAATATTACGTTGTGTTGTATGTGTTAGGCTAGTTTGACAGACCATTTTTTTCCCCCCTTCTGTTATTCAATCGGTAACAATTATGGCAATGACATTTTAAAAGCTGACATTCCTTAGGTGGGATTGGGTTTTGACTGCTTCCGTTTATCTCCTCAGGATTCGTCAAGTCATCACGCTCACATAGTTTCAACATGTAGACATGCCTTAGCCTTAGATCATACAATTTAGTCCAAAATGATCAAATTGATTGGGGAACAACACACATGAGGAGCTATAGATCAAAATATTCCAACTGAAATGGATCCATTTCAAAGTTGATGGCAGTGAATACTATATATATATATATATATATTTGTTCTTAACTGATTTGCCTAGTTAATTTTTTTAAATATATATATTTAAATATATATATATATTATTTTTTTTAACTAGGCAAATCAGTTAAGAACAAATTCTTATTTAAAATGACGGCCTACCGGGGAACAGTGGGTTAACTGCCTTGTTCAGGGGCAGAACAACCTTCTTTTTTTTTTTTTTACCTTGTCAGCTCGGGATTCGATCCAGCAACCTTTTGGTTACTGGCCCAACGCTCTAACCACTAGGCTGCTATGTCCTATGCAATATTACAGTATAGCTGTAATAAAGTGATATATGACAATTATTACACTTCATTATTTTCATATGCATTTTTTAGGAAATACAGACTCTTTGTGTGTGTTTATCTCCCCTCCCTTCGTTGCCCTCCTCTCCTTTAGCCAGAGGAGTCATTCGCAGAAGCGTCTGGGATAATAACTGCGTCCCCCGCTGTACCTGCAACAATTTAATTGGACAAGTCAGCCCAGCCAAGCATCTCTCTCTCTCATGACTGGAAGACATGATGTCATTATTGTCCCTGTCATTTTGCAGCATTTTGTCCAGCCATGGAGTTCCTCTCACTCCAATGAGTTTTGTACCTCCAGGAGGCGCGGATTATAGTGGAGGAGGAGGTACGGGGCTGTAGGGGAGGAGGCCGAGGCTCCCACTCAACTGTCTCTCCTCTAGGGAGACATGACACTCAGCTCCCTCCCTCCCTATGCTCATTATTGATGGCCTGCGCTTTAATGTTCAGATTATTTGTATTATGTATTATCATTATTAGCGTTATCAGATTATAATCCCATTATTATAAATATGGCATAGTAATAATCCTTTGTTACGTTATCTGTCTAATCCTGGAACTAAGTCACATTGAACATTGTGGTGGTAAGTGTAGCTGTAATCGGATTATTTTAACATTGTGATGGATGTAGCTGTAATCTGGGCGATGCGAATGTGTGACTGGCAGCGGAGCTAGGCTCATAGCGGAGAGCTGTGGGTCATGAGGTTAGAGGTCAGCAGGGGGCTCAACAATCATCCAGGATCAGACACACTGACTGTACACCCACAGCACAGCACATGTTAGCCAACCATACACTCTAATGGTCATATTCAGCCTACAGAGATGAGGAAGTGGATTCTATGGTCCTCTTAATACATCATGGCAGGGTGCATACTCTTGTATGTAATTCATTCTAAAATGTGGCCTTTAAATGTGTTGTTTTCTCATGTTTTACTTTTTGTTTCCAATTAATGAATTTATTTTTCTTAGTGGTGGAATGGCTCGGAGCATGCGGTAGCATTAACCAGCAGAGCCTACCAGTTACCTAGCCTCTGGTTGTTCAAACCGCAAATAAATCAAGGCACAAAAGAACATTCCTGCAAAGTAACAACATTCTCTTCCCCTCAAGGCCAACAATGAGGACTTGAACCTCGCCTGGCAATAACAAATAGAAAGAAAGTCGCCCAAGACACCAACATTAAAAGTGATTAATCATCTCTGTTCTTTTCTCTACTTTGAACCAAAGGATTTTCCAGCGATAAATCTTCAAAGATGTACATAAGAATCCCTTCCTAATGAAACCGGGCTTTGTTCATTTGTCACCTTTTAGACCCTTTCATTTAAATTACAAAACTTATGACCTCCTGACTCTTGAATATAGATCTGAGTATATTCTCAAGCCAGCGAGGGATTAATCCATAAATCTTGATACCAGATTCCTCTCTTCATTAAAAGGATTCTGCGGAGGGATCTTCTGCTTTACAAGTAGATCCGTCACTGTCAGAATCCCGCTCCTGATGCTGATGGACCAGGGACATTGCAAATCATTATTTTCAATGATCATTTCCCCACATTTTGCATCCCTTTTGAAAAGGAGCAGTATTATTGATTGGTTGTAAGTAGATTTTGTCCTCACTTGACCTAGTCCTCTGTGTTTCCTAACTGGACCGCCCGCGTATTGTATCTGAACAATGTGTATGAAGTATACATATTATAGTGATCATGTTCCACGTAACTAAATTAGTGTCCTCATGTTTGCAGGCAGTGACGGCACACTCATGCATGTGGTGTGTACTGTATACAGAAATAAGCATGGGTTATTAGAGAACAGGTAATCAATTCCCAACCCTCCGTACTTGGTAGGTTTAACACTTTGACCAGCCCTGCCGAGCCCAGCCCGCTGTTGTTCTTGTGGAGCCCCCCAGCCCAGTGCAGGGTGGTGGGGGCTCCATAAGAACAGCACACACAGGCCAAAGGGCCACTGTGGCTTTAAGTGTGCTCCTTGTGTGGCCAGAGCAGCCATCCCACTGATGCAAAGTGACAGGGACAGATGTGACATATCGGTTCCGACACACTTCCATACCACCAGTCACAGGCTGGGGGTGACTCACATCCTCTCCCCTGGTCCTGTCCCCCCGCTGCAGGACAACACAACGACGCTCGAATGAACCTCGCCATCGCCCTCACTGCTGCCAGGTATGGGGCTGCCATAGCCAATTACACTGAAGTGGTGCACCTACTGAAGAGGGTAGATCCTCAGATGGGCAAAGAGAGGGTCTGTGGAGCGCGCTGCAGGGACGTGATCACAGGTGAAACTACAGCTACAAAGCCGCTGCTTCCGCCCTTCCTCCCTGCCCCCTAGCACTCACCACAGGGCGTCAGCTCTCAGAGCCTGCCTGTTAGGTAGCCCTGTTAATCAGTGGTATTTTGCACATAGTCATCGCAGATCTAATGTGGGGCTTTAATATTTTATAAGCATTTTATGGTGTAGAGAGCTCCTTCCGATCTGCTAGCAATATAATATGGAATTAGCGTACTCCAAATGGCCTAACTTACCTTTTTAAATGTCACGCATAGCAGTGGCTTTGTAGGAATAAAACATAACCAAGATTTGAGGGTCTCAACACATGACTGCCCCCTGATGTTTTGAAAGATATGTGTGCTTTCTTTCTTTCTGAAGAAGAAACGGCTCACTTTCTTTGGTGTGAGAGAGAGGCCTCACAAGTAAAGCGCTTGTAAGAGTACTTTGAATCACTATTCGGCGCTAATTCAGTTGACTCTATTCCTGGTTCTCTCTACGATGTGAATGTGTCAGGTGTTACAATTATATGCTTGAAAATTCGTACAAAATTTAATTTCTATGTCGCTCAGTTTAGCTTTTCGCTACTTTCGTTATGACATGGTGTCACAAGTCAAATTAGGAGGGTAGTCCGTTCTTTTAAGTCGTTGTCAAAACAGATTATTTAGTATCATCGTGCTACGTTTGATATGGGCCCCATTGTAAAGGCTCGTCAACACCAGGCAGCACATTAACAAACATGGTCTGCATCCCAAATGGTACCCTAATCCCTACATGGTGCACTACTTCTGATCAACGCCCTATAGGCCCTGGTCAAAAGTAGTGCAGTAAATAGGGAATGGCATGCCATTTGGGATGCATACATTTCCCTGTGCGCATTAAAAGCACTCCCTCGCACACTGCCTCTTGGGCTGCACTTTGACACAAAGAGGCGAGAGGGAAATTAGGTATGTCTGGTTCCTATTAATTACAGTCTTCTGAAGTCTCCCATGGACACACGCGAGCCACTCTATTACGGAAGGGGTGTTGGCTGATAAATTAATAATCCCGGTTGTCACTGGGTACAGATGAATGGCCCCTGGTGATTGATGCTGTTTTCTTTCATAGGGCAGGAATTTGATGTCAGAGCCAAATGTGTTATCAATGCCACGGGACCTTTTACCGATGCACTGCGGAAAATGGATGATCAGAAGAACCTCAACATCTGTCAGCCCAGTGCTGGGGTGCACATCGTCATCCCGGGCTATTACAGGTAACAAACGACGCCCCCTTTCGTCACGTCCCCCCCCCCCCCCCCCCCCCCCTGCATCACTGCATCATTAGCGCCTGGCTGATCAATTCATTAGCACCATCGGCTGAGCCACTAGACAGGGACAGCCAGGACAAAACATAGGCACTCTTACGATACAAGACGCTCTTGCATGGATGGTTCAGAACAAGTGCTTGGTGCTGAGGGGTTCTGTTCAGGGGAATCATGTCTCTTTGTGTTTCTTCACACTCCCTGTTAGGTCGAAAAGGCCATTTAGATGAGTTTAATCAAGCTAACAGATGGCGTTGTATGCCGTTTATCTCCAGATGAATATGGATTTTTTGAAGAGAGCTGTTGGCCTACTCAACCAGACTTTCCTGTAATGCCTACACTTTTAGGAAAAAAGGTGATATCTAGAACCTAAAAGTCCCCATAGGAGAACACTTTGAAGAACCCTTTTTGGTTCCAGGTAGAAGCCTTTTACACATGGGGTTCTACATGGAACCAAAAAGGGTTCTCCTGTGGGGACAGCCGAAGAACCATTTTGGAATCCTTTTTTCTAAGAGTGCTGGTTTTCTTGTTGATGCATGTTATTTGTGTTTGCAGGGCAACAAAAAATGCCCCCCCCCCCCCCACCCCATTTCCCGCCACCTCTACCCCTCCCCTGTTTCCTGTATTAAATTGAGTCAGTACCGTGTGCATGTGTTTTAAACAGGACAATATGAGTGCTATGCTGTCGCTGGAACTATACAGGAGCAGTGGTGTAGCTGGAATTGAAACCAGCAGAATTAATCTCCTGGAAAGACCGTTGACAGGAGCCTGATTATGGGGTGTCCCCCAGTCGGCCCGCTCACGACCCCCAGCAGACCAAAGGTTAATGCAGTCTTCTTGTTTGCTTCCCCCACTCTACTTCCACCACACCCCCTCCACCACACCCCTGCACCCTACCTTCAGTCCAGACAACATGGGGCTCCTGGACCCAGCCACCAGCGACGGACGCGTCATCTTCTTCCTGCCCTGGGAGAAGATGACCATCGCCGGGACCACGGACACGCCCACGGAGATCACACCGCACCCCATCCCCATGGAGGAGGACATCAACTTCATCCTCACGGAGGTCCGCAACTACCTCAGCCCCGATGTCGAAGGTGACTATGACCTGCGATGACCTGCTTATGGTTTCTCCGAGGGATTCACAGTGCAGGAGTAGAAGATCTCTACTATAATCATGAATTGACATTTCTTTACCAAACTTTTGATAATGCAATATGCGTTATCTATATAATAACTCAATTAGCCAGTTATATCTTTATAATAACTGGAATATCCAGTCATTTTAGAAGTCTGGATCGTTTTGTAAAAATGATTTACCAGTGAAATGCTTGTATTCTATACAGCATTTTTCCCCCAAGTCAATCTTCCATGAGGTGATGGACAGGAAGGCCATGATGCTAAAGTTATAAAGGTAGCAATGTCAACACATACGGTATTTCCTTTACAAGCCATGAATCACTCGTGTGCTATACTTTTACACTTACGGCACTATAATGACGTTACAATCATACCTAATTCATAACAGACATTTATGATAATAAATACACGTCCGGCAATCTCACAGTATCCCCCCCCCCCCCCCCCTCTAGATTTACAAATAGCTGATGGAGCAAGCAGCTGACTGGTATAAATGGGCTAATGTGATGGCAGTGTAGCACAGTGTAGGACTTCCTCCAGATATTAATTCATCAGGCGGCCACAGAGTGCAGACAGATACAAATTCCTGCTTTAATTATGTATGGGGACCTGCAGTCGAGAAACAGGAGACATCAACCAACAACACTCTGAGGATTTCTTATCGGAACTTTGTGAAGCCCTATTTCATTTCGTCCATAGTTGTTTTGTTTCCTTCGACTATAATGCACTGCTGCTTGTTGTTTCCCTAAACACTTAGGACAAAATAGATTATCTGCTTTCTACTCACTATACCTCCACATGGGAGGTTTGTTATGAATAAGTGAAAAATAACCAATACCACATTAAATTATATTGTTTTCGATTTGCGATTTTTATGAGACCTTCCTGGAGCCCTTATTATGTATTTTGTATATGTTTTTCCGATTTGGGGCCTCTGATGGCCTTGCCGATTGACTAGTTTATCAAAACCCAGGGAGACTTTATTAAATGAAGGACCGTTGGGTGTCTAAACAGAATGCAGTGCTATTGATTTTGGAGAAGTGGTCTAATTGTTTTCAGTGCACAAGGGGTTGTCGAGATTATTTGATTGATTAGCTTGATTCTAGTCTACATCCACATCCTCTCCTGGCCAGCCAATCTAATGGCACAGTAATGCCAAAGCACTGCATTCTCCATCATTATTTTCCATCTATCTATATCCAGCAAAAGATTTACCCCAAAAAGTTTTTGCACATTTCCTACTCATTAGCTGCCAGCTTTCCTTCTACCAAGACCTTGAGACAGTAGAGAGGTGGCACATGTACAGTACAGTAGCTCTGTCTGTATGGAGCGTATGGAGGAGGACTATGTGTCATGGTGGCTCTGCGACTCAGGTCTCAGACCAGCGTCCGGGCAGCTCCATGCTGCAGCCAGCATGCTCTGTGCTCTGGACGGCCCGCCAGGCTGACATGTGGCGTATGTCTGGGCGAGACCCTGTCTCCCCAAGTCCTGTGGTCACAGTCGGAGCAGAAGACCCTACGGCCTGAGAACAAAAAAAACACAAGTGTGAAGCGATGGAGCCGGAGGCCATGAGGGAGCGGACTTTTCTCCTCCGTCTCATCTCTCCGTCCTTGCCTGTGGACGTGCTGGGGCTCCAGACGTAGAGTCTCCAGTAATTCTGAACGGCAGAGGAAAGGAGAAGAGGAGGATCTTTCCAGGGGGGATTTGTCACATTATGTGGCGGTGACACCTCAGAGGAGACATAGTGGCCTGGAGTGGACAGGCAGTGTCTCCTCAGTCCTTTCCTCCAGTCTTTCCCGTAAGGAAGTGGTCTCCATGGCTTCTCACAGTCACACCAACCTCTGAGTGACACCCAGCAGACAGTTCCAGATCCCTACTGGAACCAAACCTGGGTTCAATTACTGTTTGAAATAATTTCAAATACTTTAGCTGGGCTCGATTGAGCTTGCCTGGCACAATGGAACCAATAGAATAGTCATAAAACTGCAAATACCACCCATCTGGCACTCCAAGCAGGCTAAATCAATTGCTAATGGTGTTTAAAAGATTTAAAATAGTTTTGAACCCAGGTCTGACTGTAACAGGACCGTACCAGTAGCACACCCCTGGCCTGCTGTTGCTGCAGCTGAAGCACTGGGCCTGCTTTGTTCCTCTACTGCAGTACGGACTGGACTCCGTTATGTCCCAAATGGCACCCTATTCCCTATATAGTACTCTACTTTGGACTTGGGCCCATTGGGCTCTGGTCAAAAGTAGTGCACTATATAGGGAATAGGTTTCTATTTGGAATGCACCCTCTCTCGGCATGGTGGAATGTTTCCACACGGCCTCCATTCCCTGATAATGAGTCATCCCAACAAAGGACCCGTCAGTTCAACTCATATTGTCTCTTATAATCCAAAAATGGCACTCTTTTTCATATTGTATCCTTCACATCCCAGACAACCCACATTTCTGCGTGGAAGAATATGTCCTTTGTTCATAGCCATACTTTTGAGGAAGGGTAAATGTATATGTTTTCAGTGTGAGTTGAATAGTTTTTAGGTATGAATCAATCTCAGCAAGACTTTTGAGGCTGTCCTAATATGGACACCATACTGGACTAGAAAGTATACCCACAAAGTTGAAGTCAATCAGACTGAGTCGGTGAACTCTTGAATGCAGCCAGCAGGTCCCCTATGTTGAATACAGCAAGAGTTGGAGACCGAGCGGGCTGTTTCCCTATTCCCCTATATTGTGCACTAGTTTTGACCAGAGCCCTATGGGACCTGGTCGAAAGTAGTACACTAAATAGGGAACAGGATTCCATTTGGGTTGCAACCAGAGATGTTGTTTATCATGCATAGCTCTCACTTTGCACCGCCGTACAAATTAGCTTTGTCTCTATCTGCTCCCCTTTTACTGCCCATGTGAGGCCTTCAGCCCCATAGCTACTCAGCTGTCATAAATGTTTAAAAAATGCCCTTTGATAACGAGTTTGTCATTGTTTTATTCAGAAATATCAACCAGCCCATTATAGTGGCAGCTATTTTTTCAATCGATACACAACAGCATATTAATATTTAATTCTTTATATGTCACCGCGATATGGAGAGAGCGGCTGTTGTGGCGTATGAGTTGGAAGTCATTTATTTTCTAGCAGTAGAGGAGCGAGGTGTTATTTAGGCGTGCAAGGATTCCACTAGCTGTCCATCACTCTCATAGCTTTGTGTTTCTCCTGCTTTGTGTGTGTGTGTGTGTGTGTGTGTGTGTGTGTGTGTGTGTGTGTGTGTGTGTGTGTGTGTGTGTGTGTGTGTGTGTGTGTGTGTGTGTGTGTGTGTGTGTGTGTGTGTGTGTGGGTGTGTGGGTGGGTGGGTCGGTGGGTGTGGTGTCTCACTCTGTCTGGACTCTTTGTCCTGTGCAGTGAGGAGAGGAGATGTCTTGGCAGCCTGGAGTGGTATTCGTCCGCTGGTCACAAACCCCAACTCCAAGGACACTCAGTCAATCTGCAGGAATCATATTGTCCACATCAGTGACAGCGGACTGGTCACCATCGCTGGTTAGTCTGTACAGTCAAATGTTTCACTGCATTTTATCAATACTAATCATGCTGTACATGTAACTTACTCTGTGTGAGATAATATAGGCATATACTTGAATTGCAGCACTAACAAGTCTATTACAGATAGTGTGGTAATAACACCATATTAGCACAAGTCTATTACAGATAGTGTGGTAATAACACCATATTAACACAAGTCTATTACATATAGTGTGGTAATAACACCATATTAGCACAAGTCTATTACATATAGTGTGGTAATAACACCATATTAGCACAAGTCTATTACATATAGTGTGGTAATAACACCATATTAACACAAGTCTATTACATATAGTGTGGTAATAACACCATATGAACACAAGTCTATTACATATAGTGTGGTAATAACACCATATGAACACAAGTCTATTACACGTAGTGTGATAATAACACCACATTTTAAATCCTTGTCTAGGTGGGAAATGGACAACATATCGCTCCATGGCGGAGGATACCCTGGATGCTGCAGTCAAGGCCCATAACCTTTCTGCTGGCCCCAGTAAGACAGTGGGCCTGATGCTAGAGGGAGCTAAAGACTGGACTCCTACCATGTACATCCGCCTGGTACAGGACTATGGCCTGGAGGTGGAGGTGGGCACAACTACTAGTTGCAAAATTCTGTTAACTTTCCCAACATTCCCAGGTTTTTCTGAAATCCTGGCTGGAAGATTCCCGAAATCAGGAAGGAATAAGCAGAAGGTCCGGAATCCTCCACCTAGGGTTTCTGGAAAACCTGGGTATTTAAAAAAAGTTACCAATCATTTTAGGTAGTTGTAATGATTTATTGAGGTGCCAACTTTAAAGTAATGGTCTGCCATAATTGTATGACATCAATTTGTAGGAGGATACTAATGAATAGTCAGGCCCATTTGTAAAGCTGAATTGAATGGCTCCTTTGGTACATGAGTCCACACAATCCCGGAAGCTGCTGTCAAATGAAGATTGTGCCATCAGTATCCTGACATCGCAATGATGAGCCACATGTGTTCATCTTGGCCAATGAGTGAATTGAACACCAGTGCTTTTAGCACAGTGGATTAACAGTGCAGCTTGCACTCCCTCTGTCTCTGCACCACTCAGACACATCTCCAGGACAGTCCACGCCATGTTAGACTTCAAATGAACTGTACAATGACCTGCAAATGACAAGCCGAGAGAGTTGCAGCCCCCTGTGAGTTAGTGTGAATGAGATTTAACCCTTCGTTAGCGCGGAATAGGGAAGAAAGCCTAATCTATGATCCTGATGTTGCCGGAATGTTTAAAAAGGTCAATGTGCTGATATTTTTGACAGCGTGTGACCTTTAGTGGAAAAAAAGTAACCAAACCGGTTGAATTGAAATAACTTCTTCTTTGTTTAGTTCTGGCACATAATGTATCACAGTCAAAGCATGCTGTCTCCTCTGCAGCCATCTCCACCATGAGTGACTCGACTGTTAATACATCATATTGATCTCATATCAAAAGGTGCTGTTTAAGTGCAATGGATTTCCCAGGGAACATTGGCCCATTCTGTTTGGATTTTAACTGGATTGCAAATGTGTGTGGTGTCCAGGTGGCCCAACATCTGGCCTCTTCCTACGGAGGGAGGGCTTACGAGGTCGCCAAAATGGCCCATGTCACCGGCAAACGATGGCCCATTGTCGGCAAACGCCTCGTATCTGAATTCCCCTACATTGAGAGTGAGGTATGTATGTACATTATATCCAGGGCTGCAAAATTCCAGTCACTTTCCCCAAAATTCCCAACCGGGAATTCTGGGAAACATAGGAAGTTACTGTAGTTAAAGACATGCTCTGGTACTTTGGCATATTTTTTTAACATCCCACTTTGGGCTAGGTGTGTGAGTGTGTAGTTCATACATGCATAATCTATGAGCAGAATGACTGTTTTACCTCAATTAGCCACAAAATCCCTAGTTTGAAAGCAAATGTTTTCTTGAAGCTGTGCCTCGCTATTTTCCCTACATTTCCCCTCACCTGGGTCAGTCCCCTAGCAATTCGAGTTCTAGAAAATGAGCTTCAGCCCCTCGCATTTGAATGACTGCTAGCAAGAGGCCTGCCCAGCGTTATCCAATGAGTTTGCTGGGTGGGCCCAATGGCTCAGTGGACACAGCAGAGAGAGAGAGAGAGAGATCAGTGCACATATCTGCACATACAGTATGTGACACAGTACGCAATTTTCAGGGACCACTTTTGGCTAGCGAGTGCTACTTTCAGAACTACTTGCTAAAAATAATACAAAAGTACCGGAGGATCTCTTTAACTCCTAATCAACAGAGCTAAAAGAAGAGTGAATAGGTGAATGACCAGAGGTGCATAAAATGTAGACTAAGCATTATATTGTTTCCAGGTCCAGTATGCCATTAAAGAGTATGCGTGCACGGCCATTGATGTGATCGCTAGGCGCACGCGGCTGGGCTTCCTGAACGTGCAGGCGGCCGAGGAGGCCCTTCCACGCATCGTAGACATCATGGGAAAGCAGCTGACGTGGAGTGAGCAGAGGAAGAGGGTGAGCTGCACCACTCTCTCACAGTAGGATTGCAAACTTCCAGAAACTTTCCAGAAAATTCCCAGGTTTTCCAGAAATCCAGGTTGTAGGATTTCCTTCTAATTTCATTCTGATTCCAGAAATCTTCAAACTGGGATTCCTGGAAAACATAGATATTTTGGGAAAGTTACTGGAATTTTGCAACCCTATTTCACAGACAAAACCACTGCATTCAAACCGCCACATCTTTCCTTAACCCATTTGTACAGTATACAATCGATATGTAAGAAAATTCCTATTGACTGGCACCATTCCCAGTATCTCTCTCCCATCCCGTCACTGATTTTCCCGCTCGGATATTCCCGGACGTGCATTTTGATCGACCTCACATTAACTTGGGATACGTTTGGTCTTTATTAAGAGCCATATATTGGGTTTGGTCATTACCATAGGTTAATTATGGAGGTTTGCTTTATGCTGTTGCTACATTCACACTGTAATCATATGCAGCTAACAAAAGCCAACTACTGCTGGGGTATCCCCTAAATAGGTATTGTTTTGATATTTCTATTCCAGTCTAGGTTTTGTTTGTATTGGACTATTAATAGAGAAATGCCTAACTAGAGCTTTGATATAGTTTGATTCTCATGAATTCAGATGGGGCCTCACCCTTCCTCTAATTCTCCTTCTACATTGAACTTTAGCCCAGTTATGGAGTGATTCTTGCCTGCAATCCTTAGAGCACCTTTACCAATCCATGACAAGTCACATTCAAAGCAAACTGGTGTTGAATGTGAACGTATTAATTCACCACTATGGATAACTGACCCCTGTTTTTACAGTTTTTAGGTTGAGAAGGTATTTAGAAAGCCACTAACCTACAGCAGTCGTGGTAGATTGCAGGCCACCTGTTTGTATGTGGGTGTCTGAGTGTCTGCTATGTGATCAATGTGTGCTAATGGAAGTAGTGCTAGTGCTGCTGTGATGAACGTCTGGTATTCTAATGGGCCATCAAATCGTATTGGTCACATACACATGCTGAGCAGATGTTATTGCGAGTGTGGTGAAATGCTTCTGCTTCTAGATCTGACAGTGCAGCAGTATGTAACAGGTAATATCTAACAATTCCACAACAAAACCTAATACCCACAATCTAGTAAAGGACTGGGATAAGAATATATAAATATAAAATATATGGATGAGCAGTGACAGAGCGGCTAAAATGCAATGGATATTACAGAATAGATAGTATAGTATACAAATCAAATCAAATGTATTTATAAAGTCCTTCTTACATCAGCTGATGTCTCAAAGTGCTGTACAGAAGCCCAGCCTAAAACCCCAAACAGCCAGCAATGCAGTTGTAGAAGCACGGTGGCTAGGAAAAACTCCCTAGAAAGGCCAGAACCTAGGAAGAAACCTAGAGAGAATCCAGGCTATGAGGGGTGGCCAGTCCTCTTCTGGCTGTGCCGGGTGGAGATTATAACAGAACATGGCCAAGATGTTCAAATGTTCATAAACGACCAGCAGGGTCAAATAATAATAATCACGGTGGTTGTCGAGGGTGCAACAGGTTAGCACCTCAGGAGTAAATGTCAATTGGCTTTTCATAGCCGATCATTCAGTGTCTCTACCGCTCCTGCTGTCTCCTAGAGAGTTGAAAACAGCAGGCCTGGGACAGGTAGCACGTCCGATGAACAGGTCAGGGTTCCATAGCCGCAGGCAGAACAGTTGAAACTGGAGCAGCAGCCCGGCCAGGTGGACTGGGGACAGCAAGGAGTCATCAGGCCAGGTAGTCCTGAGGCATGGTCCTAGTGCTCAGGTCCTCCAAGAGAGAGAAAGAAAGAAAGGAGAGAAAGAGAGAACGAAAGAGAGAGAGAATTAGAGAGAGCATATATAAATTCACACAGGACACTGGATAAGACAGGAGAAATACTCCAGATATAACAGACTGACCCTAGCCCCCCGACACATAAACTACTGCAGCATAAATACTGGAGGCTGAGACAGGGGGGGTCGGGAGACATGATACCCCCGGACAGGGCCAAACAGGCAGGATATAACCCACCCACTTTGCCAAGCACAGCCCCCACACCACTAGAGGGATATCTTCAACCACCAACTTTCCATCCTGAGACAAGGCCGAGTATAGCCCACAAAGATCTTCGCCACGGCACATCACAAGGGGGGGCACCAACCCCGACAGGAAGATCACGTCAGTGACTCAACCCACTCAAGTGACACAACCCCCCTTAGGGACGGCATTGAAGAGCACCAGTAAGCCAGTGACTCAGCCCCTGTAATAGGGTTAGAGGCAGAGAATCCCAGTGGCGAGAGGGGAACCGGCCAGGCAGAGACAGCAAGGGCGGTTCGTTGCTCCAGTGCCTTTCCGTTAACCTTCACACTCCTGGGCCAGACTACACTCAATCATAGGACCCACTGAAGAGTCTTCAATAGACTTAAAGGTTGAGACCAAGTCTGCATCTCTCATGGCAGACCATTCCATAAAAATGGAGCTCTATATGAGAAAGCTGTTTGCTTAGAAATTCTAGGGACAGTAAGGAGGCCTGTGTCTTGTGACCGTAGTGTACGTGTAGGTATGTACGGCAGGACCATATTTTAATTTAATTGTACCTTTATTTAACTAGGCTAGTCAGTTAAGAACAAATTCTTATTTTCAATGACGGCCTAGGAACAGTGGGTTAACTGCCTGTTCAGGGGCAGAACGACAGATTTGGGGATTTGAACTTGCAACCTTCCGGTTACTAGCCCAATGCTCTAACCACTAGGCTACCCTGCCGCCCCATATACAGTATACAGTATACAGTATATACATATGAGATAAGCAAAGTGACCAGTGTTCCATTTAAAAAAAGTAGCCAATGATATCAAGTCTGTATGTAGGCAGCCTCCTCTCTGTGCTAGTGATGGCTGTTTAACAATCTGATGGCCTTGAGATATAGGCTGTTTTTCAATCTCTCTGTCCCAGCTTTGATGCACCTGTACTGACCTCGCCTTCTGGATGGAAGCGGGGTGAACAGGCAGTGTCTCGGGTGGTTATTGTCCTTGGTGATATTTTTTGGCTTTTATTATTTTTTTGCCTTCCTGCAGTTGCCGTACCAGGTGGTGATGTAGCCCGACAGTATGCTCTCGATTGTGTATCTGTAAAAGTTAGTGAGGGTTTTCGGTGACAAGACACATTTTTTTAGCCTCCTGAGGTTGAAGAGGCGCTGTTGTGCCTTCTTTACCACACTGTCTGTGTGCGTGGACCATTTCAGTTTGTCTGTGATATGTACACTGAGGAACTTAAAACTTTCCACCTCCTCCACTGCTGTCCCGTCGATGTGGATAGGGGGGTGCTCCCTTTGCTGTTTCCTGAAGTCCACGATCATCTATTTTATTTTGCTGACATTGAGTAAGAGGTCATTTTTCTGACACCACACTCCAAGGGCCCTCACCTCCTCCCTGTAGGCTGTCTCGTCGTTGTTGGTAATCAAGCCTACCACTGTTGTGTCATCTGCAAACTTGATGATTGAGTTGGAGGCGTGCATGGCCACGCAGTCGTGGGTGAACATTATAGGAGGGGACTGAGAACGAACCCTTGTGGGGCCCCAGTGTTGAGGATCAGCAGAGTGGAGATGTTGTTTCCTACCTTCACCACCTGGGGGTGGCCCGTCAGGAAGTCCGGGACCCAGTTGCACAGGGCGGCGTCAAGACCCTGGGACTCAAGCTTAATGATGAGTTTGGAGAGTACTTTGGTGTCGAATGCAGAGCTGTAGTCAGCAGCATTCTTACATAGGCATTCCTCTTGTCCAGATGGGATAGGGCAGTGTGCAGTGTGATGGCGATTGCATCGTCTGTGGACCTATTCAGGCGGTAAGCAAGTTAAAGTGGGTCTAGGGGAACAGGTAGGGTGGAGGTGATATGATCGGCTGACTAGTCTCTCAAAGCACTTCATGATGACAGAAGTGAGCGACGGGACGACAGTCATTTAGTTCAGTTACCTTGGCTTTCTTGGGTACAGGAACAATGGTGGCCATCTTGAAGCATGTGGGGACAGCAGACTGGGATAGGGATTGATTGAATATGTCTGTAAACACACCAGCCAGCTGGTCTGCCCATGCTCTGAGGATTCGGCCAGGGCCTTCACCTTCCTGTTATGTGTATTCCTGTAGGAGGAGCTATCTGCAGCCAAACAGTTCCTGTATTATGAGATGGGCTACAAGGCTCGCTCAGAGCAGCTGACCGACACCTCCGAGATCACCCTCACTCCTGCTGAGGTGGGCAGGTAAGACAGACAGGCTGGTGCAGAACCATCGCGGAGTGTTCACACTCCCTGCTCCCAACACAAATGTGACTTCCCACCGGAGACCGGGGTTCAAGCCCGGAATCGACCCTTCCAACTATCCCGTTTGTATCCCCTTTGTAACTTCCAATCTGTCTAAATAAAGCTTTTACATATATTTGAAAAAGACACAGACGGACTTCACACTACTGTGCCCTTCTCCTCCCCTCTCCTCTCCTCCCCTGTCTGTCTCAGAGGGCTAGTCTAGCACCGACCCAACAGCCACCCACCACTTCCTTTCTTCTGTCAACAGGTATATGAAAAGGTTCCACAAGTTTGACAAAGAAAATAAGGGCTTCATCACCACCGTGGATGTTCAGCGGGTATTAGAGGTAACGAATGATGCTCAGTCTCATGTTGCGTTTCCCTTTGTCCTCTCCGCTGGAGTGTGTGTGTGCAATTAGTGTGCATTTGTCAGGCCTGTAGAAGGAGTATCAGATTTCTCTGCTTTAATATAACCACGGTGCGCCACAACACAGCGTTGCTCTGATGGTCCTTTTTTAGTTCAGTAACCATGACACTCCGTTGCTCAGTCACACGACAGCAGCGCTCCCTCCAACTGATCATGAGCATGAGGAGCTGTTGGGCTAATTATAAGTATGAGTTGACATAGCATTGTCAAATGATGTTTGAAGAATAATTCAGGCCATTTAACATGTGATGTTCATGTGCTCTTAACCTTATCACACTCTTAGGTAATAGTAATAGTAGTAGTAGTAGTAGTAGCAGCAGTAGGAGTAGCAGTAGTAGTAGTAGTAGTAGTAGTAGCAGTAGTATAAGTAGTAGTAGCAGCAGCAGTAGAAGTAGCAGTAGTATAAGTAGTAGCAGCAGGAGTAGCAGTAGTAGTAGTAGCAGTAGTAGTAGCAGTGGTAGTAGTAGTAGTAGAAGTAGTAGTAGCAGTAGTAGTAGCAGTGGCAGAAGTAGTAGTAGTAGAAGTAGTAGTAGCAGTAGCAGTGGCACTAGTCGTAGTAGTAGCAGTAGTAGTAGTAGTAGTAGTATAAGTAGTAGTAGCAGCAGTATAAGTAGTAGTAGTAGAAGTAGTAGCAGTAGTAGTAGCAGTGGCAGTAGTAGAAGTAGTAGCAGTAGCAGTGGCACTAGTCTAGTAGTAGTAGCAGCAGTAATTGTAGTAGTATTAGCAGCAGTAGAAGTAGCAGTAGCAGTAGTAGTAGTAGTAGTAGCAGCAGTAGTAGTAGCAGCAGTAGTAGAGGTAGTATCATCAGCAGCAGCAGTAGTAGTAGTAGTAGTAGCAGTAGCAGCAGATCCTGCTGTTAGAATGACGTGTAGTGGAAAACAGTAGTGTTTGGTTTGAAACCCACTGGGGTATAACTATAGGGAGTATATAAGGTAGGCGCGCCTGTCATTAATCCCAACCTATTCACATCCATTCCATTGAAAGTGTATGGATTAGCTGTACACAAAGATTCAGCTAGCGACAGGCCTCTGCAAGAGACCACTCTCTCTCTCTACTAATTGAGCTGTGGGTTGGCGGTGGGGGATGTGTGGGAGTTTCTGTCAACACAATCGAAATGAAATGTGTTTCATTGCTAGGGAGCAAATACCGGGGTGACATATTCATAAGAAGCCTCATCTCGGAGATGATATGAATATACTGGATAGGTGTCGCTCTGGATATTACTGTAGCTGAAGGGACTTGATGAGACCACCTTGCGTCCCAAGTGGCACCCTATTCCCTAGATAGTGCACTACTTTTGACCAGAGCTCTATGGGGCCCTGGTCAAAAGTAGTGCAGTATACAGGGTATAGGGTGCCATTTGGGACGGCAACCCATGTGGTTCATAGTTCTAGTGTTTGAGATGCGGACTCAGTACCTGCACCAGTTTACTGGTGACTGTTCTAAACTATGTTTCCTTTGTTTCAGAGTATCAATGTCTATATAGATGCAGACACCCTCCATGAAATTCTGAATGAAGTCGACCTCAATAAAAATGGACAAGTGGAATTTAATGAATTCTTGCAGGTAGAGTATATTAATTTTGTCTGGTTATTGTCTGGTTATTTTTGTGTCAAAAATATTTTAAATCCCACCTCCATTTTTGTTGTTGTTGTGTGTATTACATTTTCTTTCCACTCTAAAAAAAACAATCTTTTTTGCGTTTTCTAGAGCTTATAATAGTTTATGGTTTGAATAGATGTGTGTGTGCATGCTTACATGTGCAAGTGCATGCATGTGTGTCTGTTAGAGAGAGTGTGAAGCACACGCGCACACACATGGATGTGCTCCCTCCCTCTCTCCTCTCCTCTTGACACTGCCAGGCTCCTCCTGCTCGGTGACAATGATGAATGCAGAACACGAGACACATTAATGCAGGGGATTCTGGTCAATGTCAGCCCTTTCTTCGCCGTGTCAAGTTAAACAAACAAGATCAAGGCAAAGGGAATGGTAATTATCCCTCAAGAGATAAGAGACGTGCCGTGGAGGCCTGGTTATGGGGGATCTGGCTCCTCTGCCATTCCTAAACATGGTCAGTCTTCCTCTGCCACTAGGGTCACTTCTGATCACCCTGCTCTTAAAAACGATGGTCCGTATTCACAAGGCGTCTCGAAAGAGAAGTGTTAGTCTAGGACCAACTTCCCGCTGTCCATGTCATCTTATTTATTATGATTTAAAGTCAAAACTGATCCTAGATCAGCACTCCTACTCTTGGACGCTTAATGAATACAGGCCCATGTCTAATGTGCTTAGAAAATGGGTTTGTCTCAAATCAGAGAGGGAAGCATTTGCATGTTCTCTATACATTACATTGACTTCGCTCGGCGTTTAAGGAGGATTTAATTTGAGGTTGAGGTGGAGTGACCTGTCTGAGCCCTTTGTTTCACGTGTCAGACGTGTGAACATTTTGTGGCGTCTTAAGAGCATATGCACTCTGCTGAAATCCAACTAATTAGGAGAAAGGAATGGAGATCTTTACGTTGAGCTGTTATATTACGGATGAATTTCATCAATGTCTTTTGGACGTTAATTTAGTTAGGAATATGCTGTGTGCATGGAATCAAAGAATAAATAACTCCTCAGAAGGAGACAGCCTACCTATCCACTTAGTACTCTTAGACTTGGGCATCTCAGAGTGCTGATCTAGGATCAGTTTCACAATGAATAAGATCAAATGGACAGGTGGAACCTGATCCTGATCAGCACTCTTACTCTGTGACATTTTATACATACAGCCCCTGGAACAAATTTAGTGGCTCCAAAAACCTGGTATAAATCTTCATTAGTGTACTTTTTGAGTGGCAGAACCATTTATTTCCTGGTTTTCTGGTGGTCTTGAGGTGGAGTCCAGTGGCTGAAGCAGGAGGTTCTGGTTATGGTGGTATTATGGGTAGGCATGGTCTTCCTCACATAAGGCATGAGCAGACTTACAACCAGGATGGCCGGTGAGCTGAACATGTTCTAGCATGATAATGATTGAGCCAGCATCCCCCTCTCTCTCTCTCTCTCTCTCTCTCTCTCTTTCTCAATTCAATTCAATTTGCTTTATTGGCATGACGTAACAATGTACATATTGCCAAAGATATTTACAATATTAAGATGATGAGAATCAAAATTGTCAACGGGACAACAGTAACAACAATAACCAAGTGTCAAAATAACCATACATTGAACAGTAACAATAAGCATACAGTAGAGGACATGTGCAGGTTGATTGGTCGGTCAGACACTGTCCCTCATCTTATGGCAGGCAGCAATGTAGTGCGCTGCCAAACCACAGCTCTCTGCGTCCTCCCCCAACAGGGGGGAGCCTACTCTCATCAGAGAGGTCTTTGAAACCTTGAATAAGGGTTTCAAATTTGGGGAAATGACACTCTCTAATTGTTTTTTTGTTTTTTTTACATTTTGTCAGGAAATGCAGCTCTGTCTCAGATTCTGCTTTGATGCAGTGGTTGCACAGCCTTTCCTCTACAGGGAGATAGGTTTTCCCGTGTCTACCCTTCTCAATGGCAAGGCTGTGCTCACTGAGCCTGTACTTTGTCAAGGTTTTTCTAAGGTTTTGATCAATAACCATGGTCAAATAGTTAACCACGGTGTACTTTCAATTTAGGGCCAGATAGCACTGCATTTTGCTTTGTGCTTGTGCTTCCCAATAAGCAATGTAGTTTTATTTTGACTGTGTTGTAATTAGTTTTATTCTGAATGATTGGATGTTCTGGTCCTGAGGCTTCAGAGTGTTAGTAGAACAGGTTTGTGAACTCAGCCCCAGGACCAGCTGGATGAGGGGACTCTTTTCTTTGTTCAGCTCTTGGCATTGCTGGGCTTGGTAATGATATGAGAGGGGTCAAGTGAACCCCACATCTCACTGGCATAAAGTGCAATTGGTATAATGACACATTCAATTAGTTTTAGCCAAATTTTAATAGGTATTAAAATAGTATTTTAATAGGTATTTCAATGGTGTAGAATGCCCTGCGTGTCACGGCCATCTTCCTGGAAGGAATAAGTGGACCAAAGCTCAGCGTTGTGAGCGTACATTACTTTATTTCGAATGTCGCCAACAAAACAATACAAAATTACTGTGACGCTTAAGAGGGCTATTAACAAAGCCACTAACAAAGTCAACTACCCACACTGACAAAAGGGGAAAATACTGCCTAAGTATGATTCCCAATCAGAGACAACGAATGACAGCTGTCCCTGATTGAGAACCATACCCGGCCAAAACAAAGAAATACAAAAACATAGAAAATAGAACATAGAATGCCCACCTAAATCACACCCTGACCAAACCAAAATAGAGACATAAAAAGCTCTCTAAGGTCAGGGCGTGACACTGCGTGCTTTCTCTCTTGGTTCATTCACTGCATCATTAAGGTGTCCAGTTGAGCTTATTTTTAAGTATTTTTAAGTGATTGTAGTGTGTGCAGTATTCTATATTTTGTACCAATTGAGAACTTAGTCTAATTCCCTGAGATCTGGATCTTCTCTGGAAAATCACTATTTTAGTATTTTGGGGGTTTACTGCAAGGGCCCAGTACTGCTCTAGCAGGTCCAGGCTCTGCTGTTGGCCATGTGTTGTGGGTGACAGCAGGCATAGGTCATCTGCGAAGAGTAGGCATTTAACGCCTAAATTGTGAAGACTAACACCAGGGGCTGACTATTTTTCTAGAATAGTGGCTAATTTGTTGATGTACATTTTGAAGAGTGTTGGGCTCAGATTGCAACCCTGGCGAAGGCCCTGCCCCTGGTTAAAGAATTCTGTTATTTTCTTGACAATTTTAAAGCTACACGTATTGCCAGTATACATTGATTTAATTCCTACACCACTTTCAATAACATTGTAGAACAGTCCTGTATGCCAAATAGAATCAAATTGTTTTTTGGAAGTGGATAAAGCAAGAGTATATTTTGGTATTATTTTGGTGGACATGTTTATCTATCAGGGTGTGTAGGCTGGAAATATGATCAGTCGTGCGATGTTTTGGTATAAATCCAATTGGGCTTTTACTCAAGACATTGTGCTTATTGATGAAGTTTAGAACTCTTACATTTATAATACCACAGAAAACGTTCCCCAGGTTACTGCCTCAGTAATTGTTAGGGACAAATTTGTCTCCGTTCTTAAAGATTGGGGTTATGAGTCCTTGATTCCAGATGTGAGGGAAATAACCTACACTCTACAAATTAAACAGTTTTAATATAGCCAATTGAAACTTTGCATTAGGGACTTTGAGCATCTCATTTAGGATGCCATCAGGTCTGCATGCCTTTTTAAATTTGAAGGCCTGATGTTTCTTATAGAGCTGGTCAGTAATAGTTTAGTTTCTTATAGAGCTCCTGGTCAGTAATTGGGGAGTCCAATGAATTTTTATTGTCCTTTATAGCTTTTTCTAATCCATTCAACTTCTCATGAATTTGGCGTTGTTCTGCGTTTGTGTCAATTTGAACGGTGTTGTAGAGTGTTTTAAAATGGGTTGTCCATACGTCACCATTTTGTATCGCTAATTACTATTGTTTAGATTTTGAAAAGTTTTTTTCCAATTTTGCCAGAAGTTGTTTGTGTTTATGGACTCTCGCTGCCGCTCGCTGTTGTACTGTGTTTTATTGGTTCTGAGTGTACATTTATAGAGTTTTAAAGTCTCACAGTAATGAAGGCGTAATTCACCATTATTTGGGTCTCTATTCTTTTGGTTGGATAGTGTTCTAAGTTTTTTCTGTATAATTGTACAATCTGCATCAAACCAGTTGTCATCTGTGGTCTTTTTTGTTTCGTTTTTTTTAATCAATTTCAGTTGTGCTTCTTTTGCTGTTTTCCTGAATATATAGTTGATGTTTTGTACTGTTAGATTGATGCCTTCTTTACTGTGAGTGAATGTGGTATCCAGAAAGTTATCTAAGAGTGTTTTGATATTTTGTTTACAGGTTGCTTTCTGGTATTCTTCTATGCTGTTTTGGGCCCATCTGTATGAATGTCTGATGTTGTACAGCTTACTGGGCTGTGAATGTGTGGTTGTTTCCATGTCTGTTCTTTTGAGGAACAATGTAATTTGGCAGTAATCAAACAGAGGTGTTAGTGGCTTGACAGTGAATGAGCTGAGAGAGAAAGGGTCAATGTCTGTAATCATATAGTCTACTGTGCTGTAGCCAAGAGGTGAGCAATACAGTTGTGGACAAAAGTTTTGAGAATGACAGAAATATTAATTTTCACAAAGTTGGCTGCTTCAGTGTCTTTAGATATTTTTGTCAGATGTTACTATGGAATACTGAAATATAATTTCAAGCATTTCATAAGAATCAAAGGCTTTTATTGACAATTACATGAAGTTGATGCAAAGAGTCAATATTTGCAGTGTTGACCCTTCTTTTTCAAGACCTCTGCAATCCGCCCTGGCATGCTGTCAATTAACTTCTGGGCCACATGATGACAGCCCATTCTTGCGTAATCAATGCTTGGAGTTTGTTAGGAATTTGTGAGTTTTTGTTTGTCCCACCCGCTTCTTGAGGATTGACCACAAGTTCTCAATGGGATTAAGGTCTGGGGAGTTTCCTGGCCATGGACCCAAAATATTGATGTTTTGTTCCCCGAGCCACTTAGTTATCACCTTTGCCTTATGGCAAGGTGCTCCATCATGCTGGAAAAGGCACTGTTCATCACCAAACTGTTCCTGGATGGTTGGGAGAAGTTGCTCTCGTAGGATGTGTTGGTACCATTCTTTATTCATGGCTGTGTTCTTAGGCAAAATTGTGAGTGAGCCCACTCCCTTGGCTGAGAAGCAACCCCACACATGAATGGTCTCAGGATGCTTTACTGTTGGCATGACACAGGACTGATGGTAGCGCTCACCTTGTCTTCTCCGGACAAGCTTTTTTCCGGATTCCCCAAACAATCGGAAAGGGGATTCATCAGAGAAAATGACTTTACCCCAGTCCTCAGCAGTCCAATCAGTCTGTCCCTGATATTTTTCCTGGAGAGAAGTGGCTTCTTTGCTGCCCTTCTTGACTCCAGGCCATCCTCCAAAAGTCTTTGCCTTACTGTGCGTGCAGATGCACTCACACCTGCCTGCTGCCATTCCTGAGCAAGCTCTGTACTGGTGGTGCCCCGATCCCGCAGCTGAATCAACTTTAGGAGACGGTCTTGGCACTTGCTGGACTTTCTTGGGCGCCCTGAAGCCTTCTTCACAACAATTGAACTGCTCCCCTTGAAGTTCTTGATGATCCGATAAATGGTTGATTTAGGGGCAATCTTACTGGCAGCAATATCCTTTCCTGTGAAGCCCTTTTTGTGCAAAGCAATGATGACGACACGTGTTTCCTTGCAGGTAACCATGGATGACGGAGGAAGAACAATGATTCCAAGCACCACCCTCCTTTTGAAGCTTCCAGTCTGTTATTCAAACTCAATCAGCATGACAGAGTGATCTCCAGCCTTGTCCTCGTCAACACTCACATCTGTGTTAAAAAGAGATTCACTGACATGAGATCAGTTGGTCCTTTTGTGGCAGGGCTGAAATGCAGTGGAAATGTTTTTTGGGGATTCAGTTCATTTGCATGGCAAAGAGGGACTTTGCAATTAATTGCAATTCATCTGATCACTCTTCATAACATTCTGGAGTATATGCAAATTGCCATCATACAAACTGAGGCAGCAGACTTTGTGAAAATTAATATTTGTGTCATTCTCAAAACTTTTGGCCACGACTGTAGGTGAATCTCCCCAAAGAGTCCCCCGTAACCTACCATTGACAAAGTACAGACACAGGCTTCTACAGAGCTGCAACAGATCCCTTCCGTTTTTGTTGATGGTGCTGTCACTGTTGTTTCTATGGGGGAGATTAAGGCAGTTAGAAACAATATGGCCTGTAATAAAACTGTCCCCTCGTGTGGTCGTTAGATCTAGCATTTTAAATATTCACTTACCTTTAATGATCTTCAACGGAATGCACTCCCAGGAATCCCAGTTCCACAATAAATGTTTGTTTTGTTCGATAAAGTCCATAATTTATGTCCAAATACCTCCCTTTTGTTCGCGCGTTTAGTTCACAAATCCAAATTCACAAGGTGCGAGCACTAGGTCCAGACGAAAAATCAAAACAATTCCATTACAGTTCGTAGAAACATGTCAAACGATGTATAGAATCAATGTTTAGGATGTTTTTTTCATAAATCTTCAATAATGTTCCAACCAGACAATTGCTTTGTCTTTAGAAATGAAAGGGAACGCAGCTCGCTCGCACGGCCGTGCGCATGACTTAGCTCATGGCATTCTGCCAGACCCCTTAGTCAAACAACTCTTATTCGCGCCCCCTTCACAGTAGAAGGCTGAATCTAGGTTCTAAAGACTGTTGACATCTAGTGGAAGCCTTAGGAAGTGCAATCAAACCAGATTTACACTATCTTGGATAGGCAAAGACTTGAAAACCTACAAACCTCAGATTTCCCACTTCCTGGTTGGATTTTTTCTCAGGTTTTTGCCTGCCATATGAGTTCTGTTATACTCACAGACACCATTCAAACAGTTTTAGAAACTTCAGAGTGCTTTCTATCCAAATCTACCAATAATATGCATACCTGAGTTTCTGGGCCTGAGTAGCAGGCAGTTTACTCTGGGCACCTTATTCATCCAAGCTACTCAATACTGCCCCCCAGCCATAAGAAGTTCACTTGGGTCAAACCTTTTTGACAGCCTTCCACAAGCTTCCCACAATAAGTTGGGTGGATTTTGTCCCATTCCTCCTGACAGAGCTGGTGTAACTGAGTCAGGTTTGTAGGCCTCCTTGCTCGCACATGCTTTTTCAGTTCTGCCCACAACTTTTCTATAGGATTGAGGTCAGGGCTTTGTGATGGCTACTCCAAAACCTTGACTTTGTTGTCCTTAAAACCTCTTAGAGATCCCTTCACCCCCATTCCCGCTCGGATCCCGTTAATGGGATTGATTTGACAACATCCAGTGAAATTGCATTGCGCCAAATTCGAAAACAGAAATACTCATAATAAGAATTAATTAAACATACAAGTGTTATACATCAAAATACAGCTTAACTTCTTGTTAATCCAGCCACAGTGTCAGATTTCAAAAAGGCTTTACAGTGAAAGCAGACAGTGCAATTATCTGAGGACAGCACCCCGCATACAAACACATGAAAATCAGGATTCAACCAAGCAGGATCTACACAAAAATGAGAAATAACGATATAATTCATGCCTTACCTTTGATTTTCTTCTGTTGGCACTCCAAAATGTCCCATAAACATCCCAAATGGTCCTTTTGTTCGATAAATTCCTTAATTATATCCCCAAAATGTCCATTTATTTGGCACGTTTGATTCAGAAATACACCGGTTCCAACTCGCCCAACATGCCTACAAAGTATTTAGTAAACTACCTGTAAACTTGGTCCAAACATTTCAAACAACATTCCTAATCCAAACTTATGTATCCTAAAACGTAAATAATCGATAAAATGTAAGACGGGAAATACTGTGTTCAATACCGGACGAAAACAAAGTGAAGCGCGTTCCAGGTCGCACGCTCCAAAAGACTTGAGTCCCTTAGTGTGACACATGGAAAGAACAGGGCTACTTCTTCGTTTCTCAAAGGAAAAACAACCAATTTCTAAGGATTGTTGACATCTAGTGGAAGACATAGGAACTGCAAGCATATTTCTATTAAAAAGGGATTACCATAGAAAACTAATGGAAAACACATTGAGCTCAAACACTTTTCCCTGGATGGATTGTGCTCGAGGTTTCGCCTGCCAAATCAGTTATGTTATACTCACAGACATTATTGAAACAGTTTTAGAAACCTCAGAGTGTTTTCTATCCAAATCTACCATAATATGCATATCCCAGGTTCTGGGCCTGAGTAGCAGGCAGTGTACTTTGGGCATGCTTCTCATCCGGTCGTGAAAATACTGCCCCCTAGCCCAAAGAGGTTTTAAGCCATTTTGCCACAACTTTGGAAGTATGCTTGGGGTCATTGTCCATTTGGAAGACCCATTCGCGGCCAAGCTTTAACTTCCAGACTGATGTCTTGAGATGTTGCTTCAATATATCCACATAATATTCCAGCCTCATGATGTTATCTATTTTGTGAAGTGCACCAGTCCCTCTTGCAGAAAAGCACCCCCACAACATGATGCTGCCACCCCCGTGCTTCACGGTTGGGATGGTGTTCTTCGGCTTTCAAGCCTCCCCCTTTTTCCTCCAGACATAACGATAGTCATTATGGCCAAACAGTTCTATTTTTGTTTCATCAGACCAGAGGACATTTCTCCAAAAAGTACGATCTTTGTCCCCATGTGCAGTTGCAAACTGTAGTCTGGCTTTTTTATGGCGGTTTTGGAGCGGTGGCTTCTTCCTTGCTAAGCGCCTTTCAGGTTATGTCGAGATAGCACTCGTTTAACTGTGGATATACAGTGCCTTGCGAAAGTATTCGGCTCCCTTGAACTTTGCGACTTTGCCACATTTCAGGCTTCAAACATAAAGATATAAAACTGTATTTTTTTGTGAAGAATCAACAACAAGTGGGACACAATCATGAAGTGGAATGACATTTATTGGATATTTCAAACTTTTTTAACAAATCAAAAACTGAAAAATTTGGCGTGCAAAATTATTCAGCCCCCTTAAGTTAATAATTTGTAGCGCCACCTTTTGCTGCGATTACAGCTGTAAGTCGCTTGGGGTATGTCTCTATCAGTTTTGCACATCGAGAGACTGAAATTTTTTCCCATTCCTCCTTGCAAAACAGCTCGAGCTCAGTGAGGTTGGATGGAGAGCATTTGTGAACAGCAGTTTTCAGTTCTTTCCACAGATTTTCGATTGGATTCAGGTCTGGACTTTGACTTGGCCATTCTAACACCTGGATATGTTTATTTTTGAACCATTCCATTGTAGATTTTGCTTTACGTTTTGGATCATTGTCTTGTTGGAAGACAAATCTCCGTCCCAGTCTCAGGTCTTTTGCAGACTCCATCAGGTTTTCTTCCAGAATGGTCCTGTATTTGACTCCATCCATCTTCCCATCAATTTTAACCATCTTCCCTGTCCCTGCTGAAGAAAAGCAGGCCCAAACCATGATACTGCCACCACCATGTTTGACAGTGGGGATGGTGTGTTCAGCTGTGTTGCTTTTACGCCAAACATAACGTTTTGCATTGTTGCCAAAAAGTTCCATTTTGGTTTCATCTGACCAGAGCACCTTCTTCCACATTTTGGTGTGTCTCCCAGGTGGCTTGTGGCAAACTTTAAACGACACTTTTTATGGATATCTTTAAGAAATGGCTTTCTTCTTGCCACTCTTCCATAAAGGCCAGATTTGTGCAATATACGACTGATTGTTGTCCTATGGACAGAGTCTCCCACCTCAGCTGTAGATCTCTGCAGTTCATCCAGAGTGATCATGGGCCTCTTGGCTGCATCTCTGATCAATCTTCTCCTTGTATGAGCTGAAAGTTTAGAGGGACGGCCAGGTCTTGGTAGATTTGCAGTGGTCTGATACTCCTTCCATTTCAATATTATCGCTTGCACAGTGCTCCTTGGGATGTTTAAAGCTTGGGAAATATTTTTGTATCCAAATCCGGCTTTAAACTTCTTCACAACAGTATCTCGGACCTGCCTGGTGTGTTCCTTGTTCTTCATGATGCTCTCTGCGCTTTTAACGGACCTCTGAGACTATCACAGTGCAGGTGCATTTATACGGAGACTTGATTACACACAGGTGGATTGTATTTATCATCATTAGTCATTTAGGTCAACATTGGATCATTCAGAGATCCTCACTGAACTTCTGGAGAGAGTTTGCTGCACTGAAAGTAAAGGGGCTGAATAATTTTGCACGCCCAATTTTTCAGTTTTTGATTTGTTAAAAAAGTTTGAAATATCCAATAAATGTCGTTCCACTTCATGATTGTGTCCCACTTGTTGTTGATTCTTCACAAAAAAATACAGTTTTATATCTTTATGTTTGAAGCCTGAAATGTGGCAAAAGGTCGCAAAGTTCAAGGGGGCCGAATACTTTCGCAAGGCACTGTAGATACTTTTGTACCTTTTTCCTCCAGCATCTTCACAAGGTCCTTTGCTGTTGTTCTGGGAATGATTTGCACTTTTCACACCAAAGTACGTTCATCTCTAGGAGACAGAATGCGTCTCCTTCCTGAGCGGTATGATGGTTGTGTGGTCCCATGGTGTTTATACTTGCGTACTATTGTTTTTACCGTGGAACGTGGTACCTTCAGGCGTTTGTAAATTGACATCCTTTTCTGGAATTGTTTAAAGCTGTTTAAAGGCACAGTCAACTTGTGTATGTACGCTCTGACCCACTGGAATTGTGATACAGTGAATTATAAGTGAAATTATCTGTCTGTTAACAATTGTTGGAAAAATTACTTGTGTCATACACAAAGTATATGTCCTAACCGACTTGCCAAAACTATAGTTTGTTAACAAGAAATGTGTGGAGTGGTTGAACAACTAGTTTTAATGACTACAAGTGTATGTAAACTTCCGACTTCAACTGTATAAGGATTTAAACGTTTTTAAATGGTCCTGCTGCTGTGTTCTGTCTTCAGCTGATGAGTGCTGTGAAGAAGGGCCAGGTGTCTGCCAACCGTCTGGCCATACTGATGAAGACGGCTGAACAGAGCCTGGACCAGACAGAGCCCCTCGAGCAGAGGGAACCTGTCGACCAGAGGAAGCCTGTGTCGGTGGACCGTAGCGGGGGAGGAGTGTGAGACTCAGCCCCCCTGGCCCTGGTTCTTCCTCCGGACGATCCTGGTCACACAACTCTGGGACCGTATGTATTGCACCTCAAAGTATGAGTGCCGATTTAGGATCAGTTTTGCGTTTTAGATAAGGTTATATGGATGGCGGGACCTGATCCTCGATCAGCACTCCTACTCAGAGATGCTTGATGCATACGGCCCTGCTCCAGCCTGGTCGCCACAGATCTATGTGCTTTTAACAACCCTTCTAACTTGTATGTTGCCATGGTCATGTCATGTGATATCATATCATAGGTGTCATGTATGACATGACAACGGAAGTCAAGAGGGTTGGCTAAAGCTCATATGGTATAATATACAGACCTGGACAACCCAAAGGTACTGAAGCTCATTATCTTATGTCTTCCATGGGAGTTGCTCTGCTGACACAGGCATTTTCTATCACTGCATCAACACACATGTAGCCGATACCTCGCCTTGAATCTTACAAACTTGCTTCCATATTTATTGAGATATTTATTGAGATATGAAATAAGTAATTATTGGGACACTGTTGTTTATTTCAATGTATTTATTTCAATGTATTTTATTTATTGTTCGTTTTTACACATTTCAACAACAACAACAACACAATTCTTAATGTATGATGTTACTGTTGTTTTTAACATTGCCCAAGAGCGTACAACTGAATGTTAGATACGTTGCACATCACTTTGCATTGTACGTTGACGACTTGAATTGCACTCATTGTGGTCTTTTTCCAAAAGGGTTTTGTTGTGTACCGTACTCCTGTGCCATTTTATACATTTTAGATACTGACAATCTAAAGGGAGGCATTTTGTACAAATAGTGTTTGCTGGATGTTGTGAGTTCTATGGTCCACATTTAAGTAATGCAATTTAATTGTTCTATTCGATGCAGGGCTTAATTGGAAAATGATAGCATTTTTCACTCACTGCCATTTACATCTATATTTTATCCCTTTCAAATGGACTCTAAATGCTAGATATTTATTATATTCATTTAGTCGACGTCAAATGAGATACAAATCAACAGGGAGCATCTTTAAATATTCCACAGTAGGTGCATGTGATTGGTTCCTGGAAACGTTATTGTCTTGCATGATTTTATTATGCTGAATGGGATGAAGTGTTGTGTTTGATGCTGGCTTTTAATTTCTGGATCTGTCTGTGCACTTGGTGTTTTTATGACTATTAATTTATTACTTATGGTTTGTCTGGTTAGCCACTTGCATTTATAGAGTAATAAGGGAATGTATTTAATGTGCCTTGCTTTCAGATCCAGTGCGAATTGAGAGCATGAATCAACAGAGCTGATTAAACCATACCCTTCCTGGCTTTTAAGCGTGCTTAATTTCACAGTAACTATAAACAAAGCAATTATTTTCTCATGCACACTGTTAAAGTAAAAAAAAAATGTCATGTGTTTGCCCCTGGTACAACAATTAGGTATGAGGGCAGTTTCAAAGAGTTACATCTCTTAATTATCAGTTCTTAATTAATCCACTTTGAAAGTTGACTAGGGAGCACGAGACCAATTCACTGGAACCCGTGGTTGTTTTTATTAAAACTCACATTATTAACAAATTGGTTTTAGAATACATTGATGGGAAATGTAAGGGTTAAATGTAGGGAGTTATAATACATATTTATGTCGGGCTTAATCTACAGATTGTTTCTCACCAGCCATAGAGGTGTTATGCAATCTAACTCCTCAAAAGGACAACAACAGGGATATTCTCAATACATAGTACGTGGGAGGGCTTATCCATTCTTCTACTGCCAGCTCCAGCACTAGGATACTTGCTGTATGAATTGGATTTACTCTTTTATTTGGATGAAGTTTTGTATTCCTTTTGACAAAAGCAATGGAATGTGAATTTAGTTGCTGCATGAAGCGACTGCTTTCAGCAATAAGTATTAATATAGTACCTGTCAAAAGTTTTAGAACACCTACTCATTCAAGGGTTTTTATTTATTTTTACTATTTTCTACAATCTTAGAATAATAGTGAAGACATCAAAACTAGGAAATAATACATATGGGATCATGTAGTAACCAAAGAAAAGTGTTAAAAACTTCTTTGGGATCGGTGTCCCTTCCGCTGGACGGTTGAGCTCACGTAGGCTAATGCGATTACATTCTTGTTAATCTAACTGCACTGTCCAATTTACAGTAGCTGTTACAGTAGAAGAATACCATGCAATTGTTTGATGAGAGTGCACAATTTTGAACATGAAAAGTTATTAATAAACAAATTAGGCACATTTCGGCAGTCTTGACACAACATTTTGAACAGAAATCTAAGTCTAAAATGTTGCAAATTCGCAGCTGACATCCACTGGCCAAAATCTAAATTGCACCTGGGCTGAAATAATTCATTATGGCCTTTCTCTTGCATTTCAAAGATGATGATCCAAAAAAAATATAAAATAATGTTTTTTTTCTTCTTTGTATTATCTTTTACCAGATCTATTGTGTTATTCTCCTACATTCCTTTCACATTCTAAAAACTTCTAAGTGTTTCCTTTCAAATGGTACAAAGAATATGCATATCTGTCATTTTAGGCGAATATTTTAAAAAATAGGTTATTAAACAAACAATATGTATTTTACATTTGAGATTATTCTAAGTAGCCACCTTTTGCCTTGATGACGGCTTTGCACACGCTTGGCATTCTTTCAACCATCTTCAGGAGGTAGTCACCTGGAATGCATTTCACCTGGAATGCCTTGCCTCTCAGATTGCAGCCCAAATAAATGCAAAAACATCTCAAAATCAACTGTTTAGAGGAGACTGCGTGAATCAGGCCTTCATGTTCGAATTGCTGTAAAGAAACCACTATTAATGGACACCAATCATTTGGTCTGATTAGTCAAAATTTAAGATCTTGTGTTCCAACCGCCGTGTCTTTGCGAGACGCAGAGTACCTGAATGGATGATTTCCGCATGTGTGTTTCCCACCATGAAGCAAGGAGGAGGAGGTGTGATGGTGTGGGGGTGCTTCGCTGGTGACACTGTCATAATTTATCTAGAATTCAAGGCACACTTAACCAGCATGGCTACCACAGCATTCTGCAGCGATACGCCATCCCATCTGGTTTGCGCTTAGTGGGACTATCATTTGTTTTTCAACAGGACAATGACCCAACACACCTCCAAGCTGTGTACGGACTATTTGACCAAGAAGTCAAGTGATGGGGTGCTCCAATTGAGATGGTTTGGGGTGAGTTGGACCGCAGAGCAATTGCTCAGCATATGTGGGAACTCCTTCAAGACTGATGGAAAAGCATTCCAGGTGAGGAAATGCCAAGTGTGCAAAGCTGTCATCAAGGCAAAGGGTGGCTACTTTAAAGATTCTCAAATATAAAATATATTTTGATTTGTTTAACACTTTTTTGGTTACTACGTGATTCCATATGTGTTATTTCATAGTTTTGATGTCTTCACTATTATTCTACAATGTAGAATAGTAAAATTAAAGAAAAAGTATTGAATGAGTAGGTGTGTCCAAACTTTAGACTGGTACTGTAAAAGATGCTGGTAAATTCATCAGTATTGAACTCCAGCAGTTATGTCTGTACTTCTTGTATTTATTTTTTTGTGAACATTGTTTTTATTGAGCCACTTAATCAGTACAATGAATGTGAAATATTAAAATTGTTCAACAATCTTTTGCCTGTACTTCTGACAATATTTTCTTTTAACATTAACAGGAGTGTCTCCCCAGCAAAATAAAATTAGTTCTGGGAAAGTTCCCAGAACATTTGTTAGGTCGAGGCAAATGTCCTCATAACACAAAAACTGTCCAGTCATACTGATGATTATAGAATGTTTATATAAAACTTTTGCCTGATGTTGCAAGAATGTTCCTAGAACACATTTAATCTCTTCTTTAAATGTTCCCAGAATGATTCATATAGTTGTGGGAACAGTGTCTTTAACTAACACTCTTAGTTCTCTGCCCCCTGGTGGTCAAGATTGTAAATGCATCTCTCATCTGGCATTGTTCCTTGAAAACAGTGACTATAACTCCAATACTGAAGATACAGAGCCTGGACACTGAGCTCCTCACCAACTACAGGCATAGGCTCCCCTTCCTCGCCAAAATGCTTGAACGGTGGTAGCATCACAACTCCAACACAGCTTTTTGAACCAGTCGGGTTTCCGGGGTATGCATAGCACTAAAACTGACTTTTAACATTTCACATTCATTGTGCTGCTGATGCTGGGAACATCTCTATACTCATTATCCTGGGCCTGTCTGCAGCATTTGACACTGTCTGTCATCAGATTTTAACTGACTGCAGGGAGAGGCTTCTTGGAGTTTCCTGAACACCTCTTGCCTGGTTCCACTTCTAACTATCTGATAGACAACAGTTTGTCTCCGTTGGCAACTGCAGGTCTGCTTCAGACCCTGTATCACAAGGTGTCCCACAAGGTTCAGTGTTAGGTCCATTACTATTTAGTATTTACATGCTACCACTTGGTCAGATCGTCCATCAATTTGGACACAGATTTCACTGTTATGCAGATGACACACATCTACCTCCACACAAAACCCAATTCCCTCTGCACCATAAACTCCAACTCCACAGTCAGGAACCTTGGTGTTACATTTGATCCCACTGTCATTTCAACCCCACATCTGAATCATCACCATGTCAGCCTTCTTCCACCTGAAAAACAGCTCACAACTCACATCCTCTCTCACTGAGCCCACTGCTGAAACCCTCATTCAACCCTCATTGGGGCAGCAGGTAGCCTAGTGGTTAGAGCCTCGGGCCAGTACCCCGAAAGGTTGCTGTATCGAATCCCTGAGCTGACACGGTAAAAATCTGTCATTCTGCCCCTGAACAAGGCAGTTTAACCCACTGTTCCCCGGTAGGCCGTCATTGTAAATAAGAATTTGTTCTTAACTGACTTGCCTAGTTAAATTATTTGATTTATCGTGCCTGGAGTACTGTAGCACCATTCTCTACGAACTCCCCGCCAAAACACTGGACAGACTTCAACACATTCAAAAGTCAGCTGCACAAGTCCTCACACACACTAGACATTGGGACCACATCACCTCAACCCTCATCAAACTCCACTGGCTCCCAGTGCAATACAGGATCATCTTCAAATTGCTCATGCTCACCTACAAAGCACTCAATTGACTGGCTCCCACATACCTTACTGACCTCCTACACCCCTACACTCCCACCTCTTCACTGTGCTCCTCTCACACTGACCTCTTCACCATCCCTCGCACCAGGCTCCGCTCAATTGAAGACCGGGCTTTTAGCAGTACAGCTCCCCAACTCTGGAATTCCCTCCATCTCCATGTCAGAACCCCACATTCCATACACATATTATATCCTTCTGATTCCTGCTTACAAGCAAAAATTAAAGCAGGAAGCACCAATGACTCGGTCAATAAAAAAAGTGGTCAGATGAAGCAGATGCTAAGCTTCAGGACTGTTTTGCTAGCAGAGACTGGAATATGTTCCGGGATTCTTCCGATGGCATTGAGGAGTATGCCACATCAGTCACTGGCTTCAATAAGTGCATCGATGACGTCTTCCCCACAGTGACTGTACGTACATACCCCAACCAGAAGCCATGGATTACAGGCAACATCCGCACTGAGCTAAAGGGTAGAACTGCCGCTTTCAAGCAGCGCGATTCTAACCCGAAAGCTTATAAGAAATCCTGCTATGCTGTCCAACGAACCATCAAACAGGCAAAGCGTCAATACAGGACTAAGATCGAATCGTACTACACCGGCTCCGACACTCGTCGGATGGGATGTGGCAGGGCTTGCAAAATATTACAGACTACAAAGAAAAGCACAGCCGAAGGAAGCACAGCCGAGAGCTGCCCATTGACACGAGCCTACCAGATGAGCTAAATTACTTCTATGCTCGCTTCAAGGCAAGTAACACTGAAACATGCATGAGAGCATCAGCTGTTCTGGACAACCTTGTGATCACGCTCTCTGCAGCCGATGTGAGAAAGACCTTTAAACAGGTCAACATTCACAAGGCCGCAGGGCCAGAGGGATTACCAGGACGTGTACTCCGAGCATGCACGGACCAACTGGCAAGTGTCTTCACTGACATTTTCAGCCTCTCCCTATCTGAGTCTGTAATACCAACATGTTTCAAGCAGACCACCATAGTCTCAAGAACAAGAACACTAAGGTAACCTGCCTAATTACTACCGACCCGTAGCACTCACGTCTGTAGCCATGAAGTGCTTTGAAAGGCTGGTCATTGCTCACATCAACACCATTATCCCAGAATCCCTAGACCCACTCCAATTTGCACACTGCCCCAACAGATCCCGTATGATGCAATCTCTATTGCACTCCACACTGCCCTTTCACACCTGGAAAAAAGGAACACCTACGTGAGAATGCTATTCATTGACTACAGCTCAGTGTTCAGCACCACAGTGCCCTCAAAGCTCTTCACTAAGCGAATGACCCTGGGAGTAAACACCTCCCTCTGTTAACTGGGTCCTGGACTTCCTGGCCGGCCACCCCAGGGTAGGTAACAACACATCCGCCCCGCTGATCCTCAACACGGGAACCCCTCAGGGGTGCATTCTCAGTTCCCTCCTGTACTCCCTGTTCACTCATGACTGCACAGCTAGGCACGACTTCAACAACGAGACAGCCTATAGGGAGGAGACCTGACCGTGTGGTGCAAGGACAACAACCTCTCCCTCAACGTGATCAAGATGAAGGAGATTATTGTGGACTACAGGAAAAGGAGGACCGAGCACACCCCCATTCTCATCGACAGGGCTGTAATGGAGCAGGTTGAGAGCTTCAATTCTTTGGCGTCCACATCACCAACAAACTAACATGGTCCAAGCAAACCAAGACAGTCGTGAAGAGGGCACGACAAAACCTATTCCCCCTCAGGAGACTGAAAAGATTTGGCATGGGTCCTCAGATCCTCAAAAGGTTCTACAGCTGCACCATCGAGAGCCGCCTGGTATGGCAACTGATTAGCCTCCGACCGCTGGGCACTACAGCCCAGTACCTCACTGGGGCCATGCTTCCTGCCACCCAGGACCTCTATACCAGGCGATGTCAGAGGAAGGTCCTAAAAATTGTCAGATACTCCAGGCACCGTAGTCATAGACTGTACTCTCTGCTACCACACGTCAAGCGGTACCGGAGTGCCATGTCTAGGTCCAAGAGGCTTCTAAACAGCTTCTACCACTAAGCCATAAGACTCCTGAATATCTAATCAAATGGCTACCCAGACTATTTACATTGCCCCTCCTCTCTCTTTTACGCTGCTGTTACTCTCTGTTATTATATATGCATAGTCACTTTAATAACTCTACCTACATGTACATATTACCTAAATTACCTCGACTAAATTGTGACCCCACAAATTGACTCTGTACCGGTACCCCCTGTATGTAGCCTCGCTATTGTTATTTTACTGCTGCTTATTAATTATTTGCCACTTTTATTTCTTATTTTGGAAGGGGGCATTTTTCTTAACTGCATTGTTGGGTAAGGGCATATAAGTGAGCATTTCACTGTAAGGTCTACACCTGTTTTATTAGGCGCATGTGACAAATACAATTGGATTTGATTTGATAATCAAGTCCACACTAAAGACATGCCTAGTCACACATGCTTAGCCGGATTCTTGTTTGTTGTTGTTGTTGTTGTTTTAGCGTATATCCTCTATCTAACTTCACTTCCCTGGTTAGTCTGTCATCATCTTCAGTGTACTTTTATATACTTACTTGTTCAATCTGAGTTTATTTCTTTTTAACTGATATTTTTGTGTATGTACAGTGACTTTGGGTGACGTGAAAAGCACTATGTATTATTATAATTAGAACATTGGGGGAACATCACAAAAGATTAGTTCCCAATTTCCAATAACATTCCCAGAACACATTTGTCTGCTCTTAAAGCTGGGAACGTTCTTGTAATTTCAGATTAATGCTTTTTCGGCCTAAAATAAACATTGTAGAATCATCCGCAAAACATGACAGTTTTTGTGTTTTGAGAACATGTTCCCACAACCTAATGAAACATTCTAAACTCAGCTAAAAAAAAGAAACGTCCCTTTTTCAGGACCCTATCTTTCAAAGATAATTCGTAAAAATTCAAATAACTTCACAGATCTTCATTGTAAAGGGTTTAAACACCGTTTGCCATGCTTGTTCAATGAACCATAAACAATTAATGAACATGCACCTGTGGAGCGGTTGCTAAGACACTGTCACAAATACCACCGAAGGTGGCTCCCCTTCCTGTTCGGGTGGCGCTCGGCGGTCGTCGTCGCCGGTCTTATAGATCGCGGGCTCGCCCAGAGGTTGAGGATTCCGTTAGTTAAGGTAGACCCCCCCTTCCCTGTGCACTCCTTAGATAGTCAACCATTAGGGTCAGGGCTGGTCAGGGAGGCCACGATTCCTCTGGAGATGATTATGCAGGGGAATCATAAGGAGCGGATTAGTCTGTTCCTTATCGATGCACCCGCGTTTCCGGTGGTACTGGGGATTCCCTGGCTGGCTATTCACAATCCTAAAATTTCGTGGAGACAGGGAGCTCTCCAGCTCTCCTAAACACCTGTTCAGGCAGGTGTTTAGGAGTTTCCATCAGTGCAACAAAGGTGGAGAGTTCAGACCAGGTTTCCACCGTGCGCATTCCTGCTGAGTATGCCGATTTGGCTATTGCCTTTAGTAAGTAGAAGGCGACCCTATTACCACCCCATCGACAGGGTGATTGCGTGATAAACCTCCAGGTAAATGCTGCACTCCCCAGGAGTCACGTGTATCCGAAGTCCCAGGAGGAGATGTTGGCTATGGAGACATATGTCACGGAGGCTCTGGGACAGGGATACATTCGGCCCTCCATGTCACCTGTCTCCTCAAGTTTCTTTTTCGTGAAGAAAAAGGAGGGTGGTTTGCGTCCGTGTTGATTATCGAGGTCTAAATTCCATCACTGTGAGTTTTAGTTACCCACTACCTCTCATCGCTACGGCGGGCGCGATTTTTCACGGAACTGGACCTCAGGAGCGCATATAATCTGGTATGTATTCGGGAGGGAGAAGAGTGGAAAACCGCATTTAGTACCACATCTGGCCATTACGAGTACCTCGTCATGCCGTAGGGGTTAAAGAATGCTCCAGCCATCTTTCAATAATTCGTTGATGAGATTCTCAGAGACCTGCACGGTCAGGGTGGAGTGATGTATATTGACGACATCTTGATCTACTCCGCTACACGCGCCGAGCATGTGTCTCTGGTGCGCAAGGTTCTTGGGCGACTGCTGGAGCATGACCTGTACGTGAAGGCAGAGAAATGTGAATTTTCCAAACGAACCGTTTCCTTCCTGGGTTATCGCATTTCCACCTCGGGGGTGGTAATGGAGTGTGACCGCGTCAAGGCCGTGCGTAATTGGCCGACTCCCACCACGGTAAAGGAGGTGCAGCGTTTCTTAGGGTTTGCTAATTACTACCGGAGGTTTATCCGGGGTTTTGGCCAGGTGGCGGCCCCTATTACCTCACTGCTGAAGGGGGGGCCGGTGCGTTTGCAGTGGTCAGCAGAGGCGGACGGAGCAGTCTGTCGTTTGAAGGCGCTGTTCACCGACGCGCCAGTGTTGGCGTATCCGAACCCTTCTTTGGCATTCATAGTTGAGGTGGACGCATCCGAGGCTGGGGTGGGAGCGGTGCTCTCCCAGCGCTCGGGTACGCCACCGAAGCTCCGCCCCTGTGCTTTTTTTTCGAAGAAGCTCGGGGCAGCGGAGCGGAATTATGATGTGGGGGATAGGAAGTTGTTGGCCATAGTTAAGGCTCTGAAGGTGTGGAGACACTGGCTTGAGGGGGCTAAGCACCCTTTTCTCATCTGGACTGACCACCGTAACCTAGAGTATATCCGATCAGCTAGGAAACTGAATCCTTGTCAGGCAAGGTGGGCCATGTATTTCCCCCGATTTCGTTTTACGATCTCGTATCGACCAGGTTCCCTCAATACTAAGGCCGACGCGCTGTCCCGCCTATACGACACTGATGACCGGTCCATCGATCCTACTCCCATCATTCCGGCTGCCAAGCTGGTAGCACCGGTAGTATGGGAGGTGGACACGGACATTGAGCGGGCACTAAGGGAGGAACCTGCGCCTCCACAGTGCCCGGAGGGTCGTAGGTACGTGCCGCTCGCTGTTCGTGATCAATTGATTCGATGGACACATAGTCTACCCTCATCAGGTCACCCGGGTATTTCGAGGACGGTGTGAAGTCTTAGAGGGAAGTACTGGTGGCCTACCTTGGTGAGAGACGAGCGATTCTATGTCTCTTCCTGTTCGGTATGCGCTCAGAGTAAGGCTCTTAGGCATTTGCCACAAGGGAAATTACAACCCCTCCCCGTTCCACATCTATCGGTGGATTTTCTTACGGATCTTCCCCTGTCTCAGGGGAACACGACGATCCTGGTCGTTGTGGATCGGTTCTCTAAGTCCTGCCGTCTTATCCCGTTGCCCGGTCTCCCTTGCAATGTCCGTACTGTGAGACGCCTAAGACAGCGCTAGAGGTAGACAGGACGGACAGCTGATCATTCTCGCAGTGGCAGACCACGTGTAACAACACCTGCACAGGATCGGTACATCTGAACATCACACCTGCGGCACAGGTACAGGATGGCAACAATCAGAGTTTTTTTCCCTCCATCAGTGCTCAGACTGTCCGCAATAGGCTGAGAGAGGCTGGACTGAGGGCTTGTAGGCCTGTTGTAAGGCAGTTCCTCACGAGACATCACCGGCAACAACGTTGCCTATGGGCACAAACCCACCGTTGCTGGACCAGACAGGACTGGCAAAAAGTGCTCTTCACTGACAAGTCGCGGTTTTGTCTCACCAGGGGTGATGGTCGGATTCACGTTTATCGTCGAAGGAATGAGCGTTACACCAAGGCCTGTACTCTGGAGCGGGATCGATTTGGAGGTGGAGGGTCCGTCATGGTCTGGGGTGGTGTGTCACAGAATCATCGGACTGAGCTTGTTGTCATTGCAGGCAATCTCAATGCTGTGCGTTACAGGTAAGACATTCTCCTCCCTCATGTGGTACCCTTCCTGCAGGCTCATCCTGACATGACCCTCCAGCATGACGATGCCACCAGCCATACAGCTCATTCTGTGCGTGATTTCCTGCAAGACAGGAATGTCAGTGTTCGCCATGGCCAGCGAAGAGCCCAGATCTCAATTCCATTGAGCACGTCTGGGATCGGAGGGTAAGGGCTAGGGCCATTCCCCCAGAAATGTCCGGGAACTTGCAGGTGCCTTGGTGGAAGAGTGGGGTACCATCTCACAGCAAGAACGGGCAAATCTGGTGCAGTCCACGAGGAGGAGATGCACTGCAGTACTTAATGCAGCTGTTGGCCACACCAGATACTGACTGTAACCCCCCCCCCCCCCCCTTTGTTCAGGGACACATTATTCAATTTCTGTTTGTCACATGTCTCTGGAACTTGTTCAGTTTATGTCACAGTTGTTGAATCTTGTTAGTTTCATACAAATATTTGCACATGTTAAGTTTGCTGAAAATAAACACAGTTGACAGTGAGAGGACGTTTCTTTTTTTGCTGAGTTTGGGAACCTTTAAAGAACAGACATGATGTGTTTTAAACCAAGAAACAAACAACGACCGTGAAGTACCGTAATGCTGCATGCACTCACTCAAAACAATATCCCACAGCAGGTGGGAGAAAGGGCTTCCTAAATATGATCCCCAATTAGAGGCAACGATTACCAGCTGCCTCTAATTGGGAACCATGCCAATCAGCAACATAGAAAATAACTGACTAGAACACCCCCCCTAGTCACGCTCTGACCTAAACACCATAGAGTACCGAGGGCTCTTTATGGTCAAGGCATGACAGGAACGTTCTTGCTACATCAGGTGAATGTGTTTTGACCTCTAAAAGAAACACTAGAATTTTGAGAAAATATATTTTGTGATGTCCCAACAATGTTCCCACCAGACTGTTCCCACAATTTAATGAAACATCCTGGGAACATTTAAAGTACAGACAAAATGGTTTCTGGGAACATTCTTGCAACATCAGGAAAATGTTTTATATGTAGGATCATCAACATGACAGTTTTTGTGTCATAAGAACATTTGCCGCAACCTAACAAATGTTCTGGGAACTTTCACAGACAGAGACCATTTTTGTTGGCTGGGAAAATATTACTGGTACATTGTGTTATAACATTGCCTGGAAACCTCATGAGAACTTTTAGGGAATGTTCTGTGGAGGTTGTTACAAATGTTCTGCACAACAATTTTGTGAATGTTAGGAGAACATTCCAAGGATGTTTAATTTTTAACATTAAATAAATAATTGATATCCCCCCCAAAAAATATTTGAATGTTTTATGGATGTTATCATCCTAATGATAGATAAAACCCTAACTAGAACTTATTGGGAATCTTAGCTAATGTTCTGGGAATGTTCCCGGTTTGCTAGGTCCTCTATTATCCTTTGAATACATTGTGGTCCAGTGACATGGCTGTAATGTAGACAGCTAACAAGACATAGCTATTGATCCACCTCTCTGGCAGGGTAAACATAGCCTTGTGTGGTGCCAGTTAGATAAGAGTGAGTGACAGAGATAGTGGCAATCAAGGAGATCTTTCTTTCAATCCATTAAAAGGTCAAGTGAATGTCAAGTGTTGCAAAATTCTGGAAACGTTCCCAGGAAAAGTTCCTGGTTGGAAGATTACCAGAATCAAGAGGAAATTGCAAGAAATCTGGAATCCTCCAACCAGGATTTCTGGAAAACCTGGGAATTTACCAGCATCTTGCAACCATATCATGTGAAGGCTATTGCTTGCGTTGTGTGGCTTAGATAAGGCAAACGTTCTTCCAGCATTACAGGCTTACAGTGCCAATACCTAAATGCAGATGGACATGCAGTTTACCACAGGTATTGAATGCCATCCACTCCTCATGTGGTATAACTGCTACCTTCCAATAACCCCTCCTCTGTGTATACATACAAATGGTGTTGTGTATAATTACGCATGCTCATCAGAGTATCCAAATGTACCGTAATTAGAAAATAATGGGCTAACGTTCATGGATGGGAGAATTCTACTTAACATTTCCTCACATAGCAAACGGGCCAAAGTCTAAATGAACCTGAATCGGCCTGTAAGACCCTAAAATAAAAAGTTAGTGATATTGCCAGTTAAAGCAGGTAGCTTTGCACAGAGTGGTGTAATGACCATGGCTACTCTATTAAGGCTAACAGCTCCCATCATTTAGTAATGGTGCTCATTCAGCCTAATCAATGGTTTAAGCGGCAGTGAACCATTAAATAAAATAAAAAACTCTCGAGATGAGGTGCTTCTGATTGGGGTTAATTGGATGTAATTGAAATTTATACTATACAGTGGACGACTCATTAAGAACACATTGAAAACTAATGTAGTTTGAGCTCAGGTCATTTAACCATTTGTTTAGGGGGGGAGAAATGTAATGGCAGACTTGAGGGAGAAAATAAACTGTTAGACAACATTACGTGAAGCTACTGGTAGTATTCAAAGGTCATATACACGACATGGAATTTACTCTGTTCTATACTCCTCTGTGGAAAGTTGGCGGCGAATACAAAATTCTGTTAGCCTATTAATTGATTATTTGGTGCCATTGTGTTCAAGTGTCTAGTTGAATACATGACTTGATTTCCCATAGCATTCAATATTAATATATTTCAAAATCTTATGCTGTGTAAAATAACATCAATATATTGAATTCATAGATTCCTTCATTGGCTACATTTCACTGTTCATTGTTCATTTGTCTTGTCCAGCTAGCACCATCTATTGGACATTGCTATCATGCTAGTTAAGAGAATCTATCATGGGACAAGCTTTGAGAAGGAGAGTGGGTGGATTTCAATGCTAATCAATTTGATGCACGTGAATTTAAGTTCTCAAACATATGAGTGTGCAGTGTGCATTGTTTAGCAAGCCAGAATTACAGCAGTTCATAAATTCATAGACAAACAGAGGGAGAAAGAGAG